>NC_066313.1:45517044-45888294 GCF_022539315.1 Serinus canaria
GCTCAGGAGAAGCCATGCAGTGGGCATAGTGAATGGACTTAGAGCCACTGATTCTGAAGGGATGATGAAACAATCTTCTAGGGACAGTCTTGTATCTGAGAGATTGTTGTGGTGGATGAACTCACTTTTGCTTCACTGCTATCAAATGTCTGAGTGTCATCCCTTCCTTCTGCCACTAATAACAATTACTATTATTTCTATTGGTGTAATAGTTCTTCTTCAAAAACCCATAAACGGAGCCCTGTGATAGGTACTGTGCAAAAGAGAACCTAAGTAACCATTCATGATATGCAAAACCTTCCAGAGATTATGAGTGTCATTGATTATAAATGACATTATTATAAATGAATAACCAGACATTTCAGGTGACTGGGAAGACTAACCTGTGCTGCACACCTGTTCTTCTTTGCAGTGTTCACAGCTGCTGAAAAATACATATACAGTGCACCTTTTCTCATCTATTTTTGAGGTCCTTCTCCATTTAGCAAGGCTTGACAGCAGGCAGTAGGTTTTTTTTACAGTAAACACTTTGTCACCAAAAGTAGATTAATTGCCAAATGATAAAATTAGAAATATTGAAATGGTCTAGCTTGGTGGATTATAATTAACACCAGTGCTATAATCAGAGACTGTTCATTGCAGAATGGAGAGACTTGGTTTCAGCTGGATAATCTTTCCTCCTTCTGGTTTCACCCAAGCAATTTCAATAGGCTGGACTGGGGTAACATAATTCAAAATCAGGAATAACTTTTTCCCTCTGTTACAACCAAGCTCCCCTTTATGAGATCACATGATGAGAAGTGATCATTTTGTGCATGCAGCTTGTGTGATTCATCTTTTTCCATGACTCAATTACATATTAGCATGATCTTCTGAGGACTTAATTCTTACAGCGCTTCATCCTGAGAGGAGGTGGACACATGCAAAGATGTGCCATGTCCTGTTGGATGGGATGCATATATTTGGGGCTTACTCACTAGCTGGTTGAAGGGGCAAGATTTATATTCCACAAAGGAAGCACTGAAACAAAAGGCAGGAAAAACACTTCCCTAGGGATGGAAAGCATTCCAAGTCCCAGAATATTTCCTGGTCTATGGCTGTTCTATTTTGTGTGTGCTCATTTAAAAGCAGAATTTAATAAGTTGCATCAAGCAAGCTTTCACAGCTTGAGCATCCAGGTGACACAGAGAAGACAGGTTCTACCAAAAACACTGGTGCAAGCCCAGGTCACCTTCCTCATGGTTTCCATGTGTGCTGTTCCACTGTCACAAAAGTTCTGTGATGCAGTTTTGTACTACCTGAGTGTGTGCACCTTCACAAGTAGTGAAGCTATACTATAATACAATTAATTTTTTTCTCAAATGTGACAAATATTTGAGTTAAATGCATTTTTACTCAAATCAAAGCCCTCTGCTCTCTCATCTTGGCTCAACCTCCCTCTGAATGTTCTGGCTTTGCTTGAGCCTGTGATTGCAGAGATTCAGATTATCTCCTTTTCTAAGAATATTTTCAGCTAAATAATTTAAGCTAAACCCAAAGGGTAGTAAAAATCTGGTCAAAAGCCAAGACTTGTGATACTCTCAAGCCAAAAAAGGTTTTGACAAGTTCTTTTCCTCAGTGTAAGGCTGTTCTCCTGCAACCATCCAAAATCAGAGATAACATTTTTCAGTGAGTGAAAGTGACAGGAGATTCACTACCTTGTAACACTTTAATTTGACCTGACCTTCTAGTTCATACTCAGCTGAGTGGGATTTTGTTTTTTTTCCCTGCAAAAAGTCTCAGTAATGTGAGGAATGGTAGAGAATTAAAAACTGGTACCTATTTTTCTCTGCACATAGCTGGGTTATAAAAGTTATTATTAGTAATTCTTACTTACTAATTAAATATGTAATACATTTTAGGTTTATTTTTCTATATTATGTTATTTTTTTATAAACCCAAGAAGTAAATAGTGCCTTTGCCATGGGATGGTGATGTGCACCCTTCTGACTCTAAACTTGGCCTTCCTGTGCCTTCTGTAGGAACATGTGGTTAACCCAATTTCTCAGTGGTATGTTGTCAAGGAATTCCTAGAATACTCAATAAAGTACTAAAATAAAATTTTACTCTGAAATATGTACAAACACATTCAATTAATATCAACTGGAGACCTGTGGCTATCTTCCAAAGTATGAATTTCTTTTTCATTTGTTATGGACAGACAATTAACTTTACTGATTTAATATAACCTAAATTTCTCAATAGCCACTTAGGTTCCCTGCCTTGGAAGGTGCAATTAATTGCATTATTGCAAAATTATTGCACAGCCAGGTATTTGAGATATCTATCTGATATCAGGCACAATTCCCAGGGAGGTCATAACAAATACAGCATATATAGTAAACCAAACTTTTCAGAAAAATCCTGAATACTTAATGTGATGCCAGGAGACAGATTCTTAGGGGAAAATCCTGCCTTTGCAGATAAGGCATCTTCTTGGCTCAGCAGAGAACTTCTACAGAGCTTGCCTGGATGAGGCAAGATGGTCTGTGCTCATTTGTGCTGAACCTGTGTGTGACACAGGCATGTTCACAGCTATGGCAGTGTCTTCACATGGAGACAGGTTTAATTGCATTTCACCATTTAGCAATTGGATTGAAGACAGGAAAGCAAATGGTGCACCCTTCCCTAGCAGCATCAGGTGACTGAAATATCCAGAGCTCCAGAGGCGAGTGCTTTAAAGCCATTTTGAAACAAATTTCTTCTTTTAAAAATCAGATGAGTTAAACATAATGAAGGATATTTAGCTCCATTTTCTCTTCCAGGCATCTGAAATAGACAGCTCCATGCAGAGAAATTACCCAGTTCCCCCATGAATGATCTTTATTTGAAATCTAACAGTGCCACTGCAGCCTTCTGTGCTCAGAGCTGCAGTGATTGACACGGTGTTACAGCAGCTATGCCACGAACTGTGGGGGCTGCCTCAAAGGTTTGCTTCATATTCACTGCACCAGGGCTCTTAAACCCATCCATTACATAATTAAGAAATACAAACCACAGAGATGAAAATTTAAACCATGTCAGACTGCATTTTCTGGTGTTCTGCAGGCTGTAGGGAGCAGGAAGTTGGAGGGCATCTGTACCACATGTGGAAGGCAAGCTGGAGGACCTGCAAAAAATCAGGCTCCAGGTGTTGAGAAAGCTGTGCAAATGTGCCATGCACACTCAAATGCACACTCAGTCTGGCACCAAGAGCACACATTTCCTGAGTGACAATTGAGCCAATATCTCATCCTGGGTGTTTGTTGTGTTTCTCAATCAAATAGCAGGCAGTTCAATAAAAGAGGTTTTTGCTTTTTTTCCCAGATCTGGTTTTGAATAACAAAACCAGCAGATGTGTTCTTGGGCATTAAGGATCTAGAAAGCAGTGTGGAAAATACAGCAGTGCAGACCAGAAAGGAGTAAGGAGTTGTAATGCAAGGAGGGGGCTGTTCCTCATCACACATCCCTTGGCTGCAGGGCAATTAGGGGCCTCCTCCACCTGGAGGAATTTCATCTCTCCAGGGTGGGCTGGTTGCCTTGGTTTTGGCTTCTGTAGCTTGGAAAGATCCATGAAACAATTCATTTTTAAGAAAACTGTTTGTTTCTTTTGACAGAAAGAAATTTTGCCTTTACACATGTTCTGTTCAGGCAGGTGACTTCACAGATCTTGTTTGACCAGCACAGCTGAGTTGGTGGTTCAAGGATACAGTAAATCCTGCTTGAGTGATCCTAGCTCAGACTAAAAATGGGTCATCATGGTGTCAGGTGCTCCCCTGAAGCACTCTGCTTCTTCAGAGGTCTGGAACGGGTTAATTTGCACCCACCACTTCTGTGCCAGCCTGAAGCTTTGCTTATCTGTCAGAGGGCTGATAGTGTGGAATCAGAGCTGGGCCCTGCAAGTCATCTTCTCTGACATCTCTTATCTCCTTTGGAACCTAGAGCTCTGAGGCACAGCCATGAATATGTAATTGCAGCATTCACAGGCCAAACCAGAGGTGTGGTGATGTGGATAGCAGGAAGTCAGACCTGCATCAACCAGCTCATTGCCAGGAGTGATGCCTTTGTATTTGCTAACCCTTGAAGAAATGTCTCTTTGGCTTTGATCTTCCTTGGAGCTATGAAAATCTCACTGCCTGTGATGCCTTGAGAAGGCTGACCTAGAACAGAGGCTAGACAGAGTTAAAGAATAAAGTAGATATCTATTAAAAGGCCTCAATGGATACACCTTGGGCAGTATGAGAGCCTGGCCAGGGCAACACCCAAGATGAAACCCAAAATGGTCACAAAAATGGACAGCCAGTCACAAGGTCTCACTTTTATAAGTTTTGGTCTATTTGCATATTGGAGTTAATTGTCCAATTTCAGCTTCAGATTGTTAAATCCCATCCTTCTTGTTTTTCTCTCTTCAGTCTGCCATTGTTTATGCTCTTGGGCCTGAGATTTGGATCAGTTGTCCTTGGTCCCCAGCTAGAAGACGAATTGTTTTGTCTATCTACTCTCTCAAGAGAGCTTACCAATGCTTAATATGAAGCTCAGAACTACACACTAAAGCAGCACAGAATCAGAAAAATATAAGAGCTAAAACTTACGGTGTCACCAGCAGTGTCTTGCAGCAAATAGCTCCACAGCTTATCATGCACTGCATGAAGGAACCTCCCCCCATTGTTTTGAGTCTGCCACCTGGTAAACTTACTAGGTGTTTCGTAATTTCTGTATCAGGGAGGCAGTGAACATAATTTCTTAAGTCCCCATGCCTTTCATGATTTTGAGGAGATCTCTCATCTGCTTTCTCAGCAATGCCTTCTCCCAACTGAAGGGTCCTGGTCTGCTCAGTCTCTCTTTGCAAAGAAGCCATCCTTGGCCATCCTTCTCCCTTATTTTTGTCTCTTTCTCAGTTCCTGTTAATTCTGAAATGAAGAGAGCTGTACCATGCATGGTATGCTGACAGCCAGCACAATGTCCCTTGCTGTGCCTTTCCCAGCTGCATTTCCCATTTGACCTCTCCTGAGCACTGAGCTGTCATTTTCAAAAACTATCTTGCTCCAAGACCTTTCCTGAACAGCTAGTTCAGAGTTTTTCACTGTCTGAAACAGAAGCACTTTCTCCCCATGTGCATTACTTTCTGCCTATCTACATCAATTTGCATCTTCTATTTTATTATCCTTCACCATGTACTACACCAAAGATCACTGGGAAATTTCAGCCCCTTTTCTGAATAGTTTAGGAAACATCCTCCCTGTAAGCTTTCTGGGAATGCCTGAGCTAGGAAGCATTGACTTTGCCTAAGTCAGACAATAGGGGAGCTGCTGAGGACTGACAGATATTTTAAACCTCACCCCTCTAGGGTTTGGGTTATGAGAGAGTCCTCTGTCCTCTCAGGATGCAAAGTCAGAAAACTGATGAAGTATTTGAGTCCATGCTCGAGTAGGACGTGGATCAGAGGACCTCCACAAGCCCCATCAACCTAAATGATCCCACAGTTTAGAAAATTGTCATGTGTGTATTTGGAGGGGGTGGCACTTTTTCATTTATACCTTACCTGTCAAGTTAAACAGATTTACTGCATTCATTGCTGCGCTGTTGAGCAATAGCCCAGAAAAGCCAAGCTGGGGAAAAAGGAGCAGAGTGAATTGACAGTCCCAGTGCTTTTCAATTTTATCTGTCACATTACTGAAAAAAATATACTTTACAGGAAATACTGAGAGGTACCTGCACAGATATCTAATTTAAATCACTGGCAAATAGGGGATTTTCCATTAAGGAAGCTTCTAGTACTGTCTTTTCTACTGCATGTGTTTTTCTTGGCATGTTATGAGATGTGACCCTAGAAAGCCCATTTTTTGGTCACATTTCTTATACTAGTCACAGGAGAAGCCAGTGACCATGTTCACTCAGCAGCTACCCTGCAAAATTTGGCAGCAAGCTGTAGCACAAACTCCCCCCCAGCACTGATTGCTGTCATCTAAGCTGTGTTCACCAGCCCTGTCTGAGAAGCACCTGACCTTCAGCTTCACACCAAGGTTCTAATTTGGGATTATTTTTGGGAATTTCTTTGTAACAAAATTAGGATTTCCTTTTAATGTCATGTTGGTTTCACATATACTGTGGGTTTGTACCTTCTCAAGGAATACTGCAGAGGCTGAGCTTCTCAGCATCTCCTTCTAATATTGGTGTAGCATCTGCCTCAATAATAAGCCTGGAGGGGTCACTATACAGAGAATTCCATGTCATGAATGGTTTATGATATCCTGGTGTGGCATGTGACTGCAGCCATCTCCTGCCAGGGCTGCAGAGTCCTCTGCCACCTCCATTCCTCTGCTCCCTGACACCTCTGTCCCAGACTAGTGGCATTCTGCAAAGCACTCCTTGGCACATCCTCAGTCCTGGACGCTTCTCCATCTTTCCTGGTTGTTGCTGTGCATATTAGTTTTCAATTCCAAGTTGACTCTGCTATAGGATCACACCTCCCAGATCTCCACCAGGGATTTCCTTGGCTTCTTCCCACTGTGTTGCCTGTCCCTGCTTCAGGCAAGAGACTTCTCACTTCTCACCTTTAGCTTTTGTCTCTGCCAATACTCATGATTACTGATACAGACTAACGTTTGGTTTTTTTCTGTTGGGGCAGCCTGGAATAAGGGAAAATAAGATTATTTTCACAGCTTGGGTGTTGGCCACATACTTAAGAGATCTAAAGTGAATTTTTTTTGCATGTGACTTTCTGCACAGCAGGTGGATATGGTGGGTGGAAACAGCGTTTTTATATTCCTGGATTGGAAACTTGCAGCTTGAATTATGTGTGAGTGGCAGGTCTGAAGCAAAGAAGACCTGCCTTGTTCAGCTGTTGCTCATGAGGTGGGCTGTATTTTCTTGGTACTAGTACTGAAAAAGAGAAGGCAAAAGAAATAGTTTACACAGGAGAGGGTGTGGAATTTGAAAACGCTTTATTTTCCTGCCACAAAAATTACACACATATACAACAATACATATATATTTAAAAAGACCTTGGCAGGAGAGAGGGGTGGGTTGCTTATCTGTATCTTTCCAGGACTGCCAGTTTTTAATGTAATTTGATGCTGTCTGGGTGCTGTCCCCATGGTTCATGCTATGCTGTCCCTCTCTGTGCTGTCCCACACGATGGAGAGGCACAGCCAGGAGGGTTTGTGTGTGAGGAGTCAGCCCCATCAGCAGCAGCTGAACAAGCTGGATTGGAACAGTCCCCACTATCATGCTTGCTTATAACATTATGCCTACAAAGAGAGGCTTTCTGAAGTGCTTAAAGCAACCCTGTTCTTGTTGGACGAAGCGTGAGGGATTTTTCAGGTGGATTCAATGCAAATAAGACTCAGCGCTGACACTTGCCAGGGGACCTCTCTTCCTGCACAAGAGGTCTGCTCAGAGAGAGCTGCAATGGACATTGTGAAAAGCAGCTCCTGGAAAGGGAGGGAAGCAGCCACAGCATCTTCTGCCTGAGCTGCTGAGGGCAAGGAGAGGGAGCACATGGGAAAGCCCCATCATGGAGGGATAAGGCAAATGGTGGCAGGCAGAGGAGATGGGTGAAGACTTCCTTGGACAAGGATGGGGGGATTCTGATGTTTGGCATAAACCCTCTCTTTAAAATAAATAACAACAACAGGAGTTTCACATTCCATCATGCTAATTCTGTTGACAGGTTGGATAGAATTGAAAATGTGCTGTACATGGATCACCAAAGGCATAGAAAAAAGTATATTTGACTCCTTCAGGAGACACTGATTTCATGTTAGTGCCATCTCTCCATCACCTCTCTCATGACCTTCCTTATGGGTCCCTTTCAACTCAGCTTATTCTGTGATTCTGTGATGGAGAACACAGGAGGGCTCCTCATCAGTAGCAAGACCAGGAAAGGAAAACTGCTGGGAGCCCCTTGCTACCCTCTCCCTCTTGCTGTGCTGAAGTTGCCGTGTGACCCACAGCCTACCTGCAGACCAGCAGAATTCCCCTGCCTGTGCATATTGAATGGAGTAACTTCCTCTTGTGTCTCCTTGGTATTTGCTTGGTTCCCTATGAGGTGAAACATGAAACATGCTTTTTCATGTTTCTTTAGTATTTTCTGTCAGTGGGAACAGCTGAAGCGCAGGGATGTTGTGGCAATGGCACATAATTGCATTCAGGCTCCAATCTCTCATGCAGCAGTGTCAGGATCTCCATCTTTTTGCAAGACTAACAGATGGCTTTGCAGAAGACCCAGGCACTGGGGTAGGGAATGATCTGCAGAGGTTGCTGCTGGAGGGAAAAGAATGTTTTATACATGTCAGGCTGGGGCTGTGGACAAGGCAGACTTGAATTTTATCCTGGTGTTTTATCAGACACAGCAGATGCTGAATGCCAAATTACAGTGCCTGAGAAAAACAGCAAAAAAATCCCACTGGGAGAAGGTTTGCATTGTGTTTGCTGGTCCCTACAAAAAACAAAACAAAACAAAAAAGTAGGATGAGTTCTAGGAATAATTTTGAAAATGCAGAAGTTTGGAGCAAGAGGTAACAACTTTTATTAGAGAAACAGATATCACTAGAAAAAATAGCCAAGATTTTCTGACAGCTACTTTGCTGCTGTAAGATTCAGTTATTAATAAATAAATTCTTACAATTTGAAGGAGATCTGTTCAAGGACATCTGGAAATTTATTTGAATTGTGCCATTACTTGTCATGATGGTTGTTGCTTATAAATACAATCAGGGATGAGATTAGCCCTGCTCTTTAATTGTGGACTGACTTCTTCCAGTAGAAAAGTGTTTCATGACTGATTATACATGTTCCTTTGCACCAAATGACACCTGCTGTCATAATAGCTTCCATTTTTATTGCAATATAATACAAATTATCTCAAAAGGCTTCATAAATTACTGAAAGATTTACAGGAGGAACAAGGTGTTTTAAAAATCTTATGTAGGAAGCCTGTTTTTGTGACTTATTTTAGAAAGCACTTTTAAATTATTTAATTACTGTTCTTGAAATTATGAGGAATATCAAAACTTTTTGTTTCTTTGTTTATTGCAAGGAACTAATGAATAGTGAACTAATAATTATTGAGTGTCATCTTACCTTCCCAGCAATGGGAAAGATGCAATCCTAAATACTTAGGAGAAAAGAGGGAGCCCAACTTCTCTTCACTCTGCAAGCACAAATTTCAAAGACATTAAAAAAAAAATTAGTCTGGTAAGAAATACACTTAGCCTGACAACTTTTCACTTTCCTGGTCCCTTCTTTTTCTCACTTGTTCATGGACCTTTCCAGATTTTGCAAGACTTTGATGATCCTAGGAAAAGTGAGCAAAAGCATTTTGCTTCCCATATGATTTTAATAATAAATCTGTCATACTCTGCCCAGTACATCATAAAGAAATGACAAAAAAAAAAAATTCAAGCAGTTCAGCAGATATTGGCAGTACTGGCATTAATCCAATTTCCCCATGTCTGGACAACTGAGTAACATAAAAGCAGGGTTTATATATGCTCCTGACAATAGCTGAAGGCTCTCCTGGCTCAGCCTGAAGGTTCATGACCCATAAATATTTCTCTCCTGGCAATTGCAAATTTGGCCTCCTGCTACAGTAGAACTTGTAAAAGCTATAGACGGTCTGTGGCTCTCCTGGGACCTACAGACTCCCCTTGCAGATTTTATGACTATCAATCACAGGCATTATCTCATAAGACACACAGGTTACCAGCTGGTCTGGTGTGTAAAAGTGTTGTTTGCAGTGCTGGAGACTGTAAATGCCATGAATTTTGACAATTTCTGTTACAAGATATGAAAGAAAATTATATTTTCATTCTTTTCAAAGCTTCTGTTAGCATGGCAAAGGTCTATTCTAAGTATCACCAGGCACATGTAAAAAGATTTTACCTACACAACAGCGGTTTTCACAATGTTTTGTACCTTTTTAAAGGCTTCTAGTAGAGCTGGCAGTGTTCTCATGACTCTGGGAGGTAATCAGACAGGCTCCTGGCAAGACATGTCTTCCCTTAATAGTACAGGCACCAACACCCTGGCTTAATGGGAAAACAGAATGTGGAGAAAATGTGGCTTTTTAATAGATCAGGCAATTTGTTTAGGATTGGTTGGTAGAGCTTTTTAAACACCCAGCTATTAGAAAGGGAGCAAACTCTTCAATACAGGGAGCTTGCTATTCCACATTTCTTGGTGTCTTTGGGGTCTGTTCCTTGCATTTGGTCCTGGCAGATTGAGGCTGCAGAGGCATCTGTGACTTCAGTGTATTTATATATAGGAAATAAAAATCTTAGAGCTCAATTTCTCCATATGCCTCTTACAGCTTTCTATTATTAGAAGGCAAACATCTTGGATGTGTTGCCAGCTAGCTATATGCAGGGCTGCCAATTGTCTCCATTTCGTATTCTAGGTTGCTGATATTTTCAGACTTGGCTTTGGGTATCTTTGGAATCTGCCTTGTGAAAAAGAAAAGGCATTATTTCACTACTAGCTTATAAGAATGAGTCATTAAATTTGAAAAAACAGATGGAGATTGTTTCTCAGTAGGTCTCAGATTCATGTCCTAGATCCTTTCAGAGGAAGACTGAGAACATTTCCATGTTCTTCACCTCAGAAAATGTGGCTCTTTCCTCTGTTTGACAGGAAAAGATGTGAGATGCTGATGTATCCCTCACCCTGCACCCACAAAAGTAATATTCTTCCCCTGTATGTGCAAAAAGAAGAAAATGAAAGTTAGGCAGGGGAATCTGCCACCTGGGGAGACTTTCACAGTTGATGCCTTCCATTCTTATCCAAACCCAGCCTGTTCCTCTCACTCCCTCTCAGAAGAGAAGGCACCTTGCAGCCATAGGACCAACATTCCTCAAAAGGAAAAGCAACCAAATGCCAATAATCTAAACTATACATGAAAACTGCATGGAAAAAAAAATAAAGTCAAGCATGTCTGCTGCCTAATAAGCAAGACCATAGAGATTTTCTGGGAGAGTGAGGGCACTGTCCCAGCTCTTGCCCTGATCTCTGCACTCTCAAAAAACTGAATTCACCCAGGAAAGCATGATGAAGGCTACATCACTTGAATATTCCTCAGATCAAGGGCCATCAGTCTTGTGACACAAGCAGTGGTCAGAATGAGTGTGCCATGTGCTGAAGGTATCAGGAATGTCACCCAGCTTGTGCACAAGAGTGGTGAGACCCTTTTGTGGAAATAATCCTTTTCACAGCAGGCAGTGTTTCAAAGCTCCTCTGTATCTGGCTTAGATTCAGCTCACATGCAGGAAGCTGAGCTCTCAGGGTGCCCTGGGCTGGCACTCCCTGTGCTGCAGCACAGCACAGCACAGCCTGGCACTGCACAGCCCCCAGGTGTGAGGATGCTGCAGACCACCACTCTCTTCCCCATGCTGACTAGAGGCATCTGGCAGGGCTTGGGGGAGGGTTAAATGAGCTTCTTCCCCAGAGAAAACATCTCCTCACTGAGGCAGTAAATCACTGTCTTGCAGTGACACTAATGCATGGAAAATGAACTGCTTGTGGATCTAGTTGGTAAATAATGATTCTGTGAAAACTGTGCTACATGCATGCTTAAAGGAGCAATTTGAGATGTGGAATGTCCCTGTGGCAGCTGCTGTGGCTCCTCATCATACCCACAGGGCTCTTGGTGCAAAAGGGGCAGCAAAGGGGGAACAATATCTTTTCCATTCTAGCAGTAATTCTAGTGCATTGCCTTGCCCAGGGTCACCTGAGAAATCAGAGCATTGATGGATTAAAAAAAAAGGCAACCAGCTAATTTTGTGACAAAAATGTTTGCTCTCTGGAGCTAGATGCCCCTGAGACCTCCCAGCCTTCAGTGCTGATGTGTGCTCCAGGTTTGTTGCCTCTATTATCTCCAGACCGGAGTCTGCATTTTAAAACATTGACATTAAAACTCTTTCATTTTAAAACATTCCACTCCTGGATAAATCTGATAGGAAATTATGCATCAAGCTCATCAGAAGCATTCTACTTTCCCCCAGGACAGCCAGGAGGTGCCCTAGCAGGAGCAGAAAGTTTTCTGCAGAGATGCATGGGAAGGGGGAGTAATTGCCAGGAAAGAGCATCTATAAAATAAACAGAGGGCTGAACCAGGTGCTGTGCTGGATGTGGCTCTTCAGAGGAGGAGGTTGTGAAATGGGTGGATGTGGCTCAGGCACTCTGGAGCCCTTTGCTGGGGCACTGAAAGCAGCTCCCATCCAGCACTATTATGTGTCCCCAGGGCTACTGGCAGTGTGAAGAGCAGAGCTGTGGGGCACTGCCCCCAGGCTGCTTCTGAAACACAAGATGCTGTGCACTGCCTAAGGCAGGTCACTGACTTCTCTTAAAATTTGCTGAAGAATTGCTTGGTTAAAACAAACAAACAAAGAGACAGATCCTGAAATCTTTGTATTTTGAATCTGAGCCCCTGCAAATATTGCCAGTGGCTCTTGACCTTTTGAGAGTGTTTATGCTCTGCCTTGTGCCCAGGGCCACTGTTTGGATGTGGTGTTTCCTTTCCTTTGCAGTGCTATGTCCACAGCCTTTTGCATTTCTTAATGTAAATATGGATGAAGCACCGAGTTGCCCAAAGCCTTGTTTAAGCTGTTTCTCTTTAGCCTTGACATACAAGCAAGCAATAATCTGTTAGCTAAGACTGAGCTGATATGGTAGGAGCTCTTTCACAATATTGTCACATCTGCTGAGCCCCAGACAACGAAAGGGGTGGTGGACCTGGTGGTCTGCAGAAGAGCAGATGTCCCTGGTTTCTTGTGTGAGGGCTCTGTCATCAGTGAAGTGATTTTGAGCTTTCCTTGAATATCTTTCAGGAGTAGGGTTGTGCCAGGAATTTCTACTCCTCTCAGTCCTTCTTCGTGTGCTTTGGGCTGTTAATTTCTGTGTGGAACTGAGGATGTTGTGATGAGTGCACTGAGGATAGGATAGATGCACTGAGGGAGAGCCAGGCTTATCAGGCTCAAAAGCTGTAGGTGACAGAACAGGTATCCAAGGGACAACTGGCTTTTTGGGTTCTGCTGTGTGGGGAAGAGCTGAAAAGTCCAATGCAACTGCAAAGCCTGCACAGATTACAATGATAACACAGATAATGAGTGCAAGTCCTTACTTCTCGTGGTGCTTAGTAATGAAAATGTGTCACTGTGTACTAATAGCACCTAATAAATTAATAACAGAGGGGGTTTTAATGGTAGACTATGGAAATCTGATTTATAATCTGAAAATAGCTTATACCCTGTTTCTGTGGAACATCTACTGTCCACACATGCCAGAGGCTGAGTGGAATATATAATTTTTTTATCTCTTTATCCTTGCTGGAGGCATCAGCAAACACAGTGAGCCTCCTAATGCATTTAGCAGCAGACATGTGGCCTAACTGACCAAGGACATGTGTCCTGTAAAGCAGAACAATTTTAATGAATAAAGGATGGGAAAACACCAGCCAAACAAAGAAAAATGTCATGTTTTGGTGTACTGAGGAGGAATGTGTGCCTGAAAAGGCTTTTTGGGCTTTTCTCTTTGAAGTCACAACCTCTGTGCTTGTTCTTCACTTCACATCCTTCAGAGATGCAGATGCACCTGGCTGCAGAAGAAGTCACATCTCCTGAGCATTGCTTTTGACATTGCTTCAGCAGTGCAAGAGGCAAAGTTGCTTCATCTGGTATGGCACTGAAAGGTCCCTGGCTCTGCACAGTTCTGGGAATACCTTCCTACTCCTCAAATCCTCTGGCTGTCTCTAGGGTAAAAAAGTGTTCCACAGTTCTGGCCTGCCCCTGTGCCCCCATCCTTTCTATGGAAACCACAGTGGGAGAGGTGGATTGAATTGCCCAGGTAGGGGTCAGATTATAAAGAAGGGTGTGCTAAGACCTGGCAGACTGAAAACATTTCCAATCTCCCATTTTAGAAACAGCGCAGTGGTGCCCAGCACTCTCTCCCCTAGTTTAGGAAATAAATCTCAGTTAAACATGCTGCTGGTGTGGTTTTGAGATGGTGCAGCTCCAGCTGGAGCTGAGGTGAAAGCCTGTTCTGCATCTCTTCAGAGACTGGCACCAGCCTTCTGGGAGAGCTTGCCATGTGCAGATCTGCTTGCTGCTGCTGCTGCTGCTGCTGCTGGCCACCCTTAGGGGAAATTCCTAAATTCAGTGCTAAAGTAATACTGCCTGCCCTACACATAATGACAAGCCCATTGCTCTCAGGACAGGTATTGAAATAATCCAACCTAGCCCACTTTTTCCTAGCCATCTTCTTCAGCACAGGTCCAAAGGTCTCCTGTTCTGCAGCTTGACCCCAAGGCTAAACCTCCTGCAGTGGGATAACTGGAGCAGCCAGGCAGAACCACCCAGCAGCAGTCCAGCCCCTGCCTCAAGCTGATGCTTTGGGTTCATTTTGCTTTTTGAACCTTTTTGTAGCTGCAGCCATTGCTTTAGGTGAATTATCATGTGGGATAAATAGACAAGGGAATATTTCCCAGGTATGACATGCCACTATTATACAATCTGTAATATTCAGGAATTGTGACTAATGCCTTGTTGACAGAAGGTAGGTTCAAGATTTTTCACTTTCCTTCAGGGGAGGGAGCTTTCTTAAGCCAGTTTTTATTTAGTATTATTGAATTATTAAGGTTAGAAGATATTTAGAAAATCATCAAGTGCAACTTTCAACCTTCTGAACTTGTAATAGGCTGCAAAAAAAAAAAATCTTGCCTCTCAGGCTGTGAGAACAGTACATGAATATATGTTATAATGACCTCAAAAGAAAACAGTGGCTTCTCTTGGTTAAATCAGACAGTACAGTAACACACCAGAAATAATCAAGGGACTAATTCTCCAACTGAAGACATGAAAATATAATATCATGTTGTGATTGTTTGCAATTAGTCACAGATGCTAATCTGTGATCACTTGCTCTGCCATTATTTTTCCATGAATAAACTAAGAAATGCATTTTAAAGTAAAATGAGCCAAAGGCCTAGAATTTAAGGTTAGATTTGACACAACTTCTGCTTTCATATATTTTATCAAGAACTATTCACTAAGGGAAATTATTATAAATTTCTTGAGTATAACACACACTTTGCATATGCATATTATATAGTTTATACCCTGCCAAATGCAGAGATCCTCAGTTTAGCTTTAGGCTTCCTTTGTAGTCAGCAGGGAGGAGCAGACAACTTGCCTGAGCATCCTCAGATGTCTGGCTTGGGGGAAGATCAGTCCCATAAAAACAAGATTTCACACTTTCTCTTCATTTCTCTGTAGGGAGCTTGGTGAGCCTATCTGAGATAGAGAGATGTATGTTACATGCAGCTAAATAAAAGTGAGATTAATCTAAGGAAGTACATGACCATCATGGTTTGGATTTGTTGGAATACCCAGTCCTGATTTACACTACTGGAGAAATCTCCAGCAGTCATATTTTACGGGGAGCCTACAAGAACAAGCACAACAGGATATGGTTTCCTACAGAACCTGGGCACTTAGCTGCTCAGCCTGACCTGCTCCTGTGCCACCAAGGCAGGACTGCACACTGCTAGGAACAGTCACCTACGAGGAGCAAACATTTGCAGAGGAGGTCACCTCACCCAACTCAAAGTCCATTGTCTGAGTCTAATCTGGTCCCACCAGTGAATTCCTAAAGCCAATGAAATAGAATGCAATTCCAGCAGGAACTGCTTCCCTTCAGCTCATGATGAACATGATTTCAGTGGGGCAGTGAGCACATTTCTCTTTATTCTTAAGAATTTGGAGCTGTTGTGGATAAAGTATTTCACTGTATATTTTCATGACTGATAAAATGTCACCCCTAAGATTAAGATCACACTTCCCAGCTGCATTGGCACAGAAAGTCAATACTGACAAATGTAACATTAGATCATTGTTGCAGGGGATGAAACTCTCCATCTGGATGGGAAAGACTGGATGGTCTCAGTGGGTTTTAAAAAACTAACTTTTAAATTGATTACCAGTGTCTCTAGACAATGGTTTGTCATCCTTGCTTAACATTATAGAAAGAACTGCCTATATTTGCCTTTAGGTGCTGTGGTTTAAAGGAGAAGTAAATAGGTATGTGAGGGAACAAAGCAGGGTTCACAGCTGCTATATATCCTACACATGAATCAAAGGTGCTGTTTTGTCCTTCTGTCCTGTACCGTCCCTCCCCTCCTCCCTACCCCCATTAATCTGGAAAGTCTCGTAGAGAATATCCATATTTAGATTAAAAAAGGAAAAAAAAATGAAAAAACCCCCACCTTTTCCTTTATTTTCTGCATTTTTACATTAAGAACTTCTCATCTGTACTTCATTTAGAAGAAGTTATTTATGTTTGGTGGGATTCCATCAAGATGTTCATGTGACATTTTACCTGAACAAAATGTAGCTCTTCTAACATTTTTGTGATGGGCAACCTTGGGGAGAAACTTCATTATCCCCTATGTACCAGCTGGATGGACATTTTTCTCTTGGTTTGACTGCTCTGATATTTTTCAATAGTAGTTTCCTAAATTAATGGCAGTGTCTTGGATGCAGAGGGACTGCTGGAGCAGGGTTATATTAGTGAATGATATCATAGGCAGGGCTTAAAAGCCTTCAGGTTACAGATTGTTGGTAGCAACCAGAACAGATTGTGTGTCCTGAGGAATAACATTCCTGTAGGCTCTGACTGTTGGTCTGAGGAAATAGCTTGAGAGAGCAGTGATGAAGCAAATATCTTGCCTCTGGTCATGTTTCCTTCAGGCGTGAAGTATCAGAGCATGGTGTTAATGCAACGTTTCTGCTCCTGGCACCTCAACTAATTTGAGCAGGATCAACACCAGCATCTCCTCACCTCACCCCACTTTGCAGGACCATGTAACAACAGACGTATACTCACTCCCCAGCAGCATCAGAGATTTTAGGTGTAGTGCCTGGTTAGGAAGCTGTGCCTGTGGCCACCTGCCAGATATGCCAGTGGCCACCTCTCGTCTGGAGGATTTCACACACCAGCCTCTGCTAGTCCAAGAAAGTGCAAATATTTTCATGACTTCTAAGAATTATGGCTTTGCAAAAATATTTGTTACCAAACTTGCATGTCTGCTAACAGTTTAAAAAACTGTTTTGCAGATTGGCTTTACTCCACTCATGCCAGCCTTGCCTGACCTGTTGGTCACAGTCTGTGGTCAAAGCGTGGGTCAGTTGTCAAGGCTAGTGAGCCTCCATTTGCCAGTCTAAAGAGATGTATGAAGTGATGGTTCCAGTGATGGCTTGTCTGAGCTGTGAGCTTTTGGGACAGACAATGACCCCTTCTGGGCACAGTCTGCGAGGCAGCAGAGAAAGGCTACAGCAAGGGAAGGGAGTAGGAACAAAGAGAAAGGGGAAAATACAGCAAAGTGGAGCAAGACAAAAAGCAGAGGGAAATCTGGGGAAAACCACAGAAGGAAAAGGGTAGAATGAAAAAATAGTTTGCAGGAAGCCATAGAGAGGAGACAGAGACAGATATGAGATTTGTGCAAGGCATTTAACCAAGCACAATTTAAATCTGAGTCTTCAGTGCCTTCAGTACTTCTGTGTGCTGAGCATCACTGTTGGACTCTGGGGATGGAACCAGTGTTGTTTTATTGTCCCAGAGGCCATTTTACTTTCTGACTTTGTCTCTTCTCCCTCCAGGTTTTTAATAGGCCAAGTATCACTGTTGATCAATGGACAGGATGGAAGGTAGAGGACCTTTATAGGCTATGAACCTGAACAAGAGCAATAACTAAGTGATAAGCCCATGCATGTTCTTTTGCAGAACAGAGAGCCTGAAAGCTGGCTGGTACTTCACATGTGGCAGAGATGAATTTGTGAGCAGAATCAACATAAAATAGCTCCAGCCAGCTGGGTCAGGAGTAAATCTGCACACTGCAATCTCCTTTACAGCCTCACTAGCCTGAAGACTGACTGGCTGGAGGAGGAAAAATGAACCAGAGACACTGCTAGTTATGTAAAGGGAAATTGCCCCTGGTTGGTTAAAACTCTTTGCTAAAATGCCACCCATTTGCAATTCATACAGACAACCTAGTCTGAGGTATATTACTAGCAACATCCCTGTCCTATTCCATGTTACTGCAAGGGCTCCTTGCTTAATGAGGGTCAAACAGTCATAGGGGTTGGCATCATTTTAATAATGCACAAAGTCGTTCTGTTGCTGTTTGTTTGCATGGATTAACAGGTTTTGAAGGTCTTGCATTTGTGGCTAGAATTGGGATGTGTCATTAGGATGGAAATAAAACCCTAACAAAATCAGACTTTTTTATTACATATGTGCTTCTAGGAGCTCTGCTGGATTCTTTGACATATATAATAGCAGTTTTTGCTTTTGTACTTACACAGTTCTTATTGCCATCAAAGAAATTACTTTTTTCTTCTATTGAAGACATAATCTAACTTAGTCTGTAGGAAGCAGGAAAACATGAATATTCCCAAGTTTTAATTAGGAATTTGGCGTGGGAAGAATAAGCAATAGTGTGGCTGGACATTAGAGTTTTTTCTCTACAAGGCCCTGTTTGGTGTTGCTGTAGGTTTGTAAACCCTGGCCATATAAACAACAGGGCAACCCAGACCCTGCCAGGGAAGGGTTCTGGTCCTGCATCACATTTCTTCCTCAAGGTCCAGGGTGCATCCTGTGCCTGCACCCCAGACATCCCAGTCCGGTGCCTTTCTCAAGTCACTGAGCCCCTTTTCCAACTTCCAGACTTAAAGGGCCAAAACCTCCCTCCCTCCCTCCCTCCCTCTTAGTCATCAGTCTTCTCTGAAAGGCTGTGCTTCTGCAAAGAAATTTTGGATTAATTTCCAGGGTTATGTGAGATGATGAGCAGTATAATCCATGGTAGATCCTGCTGATGAAGCTCTTTCTATTATATGGAGTTAAATAAGCTTAATCTAAGTAATTAAATAAATAGCTTATAACGCCTTGTGAACTTTCTTTCCAATTCACACTGCGACACTTGGAAGGCATGACATGCTTCCTATGTGGAGGTCATCTTAAAACTAATGAGAAATCAGAGCAGTTGTGAAAATGGCACCAAGAAAATCATCCCTGTTATACACTTGTGCATCTGGTCCCCTTGAGAGACTGAGTATTGTGGCTGACGTGTCCCAGGCACAGGTTGTTCTGACCTCCCTTGTAAATCTTGTAGCCTCTGTTCTCTTCAAGGTGTTTGCAAGAGCTGGATGTGCCATGCTCTGGCAGTACAGGAGCTGCTTTCCTGCACCATGACCATCTGTTTCCTAATGATTATGTCCAGCCTGGGTTAGGCTGCTCTCTCATGACACAAAGTCTGCTTGCTTCCCAAAGACAGTTGCTTGGCTCTTGTAGGTGATGGCCAGCCCCATGGAATCTGGGCTAGATGCCTGCTGGGAGACCTTGAGAGCTGGGTTTGGAACACCTTTTACACCCTGTGCTGCAGGGACCTGCACAACTTGAGTTGTGCTAAGAGAGAAAAATTTGCCTTTTTCTCTATTCTTTCTCAGTCTGCAGATCTAGACCTTACAGTACTCTGAAACAAGACACTCCCCTACTTCTGAGTTAAGGGAAAAAAATTACATCTAGGTGCCAAATTTGCTTTTATTTCAAAGACCCTATTTGCCATGTTTTTTACCACCTGTTAATAAATCATGATGGCTGGAGACATACACTGTCAGTCCCCTGCTCAGGTGATGCCCTCTCCCCATGGGATGGATAGCATAGCTAAGAGTCAGACTTTAGCCTCGTGTTTTCTTGCATGATTGTCTTTAAACCATCCATTTCACAAGCAGAGAGAGAAGCAGCTTGTCCCCTCCCTGTGACCCGCATGCCGCCAGGTGAGTAAGGTGAGCAGGGACTGCAGAGTCATGTGTTTAATTAAGATGATTTGCTTTGAATTAAAATCTCACCAAACTGGAGTGCATAAATTAGGGCAAGTTCTTTTAAGCTCCAGATATAATTTGCTTTTGGGTAAATCTAGCAGAAGAAAAAAACGAAGGTGAACTGGCCAAGCCTTGGGCAGAACCAGGTCAACATGTGCAGGTAAAGAGCAAAGATCATCTTCTTTTGTTTTCTTCTTCTTCCAACCTGCAGATGAACTGCTCAGCCCAGGCTCCTTCCATGGTTCAGTGAGGAGAAATGGCCATTTTTGGCATGTGGTTTGTCAGGTCAGTGTGGATATTTGTTCTGGGACTGGATGAATCAGCCTCCACCTGTGAGCCTGTGGAAGCACCTTTGGGTGAGCAGCTCAGACGTGCACATGCCCTTGGGACTGAAGGAAACCTACCCACTGTGCACCAGACCTGTCTGGAACAGACAATTTCTGGAACTGCCTGAATTCCTGGGTTTGTTTATAATTTCATTGTAAGCTCTGTTCAGTTCTCATCTTCCTTTGGCAACTATGAAAAAATGTTTGGTTTGGGGTTTTTTACAGGTTTTTAAAAATTATTATTATTTTTTAATTATCTGCATTCTATCATAAACTGCTTGGTGAAGTGTCGGATTCAGATGTTGCAAAGCCTCATGTAACTGTCTCCTTAAATGTACTCTTAACTTATGATGCTTTATTTTTCCAGATATCTTATTTTCGACACTGAAAATGCCTAAACATCTTTTTTAGCAGAATAAGAAATACTTTTGACATTTAGGGGTTTTTATCCCCCCGCCAATCCATTCTGTTTATGCTCTAAGAGTTTAACCCTCTAACTAAATGAAACAAACCACATTATTTTATTTGTGGTTTATTGCATTTGGTTCTTGCATTTTTGGGATCTAAAATACTTGCCTCTGAAGTATAGTGCAATTCAAAGAAGAAGACAAACACAGGAGCAATACACCCTGCACTTCCTGATTGCCCTGGCATTTCAGCTACCTACCTCTGTGGGTGTTAAACTCCCCTTTTCTAACTCCCATTTGCACATTTAATGAAACACTTAGGATTACTCCAAAGAAGACTGAGCAGAATGTGGTGTGCAGAGAGTTTTCCAAGCATGATAATCCAATCTCATTCTCATCTGTGTTTCTAATGGAGAGACCTTTTGTGCCCTACATGATGCTGCTTGCCATGAGTGCTATTTCTTCTGGATATTTTTGCTCCTGATTTAAGGTCATCCTTATATTGCTTGTTGAGCTTTAGTCCATTCCCCTCTTTTGAAAAAGAAATACAGCAGAGCATCCAAGGAAATTTTTAAGAGAGCTTTTGCTACATCTAGTGGCAGAACCTTTGAAGTGCCTGAAAAAAGGGCAGCTTAGAAAAAAAAAAAAAGCCAATCTCCATTTAGAACCCTTATTATTTTGTTCCTCACAGAATATTCTGAGTTGGAAGGGACCCACAAGGATCATCGAGTCCAACTGTTAAGTGAATGGCCCATTGTACTGGAACCTGATGTGCTTTCATAGTGTGTTCTGTTTACCTTTGTCTTTTATAGCAAAGCTCTTATATCACTGCCTGGCATGGCTTTTCTCAGTTCTGGCTCCTGTCTGAGACAGAGCAGGTCTGCACTTTGCTGAGATTTTGATTCAGACTGAATTAATTATGGAATGAAAAAGATAGATGGGGTGTGTATGTGTGTGTGATCCCAGACCCCTGCAGCTGTCATACTCCCCAGTGCAGTGCTTGTGTCACCAGGAGCACTGTGAGTTAACCCCAGGGAAGGAAGTGTTGCACCAACCCTGCCCAGCACTTGGGCCACTGCCTCCAGCCCACCATGGGCAGTGGTGTGTCCCTCAGGGGGAATGGGGGAAGAACAGAAGCATGACTACGTGCTTACATCAAGGGTGCTCAGATAGAAATACCTGGATTGCTGTTGTTTCAATCCTTTTTGTAAGGTGAGGTGAGGAACCCACACAAGGGGACTGAGAACCACCTGGGACTCACTGGAGAAATGAAAATGTAGGGTCAAGCCCCACAAGGCTGGGGTGTGGATAGGTCCTTGCCAAATGCTTGCAGAACAGGAGCTCCTGCAGTGGTAAGAGCAGCTATTCTTACCAACTCCAGAGCAGTCTATTTTCTGAGGGACTGTCTAACCTGCTTTGCATAATTCCAGTTGGAGCTGCATGGATCCTAGGCAGAACAAGACATCTCCTGGCTGCAAACAAGATGGGAGCAGGTGAGGTTGCTACTGCCCATGTAGGAATAAGAACTACAGACAAGGAGGTTGGGATCGTGATGGTGATATTGACAAATTAATGCAAACCAGAGCTAATTGCAAACATACCAAAAAAAAAATCAGCACTGATGTTTTAAAAGTGGCTGATCCAGGTTTAAAAAACTGGATGAAAGTCACACATGTTTTGAAGAGAAATGGTTGTGTAAAAAAAGTGTTATCAAACCTTATTAACTTGCTTCATCCAGACAAGGAGTGGTGCCTTACACTGGGAACTGGGCCTTTCTGGTGGGAAAGTGAGGAGGACCTGCTTACCCAGCTTTACTCCAGAGCCATGGCAGGACAGGATGGGCTGGCAGCCTGGCTGCTTTTGCTCTGGTATGTAGTTTGCTTCTCCTGCCTGGAATTTAATTTGTGTGGCCTCATTAAGGTTCCTTTGCAGCATCCTCCTTTGGCTTTGCACTCTGCAAGACCTCACCCTCCTCAAGGGAACAGCCAGGGGAGACAGGTAGACAGGAGGGTGGGATACTCATGAAAATGAGGATAAGGCAGCATCAAACATGGAGCTGGAGTGTGCAGATAGGTTTCCCCAGGTGTCTTGGTGGTGGGTGATCCCCAAGTTTGGCAGAGCAGTGATTTCTTGGGGCTGGAAAGAGGATCCCCTCATAGTTATAGAAAGAAAGTGGCACTTTTAGAGCACAGCATCTAGCAGAAGGGCAAAAAAAGGGCACCCCCTCTGAAGGAAGCCCAGAGTGACAACTCAGCCACTGTCAGAGGCTGAAGATCAGCAAGACAGCTTTCACCCCAACTGCACTGCAGTAAGGGGAAGCTCCCATTCTGCCAGCAGCAGCCAGCTGCACAAGCAAAATTACCTCATGGGCTAGTTTTAGACACATGGGGGTGAACCTGGTGGCAGAGGTTGCAGTATAAGTCTGGAAGGTGTACACAGAATGAGGACAGATCATGGAGGACAGTTTAAACTAAAATATTAAAAGTAAGAACTTCTGTAGGTCTGTATACAAGAAATTTAGAAGATGCTCCAGGAAAATGAGTTGTGCATTATCACAGAATCACAGAATTAGAATGCTTTGAGTTGAAAGGGACCTTAAGGTCATCTAGCTCCAGTTCCCCTGCCATAGGAAGGGACACCTTTCATTGGAAGGTTCATTAGCATCCCAGCATGAGCTGGGGGATGGTACAGATGGGGAGGCATTTCCATCTCAAGGTGTTACTTGCTCTCATGAAATAACGGGAAAATGAAGAACAATTTCAACTTCAACAGTTTGTTCTTGAACTTGTTTCAGTTCAAAAAAAATCCTTGATGGAAGGAATATCCATCTCTGTTATTTACCTCTGTTGTGAAACCACAGGAGCAGGAAAAGATCTGTAACTTTCTTGAGCTTCAGGTGATGATTTGAGAAGATAAGGTTTCTAGTACCTGGAATTATTTGTCTGTGGCAAGCTTGATCTGTTTCCATAATATATGGTGGGAATCACTCCATCACTCTTGGAGCTGTTCAATCAGCCCCACGCTGGGCAGCCTCTCTGCTGCCTGCAGTTCAGTCCAATGCAGAGAGATTGGCCAGAGATAACATGCTGTCAGACTACTCTGAGCAGAATTACAATTTTATTTTTGTTAGAAGCAGACATGAAAGCGTTCAATAGCTCTCACAAGCAAAAAGGAAAACAAACAAAAAAAACATGAGGGAGTTAAAAAACATGAGGGTTTTTTCCCCTCTATTTTGAGTCAGCTTCTTTCAAGTACATGAAAATTGGCAGAAGCTGCATTTTTTTAATGATAGTTTGTGTTTCATTTCTATACATGAAGGACAAGGAGCAGACAGGTCTCCTCTGGAAACAAGACCTACTTTGACTTGTCAAATACCAATCACTATTTTAAAAATGTCTCTGTTTCCTGCCTCTGCCCTGGGCTATGGCAGATGGCCACAGGTGAAAAAAAGATAACTAGTTTCTCAAGTCTCCCGATAAGCACAGGAGACTGAACACATCTGGCTTAAGAAGGGTTCCCAGCTCCTCCCCTGAGCAGCAGCAGCAGCAGCAGCAGTTTCCCCACCACCTTGCAATTCCCACTCTCTGTGCCCAGCTGCACAGAGGAGCTCCAGCGGGAGCAGCAGGCAGCACTTCTCACCTCCGTGGGCTCCAAGCCTCAAAACAAGCCTGGGCAAGGAGGCTGTAAAAACACAGCTGGCTGAGCAGGAAGAAAGGAGGCATTTCATGGCAAATATAAACCCTTTTGTTCACTCCTTCCTAAGCTCAGAAGCTGCAAATTCTTGGCTGGCTGGGCACTAGGACTTTTCTGTGCTAGACAAAGGATTTGCCAGGTATGCAGGGGGTGATTTGGAAAACACTCGTTTTTACTTAAAACTTTGTTCACTTGCTTCAGTGGCCATTTGAATGTGATCAAAAACTTTATGAGGTATAATCAAAGGAAAAATAAAAATAATAGCAGCTCGTGGGGTGGCAAGAGGTGGAGTTATTCAGGTTTACTTTCTAAAAGTTAGGAAGCTACAAATAGAAAATAAGAGAACATGAGGTTATGTACTTGGAATACAGAGAGCATGTACTTTTCAGTTACTCTGAGTCCTGTAAAAAGTCAAACATCACTTTTTTAGGATGCAGTAGAGGGACAGTATCCATCCACTGCATCTCTTCAGTGATTTTTTGCCGGAGGCAGGTTCACCTAATTTAAGACATAATATAGAATATGATGATGATGCATTTTAAGATTAAAATATGCACTTTGATAATTCTTAAATTCCCATTGGCCTTTAAAAGGCCTTAAAACTCTGAAATACAACAGGACCATATCAGACCCAGCCCTTCAAATACAGAGGATCACTTTTGGTCCAGCTGTATCATCCTAGGTTCAGACTGACAACTTTTCATCAGTCTGACTTCTGGCATTTCCTAACTTCTGGGCACTTGAACATTTCAACCTTTCTGGCATTAATGTTCTTACACATAAAATACCATAACTTTTTATG
Source organism: Serinus canaria (assembly GCF_022539315.1). NCBI lineage: Eukaryota > Metazoa > Chordata > Aves > Passeriformes > Fringillidae > Serinus > Serinus canaria. The sequence goes on from NC_066313.1 coordinate 45,542,159, forward strand.
AATGTGGTGATCCCCAAAGACATCTGTAAGACTTACCACTATGTAGGCACACAAGACACCACGGGAACTGACTCAGCAGAAGTCCAGGGGGAGGTTGGCTCATATTCAAGCTAAGGACAAGCATTCTTCTATCCCTTAACACATTCAGTCACATGTGTTCTTCATGTGCTCTTGGCAATAAAACAAGACAAAGTAACCTGAAGTTACATGAGGGGAGGTTTAGATTGGATATTAGGAAAGATTTCTTCCCTGAAAGAGTTGTTAAGTATTGGAACAGGATGTCCAGGAAGTTATGAAAGTCACCATCCTTGGAGGGTATTTAAAAGCTATGTAGATGTGGCACTTTGGGTCATGGTTTAGTGGTGGACTTGGCAGTGCTGGGTTGTTGGTTGGACTCAATGATCTTAGAGGTCTTTTCCAGCCTAAATGTCCCTCTGGTTCTGTGATTCATGCCCACAAGGCAGAACATCACCTCATGTCCCAGGCAGCTGGCATTTTGCCTATTAGTTTGCATGTAGCACTGGAGACACGTGGCCTTGTGCAGCCATCCTCTGGGCAGTGTCATCATCTGGAGACTCTGTTCTTGAGGCAGACTGTGAATGAAGATGAATGCTGCAAGGAAATAAGAAGAAACTGGTCTCCCTGGGGAACAGGTTAAGAAAGAAATTTGCATAGCTCTTGTGGTTTATCTTTCTTTTTCAATATGAAGGGATTTTTTTTAAATTGTGTCTGCTGATGTTTTTGCCTTATTAACAATGTTAATTAACTCAGAGCTCAGCTTATTATTAGTGATTTTATATTCTGCAGTTGGTAGCTTCCTTGATTGTTATTATTAGCATTTTAATTTCAAAATCCTTTGAGATAATCTGAGATGCAGGGAAAGGCATCTGGAATTTCCTTATATCCCTTGAGGAAGGTTCTGGATTGCTCATTTATGTTTTAATTGCTATTTTAGAGCTCTATATTTCTAGATGTCTGCTTACAGGCTTATTCCCATGTCATGAAGTCATTCTTATAGACAATCCAGACACGGTGATCCAGCACAAACCAGGTCTGCTCAAGTACTTAGTACTGTGATTAAGAGGTGGAGAAATAGCACAGGCATTTATACATATGCAAAGCTTTAATATCTAAGCAGGCTTTTTCCAGGAGCAGTGACACTAAGAAGGGCTGGTTTCCCTGGAGGAAGCTCCTTCACAGTCAATTCAGTGGAGTGACTCTTAAAGGAATGACATGAATTTCCAGCAAGCTCTTCCTACATGTGCCTGATTACATGTCTGGGAACACAAGGAATTTGTCTGCATGAGGAAATATCTTACAGTGTTAGAGCCTGGATCATAAAAACAGGCCAGCCAATGGAATAGAGTTTGTTACTAATTCTTTCTCAAGGTATCATTTTGTATCACCATCAAAGGTTTTTAGGTGGTATTTCAGGCATTTTAGATTCCTCTATTCCCAGTGCTCCAGGAATTTTTTCTGTGGATTGAGCCTCCATTTTTTCATACAACTACAGGTTTTTTACCTCTGAGGTAGACCCTCTTCCTTCCCAACTGCATTTCTGACAGTGAAGCAAATATCAGAAGAAATCCTGATGTTTTTTCCTCAATGTCCAGACCATTAAAAACAGGTCAAACACTCTCTATTCACTTCATTTCATTTCTCAATTTAATTTATTTTCACCCCTGCTCCTTAGATGATCTGTGTTGGTTCTGCTGGCTGCAAAGAATCAGTGAGAAAGGAAGCCTTGTGGCAGCCCCAGTGCACTTCAGTGAAACTGTGAAATGGCTTCAGGACTGAAATAGCAGCAGCTGTTTCAGATCAGGAGCTTTATTAGCTGAGGAAGTCAAAGGATTTATTTTGTGCCTTCACAGCAGCTCCAACAAGTTTGGTTTTCCAGTCTCCGACTTTTCAGAGCTGATGGAACAACTAAACCCCAGCTCTGCAACATCTTTATCCATCAGCAAAATGTTCAGACTGTGATCATGTAGAAACACTTCTTAACCTGCTAGAAACACTGTCAGGAGAAATATATTAAAATATCTGAGAGGTGTGCTTTGCATCAATGAACTGAGCTTGATTGTTTTGATACAGAAAAGCAAAGGATTTGTTCAGAAAGGTGATAGCACCAGTACCTTTATTTGTCAGCTAGATATAAAAGCCCAAAGATGTGCCATTTTGTATGTATGGATACATACATACAAATGTATGTATGTATCCATACATACAATTAAGAATGGTGGGGTTGCTGAACAGGATTATTACTTTTTGAATGACAAAGTGGAAGGTTAAATTATTGGAGCTTTTAAATAAGAAGGCAAAAGGAATTATGACACAATGTATCTTTTGTGAAATAATAGCAAATGCTGGAAAAAATTTAAAGCTTAATAAATCAACCACAGTAGTTTAGAATGCTTGGAAATAAGAACACAATGGCAGGGAACAGGACCTAAAAGATGTGATGGGGTCCAAGAGCAATTTGTTGAACCTCTCCCCTAGATGATGCCCCTGGGTGCTTTGCCAGCTGCTTCCTGCCAGGCACCTGCAAGATGACAGAACCACCCTGGACTGAGTACCCAGAAGGATCCCTCCCTTGGTCCTTGTGTAGCTGCTCCTGCAGGGGAATCAGCATGAGAGGAGATGCAGATGTCTGCGGGTACATGGCACATGGCCTCTTCCAGAGGCTTCCACGGCAGAGGTTTGGGGCTGGCAGGCACAGGACAGGATTCACAGAGACCTCTGGTCTTGGGGAGTGGTGGCTGCTGGGCTGATGGGCCTCCACATGCCAACAGAGCCCTGGAGACAGCCCAGACTGTCATAGAAGCTCACAGAACAGGTCAGCTGGAGATGCTTGCCTGCATGCTGAACCACCTAGCTGCCTCCCTGTGCTGGGCTTGGCTGAGAAACAGATCATTTCCTCCACAGCAGCCCAGACAGTGCTGAGTTTTGGGTTTGTGACTAGGACAGTGCTGATAACGCACCAGTATTTTGGCTGTTGCTGAGCAGCACTTGTGCAACATTGCATTTTTATTTTTCCCACTCTGCCCCACCAGCAAGGAGGCTGGATGTTGGCAAGAAGCTGGGAGGGAGCACAGCTGGGACCACTGAACCAGGCTGGCCAAAGGGTGATTTCCTGCCCTACAGCAACCCGTGCTGCAGTAACAGCTCAGGGGAAGGAGGACAAAGAGGTGACATTGGTGGTTATGGCATGTGTCTCCTCAACTAACCTTTGCATGTGCTGAAGCTCTGGCTTCCAGGAGGTGGAAAACCATCAGTTGCTGAAGGGATCAAGTGAACAAATTCCTCTTTTGCTTTGCTTGAATGTGCAGCTTTTGTTTCACCTACCAAACTGCCTTTATCTGGGTGCCTTCTTCCCATCTTCTTCTTATCATGCAGCAGAGGGGAGACCCAGCAGGAGTGTAGGTGTATGGCTTCTGGTTAGGGTCAACCCACCATCACCCCACTCCCTGGCCTTGGAGACTGTTTCAGTGAGGATGGTTGGTAACTGAGTCTCTAAAAAGCAAAATTTGGGCAATAGATAATTGCTGCTTTATTTCACCAGAACCAGCAACCTTTTCTTGGAAGTTCTCGTCAAGAGAAACACAGGTGATACTGAAGTTGAACTGCTACATGATTCTGTTTTCTTCTTTTCTTTACAGCTGCATTTTCAGAATAAAAGATAATTGGCCACCAGAACTCTTCTTGCCTTCTAAAGTGGCCACTCCCAGCTGCTCCAGTGCTGTAGGACACAGGGCACTGCTGAAGGCACCTGAGGTCCACATGCTGCAGCATGGTCTGGAGACAAGATTTGTACACACCACCCCATAATACACCATTTCCCAATCATCATGCCAGCAATGTGTGAACCTGTTCAGTACAAAAACTATCTGCATGTTGTGTTCGTGTCTAATGTTCAGCTCAAGAAAGATGCTGAATAATCTGTGTATTCAAAGAAAATGCCACAAGAAGAAAGTGATCACAGCAAGAAAACCCAAACAGTTATTGCCTTAGGCACTGTGGAATAAGTTAGATAGAAAACAAAAAAGGTGGTCTGATATCCCAACAGGTATTTAAATTCTGTCCAGTGTATGATACCCCAGAGTGCCTATTTCTTGCCTTTAGTTATAAAAGTGTCACTCAAGACCCTCAGAAACAACTGCCATGTTTCAATCCCCTAAATTCAGATGAGATGTCTGACCACTGATATGAGGACTATCACTCAAGGGGGTCCAGGAAGGTTATCAGCATCTGGAAGACTTTCTTCTTAACCTGTGTTCACCCTATGTTTGCTCACATTTTCTGATCAGCTAGGTGTCCTCCTGAGCTCAATGGTCTGGAAGAGAATGGGCTGTTCCAGTCATTTTAACACATTCAAATACTTATGAACTTTGCTGTCAGAGGGAACATGGAAACCTAGAAGGATACAGAAGAAAGAGAGCCCATCTAAAGTTACAGAAAAGAGGCAATTTAAAGTGGAAGCAAAAAGGGAAAAAGGTGGAAAATAATAAAAGAAAAATACCCTAAAATGAAACGGGGAGGCAAAAAAGATGGTTAGAAATTTAATTAATTCTGGTTCAAAAGTGAAGAAGAAATGAAAAATGAAACAAAGAGCAGAACTGGCACTTGAGAGAGAAAGAGAAGGAAGATACTGGGGAGAAAGAAGCTCAGTAAATTAACCAATATATGCTGCAGAGAAATCCTTTCAACAGGCTCAGAGAATCTGTCTCCATTAAAGTTTCATAGTGAAGGCTCAGAGGGATTTTCAATATTTAAAAAGTGTTTTTGAAGGTAGCCAAGGGGAGATGCACTGGTAACTCTTGAAAGGCTAATGCATTAAATTTTATTGTGTCTTCAAATAGCATGGGACAGTGTCTAACTCTTGGTTACTTTAAAAGAGCACTCATGTCTCACTGTGCTCCCACCTCTCATTAAAATGTCCCTGTTTGGGGTGTTTTGCATTCTCTGCTTGTCTCTGTGGTGATCAGAGCTGAAGATGAGGCAGGTGCCAGGAGGGTTGAAGGCAGAAGCTGGGAATTGTGGGGCTGCAAAGAGGCAGCAGAGGAAGGACAAGGGCAAGACAAAGGGTTTCACCACGAGGTCCCTGACACAAAGAAGGAACACCGGTTTCGTTTGGCCATATAGGAATGATAGGTGCCGTCCTGGGGACTGGGAGGTGGCAGCTTCCACTGCCCTGGCAAGGGGCATGAAGTCCCCAGGCAGGGAGTGTTTGTCCCTCCTTGAACTCCCGTCTGAGGAAGGGGAGTGAAAGCCCAAAGGGAAAACAACTCATGGATACAGAAGCCCAGCGGGTGGCAGCACAAAACCGCGGTCAGGCGCAGCTCCCGGCAGCGCTGGATGCTGCAGGAGGCGATCCCTTCCCTGCCCTGGGTTTCCCCGGATAACGCTGGCCCTTCCTTCGTGCCGCCCTGAAGAGCAGTGACTAAACAGCCTCTAGAAATGACCCTGCTTGTGTCACGGCCCTCGTCCGAACAGCGCATCTCTCTCCTGCTGCCTCACATCAGGGACTGCAGCTTTCCAAAGCGTTGGGTACCAGCAGCACGCTCCAGAAGTTTTTTTGTGTTGACTGTCACTTGCATGAATTATACCCTTTTTTTAAATGAAAGATTTCGGTCCAAAGTCAAGACAGACGTGTTCAGACACCCATTTGCACGCTGAGAGTGTAGCAGGTGAGAGACCTTGTTAGTGCAGCCCGCTGTGCTCAGCCAGAGATTCCTGGGACTAGCCAGGTAGCCTTGGGGCTGGCAGCACTGCTCCCCTGACCACGGCACTGCCTCTAAGGGCAGCCTAGAGACTGGGCTTACAACACAGAGGCAGGCTGATAAATTTAGGGAATTTCATTGAAAACTGGACTGATCCTCCCATGTAGCTCCTTTGGGACAAAGTTATCTCATCCTCTCACATCCAGGCAGGGCAGGGATGTAACAAAGGATATTCTCACCAAACTGGCATCAAACAAAAGGGGGGCACTACTCAGACCCTTTCTCAATAAATTTAGGAAATAAATGGTAATTTGGATTCAGCGCCAAACTCCACCTGTCTCCTGCTCTAGCAGACATTGGTAGTGGTGGATGAAGGGGAAAGACTAAGGACAGACAATTGTCTGCAGTACCTTCTCAGAAAATATGATCCAGAGCTTGCCCAAAACATTTTGAAATGAAAAAAAAAAAAAGAGACAAAACTTGAACTGAGACAACAAAGTATGCTGGATGTGTTTCAAAACATTTTTCATCATAAGCCTTCTGCTGAGCCACAGTGATCAAATCTGAAACCTGTTCACCTCTGCACGAATTTTTTGATGTGCAATTCTTTCCTATTGATACATGTGGAAGCAGTTTTGAGGTATTTTAGATCCCTTTACCTACCAAAGAAACAAGCAGTAGCAGGCATTCCTCCAAACCAAGCAACACACAGGAAGGCTCTGCTGAGAGAATACTGTCTTCCTCTGTTTTTCCTAATCCATGTGTGGATGCCAAGGATACAGACACAGAATGAAATGACCCAAGAAACTGGTCATTATGAGGGAAGGACAGACTGCCATGCTCTCTTCCAGTTCCTCTTTTTGTCCATGGCTAAGTCTACCCTCTGCTGTTCCCACTGGGCTGTGGCACATTTGGCTCATAGATAGCAAAAGCAACGGGGCATTTGGGCTCTCTCCTGCAAAGCTCAGCAGAGACACAATGAAACCTCAGCCAAAGTCTGAGAGCTTCAGTCCCCAAATAACTAATGCTGTTTCAAAGTAGAAGCCGAGAAAGGACATCTCATAATTATTTGTTGTCTGCCCCAACAGCAGGGCAGGGCTATCTTTTCTCTCTCTGATAAGCTGAATGATTTTGACCCACATTGTAACCTCTGGTTTGAATTTAGAGATAAGCATGTTCATATCAGCCTTGTGCCAAGGTTCAGAAGCGCCTTGTGGCAGCAGCCTGGCAGTGTTTCACAGGGCTGCATGGGCCAGAGGAGTCTGCAGGATCTGGGCAGCGTGGTCACACAGATACTCCCCTCCCTTCCATGTTTGGACGGCCCCGCAGCAGGGGACAGTATAAATTCTAATGAAGCTGCATTGCCAGTGGCAGGAATAGAGCTAATTCCAGGAACTCTGGAGTTTACAGCTCAAGAGTGGATTTAATTATCACTTTACTGGCTTTCAGTGAGCTGTAAGACTAATCTAAATTTAACAGGGTCGGCAGTTTCTTTACAAGCTTCCTCAAGAGGCAAGTGTCAAATTAGGGCTATACCAACAGATAAAGGGAGAAAACTAAAGCCATTGATGGCCATAGATTTCCCAGCTGATATCTTTATACTCTGCTATAAAAGCCTATCACCCTTCATTTAAAGAAAGTGAAAATTGTTGACATCTCTTTCAAATGCTAAGCATTAGGAAGCAACTTGAACTAAATATAATTAGGACCAAATCGTGTGCATCTTTTATTGAGGAGTAACAACACACAGTATCTTCTCTTTATGTTTCCAGATAATCTGTGCCAATAGTTTGGGATCAAATGCTGGAGCCCCTCCAGCTGCTGCACCACTGTGACGCTGAGCATTGACAGTGCCATTTGGCAGACCCAGAGATGCATCTGGGAGCCTGTTTCATATAGCAGGTTTTGAAAACCACTGAGTTTTGCTTGGGCACAAACGCTCCACCTGGAGCTAGGAGAGCCCAGGCCTTGCTCTTGGGTGCAGCGGGGCCGCCTGGATGTGGCGGCAGAACTTTGTGTGCCATAAAGGAGTGAACTTTGGCAAAACTCTGCCCTTGGACTCTAAAGCGCCTGCACCTGCTGACCTGCCTCAGAGACTTTTCCAGGTCATGGTGCCCTGGAACAAGCCAGGCATGGTGCCCTGCTAGAGGGTTTCTCCAGACTTTGGGGGACAGCTCTGACCAGAGAGAGGCCATCCACAGCTTGGAAAATCCCTTCTCCTGCCCTGCTGACCTGCCCCGACGTGATGTCCCTTCACATCCTGCCCAAGGGAACAGGAGTCAGGGCCTCTTTGTGTGACCAAATCCCTGGCAGGCAGCAGGAAGTGGTGAGCTGCCCACACCAAACCTGGGACTCGTGTACAGTCTTCCTTGTGTTTTGCTCACACAGGTTTCTCTTTTGTGATAATTTCTCTGCTGGCCAGGACTCACTATATGTTACCCATACAACCCCCTGGCTAGATACAGAACACCCCAAGATTCACACCACGTGTCTGAGAGCATTGTCTAAATGGTTCTTGAACTGTGTCAGGCTGGTGCAGTGACCACTTCCCTGGGGAGCCTGTGCCAGTGCCCAGCCACCCCCTGTGTGAAGAACCTTTTTCCAATGTCCAATCTAAACCTCCCCATACTCAGCTTTGGGCAGTTTTCACCAGTCCTGTGACTGCTCTTGAGAGTGAAGAAATGGGTACCTGCCCCTTCTCTTGCCCTCACGAGGAAGCTGCTGACTGCAATGAGATCTCCCCTCAGACTCCCCTGCTCAGGCTGAACACACCCAATGACCTCAGCAGCTCCTCATGCAGCTTCACCTCCAGACCCTCCACCACCCTCACCGCCCTCCTTTGGACACTCTCTTTTTATATTGTGGCGTCCAGAGCTGCACACAGGACTCAAGGTGATGCTGCACCAGTTCTTTACATACAATCTTTTATAAGGCTAGCTCAACCTTAACACATATCATACCAAAAACTATCTATGATTTTATTCCCACCACTCCCTTATCCCATAATATTGCTATCCATTGTACCCTCCTCACCACTTCCCTTTGCAGAACTTAGGGGTCACCCCTGAACCACCACGGCTGTTTATCTACAGGGCTGATACAGAAGAGTGTGGTGTTGCCCTAGATCTTTGCAGTGGGGCAAACCTTGTCCACCTCAAGGATTTGAAAGAGCTGAGATGGAATTTTTTCCTCCCGGTTATCTGAGAGCTGAAAAGGTAAGCACAGCCCAGGCTGGAGAAACAGTCTCTGGGTGAACTCCATGCTCTCTGTCTATTTGCATTACTGAGAAGTACTTCTTATCTTTTGGACTTTCAAACCAAAGAGTTTAAAGAAATTCTGGAGTGAAATTATAGCTGCTGATGATTAAAGCACTATATTTAGGCTTAACTGTAACTTAAATGCCAGATTATGAACTCTGAAATATTTTCTACATAAACTCTCCCCCTCATGAACAGTGAGCTAAAGCAGTCAATTTGTTCCATTGACTTCAGCTGAGTACAGCATGATTCTGGTTTTACATTGGGCTAAGGGACAGCCTTAAACCTTGAATTAACCAGGAAAGTACAGACAGTCAGAGCAAGCAGCCTGCTGAGACCCTAACAGCAGTCAGATTGTTGGGGAGCTGCTGTTTGTTCTCTTTTTTTCCAGGAGGATGCCACAAAATTTCGGTCACATGAAATCCACCACCTAAAGTGAAGCGCCCAAGTAGAAATCTGGCTTTGAAGGGATTTAATCCTGGGTTGCAGGTAGATATCCTGGGTAAAACAATGTGGATAAAGCCCTGCTGAGCCAGCTGACCTTGGGGAATTCAGACAGTGTGGTTATCTGAACTTCACTTATCTAAAGTCTCCTCCTGTTTGAGGTGGGATTATTTTGTCCACCTTATACCAAGAGAGGGGATTCTGGGTGCCCTGACCAACTCAAGGTGAATGACCCATCATCCACAGTTACACCTTGGGAAGGCAAGTGTCCTTCCCCTGGAAAGAAAAGTAGTTTGGAAATTAAAAGGCCATATGATTCAGGCTGTACAGGTCATATGCAGCCATAAAGAGGAGATGCACACCGAGAAAAGAAAGATGGAATCATTTTGTGGAGATGCTGAGGTACAGCAGTGGGCAGAATAGACACTGTGAGAAGCAGAGGTGTCTTGGGCAGAGGTGCCTTAGTTCTGGCAGAGCAAGAAGGGGGTGAGTGACTTCCCCAGCAGCCACTGCAGCCGGGAGGGATGTGCAAAGCCTACTGCAGGATGAACAGCTCCAGTGACTACACTGGAATGGCTCACACGGTCTTGTCATCCTACAGGCTCCCCATACAAGCTGTTCACCTCCTCCCCAAGCCCAGCCCTCACTAGGAAAACAGAAGCAGAAAAGAGTCAATCTTCCCTGTCTAATAAATTGAGGAAAAATAAAAACTGATGATTTAAGGTGGAATTCCCAGGGTTTCCAAAACAGCAGCATACCTCATTTGTAGGCCTGATGATCTTTTGTGTTGTTACAAAGAGTTGCATAAAAAAAGGGCTGAAACAAAACTCTAAAGAGCACTGAGGAATTATTTCTAATCCCTTTTGCTTGCCAAAAAAAAAAAAAAAACAAAACAAAACCAAACCCCACAAAAAAAAAAAAAACAAAAACAAAAACAAAACAAAAAAACCCAAAAAACCAAAAAAAAAAGAAAAAAAATTCCTCTAAACCCCAAAACTAATAAAACCATTTTACAAATTCCATATAATATACTATAACAATAGTACAATTTCACAAACCACAGTGAAAGAAACTATACGGTATATTTACAATTAATTTTCAGCTTATGAAATCAACTCATGAATGAAATGTGTGTCTAAGTTGTGTGAGAGCCAAGAAGGGAGAAAAGATAATAGTAGTGAAGAGAGAGCAGATTTTTATAGTGTTTGCTGGTTGCCTTTCATTCTCTGAACAGCAGGAGGAGATTAATGATATTGTCACAGCAGCATTAATGATGCTGTAAAATCATAAGGACAGAGAGAGCCAGGATTTGATAAAAGTGAGATTTACAGCTGCATCAGTCAATTTAATTATCTTTTACTAGGCTTAAACTAAGCAGTAAGACTAATCTCCATTTAACATGTTTTACAGGGTCTGCAGGCGCTTTACAATCCTCCTCCATTCAAAAGTGTCAAATTATGGCAATATTGATAAAAGAGTGATGTGAATGGTTGTCTAGTCAATCCCCAAACCAGTTAATATCTTTCTTTACTGCATTGTAAAAGCCAATTACTCTGAAGTTTTGGAGTGAAATTTGTGAAGGGCAATCTGAGTTGATAATGTTTAGAAAACAAATTCGAAGAAGATAAAGATCCGTGTCCACCTGCCTGTGCTCACTATAAAAGTCAGTGCTGCTGCCTCTGTGCTGGCTCTGCTGCCTGCCATCCTGCCCTGCTGGCAGTGATCAACATTGTCTAGAGATGGGTTGTGAGCAACATCAAATGTTTCAAACAAGATTTTCTTCTTTGTAATTTTCTCAGCTCCTTTCTTAGCCACCAGCAGCTGCTTCTCCACATTCTGTTATTTGATGTTGTATTACTAGACCTGTAGTATAACACAGTATTTGTTCTTATCAAGTCCAGCAAAAACATGACAGATTTTAGTCTTTTTTTAAAAAAAAAAAAAAAGTCCCTCAGATACTTCAGGTCCCTAGGCTTGATTTTTGCTCTCCATGTCTTTGTGGAGTTACTTATACTTCCACAAATAGTGGAGTAAACCCAGCCATTTCCACTTGACAGGCTGCTTCATGGTCAATTAGCCCTACCTTTTTTAATAAGTATCTTCTTTTGAGTTCTAGAGAAGCAGGCTTCTAGCATCAGGGACAGAAACAAAATGCTTAAACTTGCACTTTTTTTAGACTTTGATTTTCAGTGAGACTGAAGAAAATGTAGCACTCAAACCAGACAGCAGCTCCCAGCAAATTGCATGTTTCAAGCCTGAGAGAATCCCCAGTTTAGCCAACTGTTGTCTGACACAGCAGAATGAGAACATCTAAATCTTTCCTGCTGAGTTCAGATAGTGTTTCCCTGCTCTCCAGAGAGATGAACACCAGTCTCTCTCAGGCAGGGTGAGTCTGGCAGTGTAGAATCCAATTTAAGGCAGGCTCTGGCTGTGAGCAGTTGGTGATCAGAATTTCAATCCCACTTGAAATACCTCTCTTTATTTGGTATTCTTGCCTGTGTTTAAGTGCTGTGGGCAAGTCAATTCTATGACCCATCTCTTCTGCAGGTCAAAGTGGCTCTGAAGGCAATTTCTGTGATACTTTAGTCTCACTAAGCCCCATTATTGAACATTTTCTGAGTCAGTAGTCAGGCTTCCTGGAAAACAAACGTCACAGCACAGGCATGCCCTGTGTCATTCAAAGACAGTTGTTCTGCTCCTGCAATTAAAAAAATCAACAAACACAGAATGACTGAGCCCAGTGTTTCCACAGCTTATTTTTAGCTGTCTCAAAAAGTTTTTTGACTAATAATGAAACAATCTCCTGACAAGAAACTAAAAATATTTCTCTTCCCAGGCTTGAAAAAGAGAGATACATTTTTCTGACAATTGCCTAGAAAGTTTACAGCAAAAAAATAGTAACAGCAGTCAACTCTCAGGACCTGCAGTTCTGTTTGAAACACACTGCAGTCCTGCCTCATCACCCGCTTTCTTTAGCCCACTAGGATGTCTGGCACCCTAAATCTGGGAGGTGTAATGTGCTTCTGACCATGCTGAGTAGCCCTCTCCCCTTGCAGCCTTTAGATCCTGGGACCACAGTGCCCAGCTGGGCTGACAGTGCTCCTGGTGCAGGAGGGGCTGGCAGACATGCCTAGGAGAGACATCTTTTGTAGGACAAGCACTACTTCAAACCCTGGCTAAGACCCACCCCAGGACCTTCCCAGGGGTTTGGCTATTGGAAAGTCAGGAGTGCTAAATTCGAACGCACTAAATTCAGATGCTTTGTGTGTGACAGGCTTGGCTGGCCTCTGTCATGCAGCCCACGTTCCCAGTTGCTGCATCCACTGGTCTCAGCTGTTAGTCAGCAGATCCCGTCCTGGAGGACTGCAGATGGAAGTGAGACAGAGCTCTGCCACGTGTGGCAGGAGGCCTCATGCACCAGAGCTTTCAGGCAACTGGGAAATTGGCAATGCATCGTGCTTCCCATCAACCTGACTCCATCAAGACCAATGATCCCCTTAAGGTCCCTCTATGCAGGGACTCTTGCAAGAAGTGCTTTCAGTCAAAGTGGTGGGTCACCTTGTGGTGAGACAAGGGTCTCAAACTTTACTCATTTCTTGGAATTTCACTAAGCCTAGGGGAAGGGGTGTAGAAATTGGCAGGAATTTTGTCCGAACAAGGTCTTCAACATTGGGCCTCTGTCAATAAATCCTGCAACGTGTTTGTTCATGCAGGAAATAGGAAAAAAGTCAGTTTGGGATTCTTATCCATCTGATCTTATCAGGGTGGTAAATCTGGTCTTTGATCCTTTGTCAATAACGCACAAAGTTGGAGGCAGCTGCCACCACCCAGCTTAGCCATGCAGTCATCAGGGTCTCATAAAACATTTATGAAACCTGTCATAAACCGGCCTGATAAGGAACAGGACATCAGGTTTCAGGAGTCAGCAGCTTCTTGGGGAAGACCTTCCCTCTAACTCCAAAGCTCCTTTGTTCAAATGGCAAACACAAGCCACTGATTGCACCCTGCCATAAATGCTGGGAGCAGGGAATTTTCTCCAGCCCTGCTGAATTTTAGTGGCAGGTACCGGCCTTCATCATCTGCCTTTCCCAAGTGTCAGTCCTAGGGGAGGGGGGAGAATAGGGGAGGAGGAGAGGAACTGGATAAAATTATAAGTGAGGAAGGAAAAAATAGAAGAAAATTTTGACTGAAATAATGAAACCCACATTCTGTTCCCACCTTCCCCAGTTACCGCAACTATGACTCATGTCGCAGTCTCTGCCTCTTCCTTACTTCCTTTATAAGAAAATCAAATTGATCTGCCTTGTATCTTCTCTGAGCTCCTTGACATTTTTTCCCAGATGACTAAATCCCTAATAGAGAATAGAAAATAGAAAATGAAGTGCCTCCAGTATCCTCCTGAGACACCCAAACCACAAGAACAGGGCCATGCTCCAGTGCTGGGCAATGATTTCTGCTTCCCTCCGCAGCATGGAGCACTTCTCAGCAGCACGGTGTCCACAGCCCCATGATCTTCCTGAGCTACAGGTTATGGAGCTGTGCCATATGGGAACCATTTGATCACTCCTTGGGATATTTCTTGTTCTTTGGAACAGTTTTGGCCTCGGGGGTGCATTTGGAAAAGGAAACTGCAACTAGGAGAAGGTATTAGAGTCTTGTTACACAGAGGATTCAAATCCTTGATTTTCTGAAAGCACAGGAAGGTCTCTGTCAAAATTCAGCCTGTGTATGCAACTTAAAGCCCTGGTCAGCAGCAAGATCAAATCCTTCTGCCATGAAGCCACAATTTTCATGCATATTCTGCCATCTTTGATTGTGGTTTTTTTTGTAAAGACACAAAATACTGCTTAGAACTTAGAATCACAAAATAGTGTCTCATAAATCACCTGTCTTATATTTTCCTTGTATTTGCTTGTGGTTTTTTGTGATGTTATATTCACAATGTTGAGATACAGACCTCTGTTTTTTTCTGGTGCCTGACTTCTTAGAAAGCTTAATTATTTCTTAAAAGTATTTTAAATCATGCAAACAATACTGTACCATAATAAGATATATTTACAGCTATATATTTATTTTATAATCTCCATGAGATAAGCAGCTGTTATGTTTAATTGGTATTACTGTATTATTTACTAATCAAACTACTTAGGAGTTTAGTGGTGCAATCACAATTTCTCTAGCTGTTAATTTAGTCCTGTTTCAGTCACTAATAATAACAACTGTTCAGTACTGACAAGAACTTGGTGTAGGAACAGTTCCAAATAGAGATAGATACAAAGATACTTTAATTGGGTAGGTGTTATCAGTTGCTTATAGTAATAAAGCGCTAATTCAACACTGGTGTATAACCACAAAGCAGCCGTAATAAATTTCAGATTTGGCAATAAAATACCACTATACAGCTTGATTAGGTGATAAAATAGCAGTTACATTTTAGAAATGTATCAAAAATCTAAAATCCTTGTTATCCTGAGCATTTCATTGCAGGCAGCCTCCCGGATGAAGGTTCCAGGGCTACCAGGGGCACTTTGTATTTTCCCATCATCAGCGAGGATGACTGACTGAGTGAAGCAATTGATTGCGTTGGGCAGCCTGTGCCCCAGGCCATTTAGGCCACCCAGTTCTCTTTCTCGCCTCATTGCAAGCAAACACAGGACAGAAGAATCTCTGCTTGCTGCAGTCAGACGCAATTAGGCCGTAGATTGATCAACCACCCTCACTTTGTGGCACCTCTGAATTGGGTGAGCTTGCTCTGCTCCTGTTTCAGGTTGTGTTATTCTACGGAAACATAAAGGTGTTTTAAGCGTTGGCATTTCATGTAGCACCACTCAGGAATATGGGCACTTGTTCTGTTGGGTGGCAGTTCATGGAAAATGCAACAGCACAGGTGTCACTTAGTGCACACTACTGTCCAAACCCTGCCCGGGTGGCCTTTCAGTGAGCCTCGGCACTGAAGGTCATGAAACTGCCGTTCCAGGGCTTGGTCTTTGAAAGGATTTGAATCAGTAAAGTAATGAGAAGGACAGGAACCTCCCCACTACACAGCTCCAACCAGGGACTTCACAGGGGAGATAATTAGGATGTGGGAATACAACATGATATTAAACTCCCTGCATGAAAAATTCTGTGTACCTGAGTGACAAGGCATGCACAAAGATTTGCACACAGAGCAAGAGGTTAGGAAAATTTAATTTTAATAGGTCCAAATCCTGGAGTGGACACACCTGCAGCTTGACTTCTGACCACGAGACAAAGGGTGGTGCTGACAGTGCTGGGTCTGCTGAGGTGTCCAGAGGGCTGCACCCTACAGTAGGCATGAGAGACACCCTGCATGAGCCTGAGCAGCCACAGCATGGGTGTCTGCTGCACCATGGCTTGGGACTGCTGGAAAACAAAAGTGCTGTGTGACTAAGAGTTTATATGGGCCCTATAATCAGACAGCTGGAGACTGCTGACTGTTCTTCACTTCTCTGTTCTGTTCAGCTCGTCTCTCCATCCCCGTTCTAAGAAAACTGCTACCAAAGTTAACCCTTATCCTTTCCTGTTTCTTTTACTCTCTTCCTAACTTTTCCACTTCTATATTTCTCATTTGTGTTCTTCTGCATTATGCCTTCTGCTAACAAATGTCATCAGCTGCATCTGCCTCCTCAGAGATCTGTATCAAAGGAAGAGCAAACCTACTTCACCTATACCCTCAGATGTCCAGCACAGTGTAAATCATCTTCTAGCCTTCAGGAAGACCCCAAAAACACAACACAGAGAGTGCATGGCAGTCAACACCTTTGGTGCACACCAATAGCCTCATCCCAACCATCAAGAAGCTCTTTCTTCAAGATCTAAAGACAACTCCAGGGACAGCTTGGGGGAAGGTTTTGTAACCTTTGTGTCCCCACTGGACACAGGCTGCCTTTTCTTAGGCACCAGAGAAGCCACAGAGCAGAGAGCTGCTGGAAATGAGCTTTGTTCTTGCATTCATAAAACAACTTCTAATTGCCCTAAACTGTTCTTTCCTGGACACACAGTGCCTTTATACCTTATTGACTGCACAAAAATAACCCTTTACTGACAAAATGTATATATATATATATATATCCCTATATATATATATATATAGATATATATATATATATATATATATATATATATCCCTATATATATATATATATATATATATTATACCTTAAAGAGTACTGCCTGTGATGTAGTTGGTAAAATGGAATAGAACTACAAGTGAATGATGATCTTTATTCCTAATGAGTAAAATTTGCCCACTGGAAACTCCTGAGTAAGACTGAAGAAGACAACAGATACATGCAACCAAAGTAATTCAGTCCCCAAAATTTCAAAGGATTTTGGGAATATGCATCCAGAGAGCCGGCTGTAGGTGATGAAAAGACTTTTGTCAATCATATGCAGCCTTCCTTGTCCCGTTAGTTTCAAGTTCCTGCACAGAACTGTCATTTCTGCAAAGTGCAGGGATTTGAACTGGCGAGCCAACAGAGGAGGCTCAAAATTGTACTGGTCTTCCACATGTGCCAAAAAGAAAAATCAATACAGCCCTTTCCTGGTCCCAGGAAAGTCACACCTTCCATGTTTTGAAGAAAGAAGGATTCCATCCTGATTGCAGCACACTTTTCTGCAAGGGCTTAGCCTCCTGGACCAGAGAAACTCCATTGATCTGTCTCCCATGCAACATGGCTGGTGCCATTCCTTAGAATTGCAGGGGATTTTAATGAGTTTCTGGTACTGAAGAGAAGGAACCATTTCCTTCATTTATGCCTTCTTACTTCCCTGAGTGACTGCATGGTCATGGACTTACTGTAGACTCACAGACCCAAAGGATGGTTTGGAAAGGATCTTTGAAGAGTATCTAGTATATTTTCAGTAGCAAGGTTACTGGGTTTAGATTCCTAATTCCACTTCTTTATGGATTTTTTTAATGTGACAATTTCTTAAGATTGGAAGCAGAAGGCTACCCTGGGATTCACCAACCAGAAATACTATACAGGATTCAGCTGGATACTGGCTGATCAAAATGTTTGACAAAATGGTTCTGCTTCCTCTTTGTTTTAAATTATCTACAATTTAGGGGAGCATGAATAAAACAACACCTAAATTCTTGAATTCAAGCTTGAATGAAGTTCTTGCTGAAGTTCAAGGCTTCAGCAAGTCATTAAAGACTCAGGAAGAGCTCCCAAAGATCTGAAAAAAGATTTTATAAATTACTTAAAGACCTGTGGCAGAAATCTTTTCTGTGTGCATGAATCTTGTAAGATTTGGTGCTTTGGAGATTTCTTGTGTTTGGCATGGTTCACTCAGGGCAGGGCCTCTCCTTGCACCATCCCCTGTGACCTGACTGCTTTCCAGTCCTGAATCCACTCTCTTGCAGATACCACATCCACATGACCTCATTATCAGCCAAGGGGAATTCACCTGGCTGCTTCCTGCTCCCCCCGTGTCCCTGCCCTCCCTTGGCCGATGGAAGCAGGAGCTGCTCCCTTTTCCCAGAAGTACAAATGCGCGGCCGTGCGAGGCTCCATATCGCGGGGCTCTGAACCAGGGCCAGCTGGCTGCCTGTCAGCACGCAATCCAAACACTGGCCAAGGCTGTGCTGCCTGCAATAAACCCCTTCAGGGCTGCAAAACAGGTCAGAGATCTCAGAGAGTACGGCTGGGCTTGGATAATGATTAACAGCAGGGTGGCAAAAGTCCCCGAGGCTTTGGCTGGCTCTGTGTGTGTGCAGGCTCACACCAGCCTGCGTCAATGGGAAAGTTTATCTGTCCTCAGCCCAGAAAACTCAGGAGAGAGGCAGGGGCAAAGCCTCTCTCCTGGTGGGCTGTTCACTCAATCCTTACTATGGCCCAGTATTCCTGATTGTCTCTGCACTGGCAGAGAATTGCCTGCTGCTGCGTTTTAAACCAAGAGTGGAAATAGAAACAAGGGACAGGTTTAGTCTTCCTATAACTTCTGTAATGAAAAGACCATGTTCCAGTCTCTGATTCATGGGCATAAACCTGAAAATGGAGACAAATGTAGTTTTCTTTCTGACCTCCTGAGAGAAAAATCTGCAAAACTGACCTGAAGAGACAGAACATAATCATGAGTGTTTTGTTCTGTGCCAGTGAATGTCCTTCGACTCAGCAGTGCTGTTAAATTGCTACTTTGCAAAGCAAAATATCTTTAAAATTATCTGTGTATCCTGTCCAAATTTTGCCCTTCTTTTTAATTTCTACTTGTTATTTTTTAGAGTTATAGATTGTATGATTTTCCCCCCATTGTTTACAAAGTACCTTACCATCATTTTTTGAAAAACAGATGAATTTTTTGAATTTTTTTGAAAAAATTCCAACTTTACTATGTATAAGCAGGTCACTCCTGGTGTACAATCTGTGTGTCTGCATGTATCCATACTCATGTAATGGATCTATAAGGGTGTATAAATGTGTTTTACTGTTAGATTGACAACTGCTTTTATGGAGAATAACACTGCTCACACTTTGGTTGAGGGGACCAAGAGGACCCAGCAAGGACAATGCTGTCATTCATGATGAGCTCTCTTCTGAAACTTTTTGCAGTAGAAGTTTTCCAAGCATGGTGATGACAGCCAGTCTGCAAGTTACAGCAGACACCTGGAGCAGCCCAAAGGAGCAGCAAGCTCCACCTGGAGCAGCCAGCTAAAGGGCAGCCAGCCCTGCCAGGGGACAGGGAGCTCTGCAAGGAATGCCAGAGCAGGTCCCTTGTAATCAAGGCCCCTTTCCTTCCTTTGTAAGGATCTTGACAGGCAATCTGATTTTAGCTTGAGTTTCCTCTATCCCAAGCCAGTGTCAATAGAAAAGCAAATGGATCAAATGTGAATGGAGACCACAAAACTCACGGGTAATAGCAGATAACACCCCTTGACCTTCCCACTCATAAAGTTGCATTACTTCCTCCTCTACAATGAAGATTATTTTTTATGTGGTATTTACATTGCTTTGTATGGCTACATCCTCAAAACCTTTATTCAGCAATGTAAGGTCCTGCCAGAGGCCAGGTGTGGCTTTGCAGAGGCAGGGGGAGATGTGGCCCCCAGTTAACACAGACAGCTCCGGTTTGTGCCCTTGCTCATGAGCTCGGGAGAGAGACTGGAAGGCTGCAAGGAAAATAAATGCCCAGTTCTCAGACAGTGATTGGGGATTGGGTGAATTCAGCTCTGGGAAAGACCACTTCATTTAGCTTAAGCACGGTGAGTGGGGGGAGCAGAAAAGCAGCTGAACCCAGTTTCAGCACCAGAACATTTTATGCACATTGTTAAAGACTTCTCTTGTGTGCATATGAAACAGGAAGATCAGAGCTGAAGGAGGAATCACTGGAATTAGGATTCCAGCTTTCCAGGTGCTTTCACCAGCTGATGAAAAACAATGCTTCTGGAAACAAGGGCTGGTGTGGGTGTAACACTGGAGGGAAAAACACGCTTTCCAAATGAATTTCCTTTTATTCTGTGCTCATCTGTTGCAGGAATATCAGGAAATTTCTTTATTCTGGAGAAATAAATTAAACACTGTAAACATTTCCCTTTTTAAATAACCATTCTACTAGGGATCTGATTTTTTTTTGAACTCTGCTGACCAGTTTATCTCTGAGGAGATAAATGGTTTAACTTGCTTTATGTGTTACTTAAATGAATTAGCTAGTGTTTACATGGCTCACTAAAATATGTAGAGCTCTATAAAAGTTCATACCCTTCAAATAAAAATGGCTCTGGGATATCCCTGAAAGCCAGGTTTTAAACCTTGCAGTATCTGATGCTAGGGAGCTGTGAGTGAGTAACAGCCCCTTCCTTCCTTCCTTCCTTCCTTCCTTCCTTCCTTCCGTCCTTCCTTCCTTCCTTCCGTCTTCCTTCCGTGATCCTTCCGGCCTGCCTGCCTTCCTTCACGTCCTTCCTGCCAGGCTGCCTGCGTTCCTTCCGGCCGTCCTGCCGTCCTGCCGGCCTGCCGTCACTTCCTTCCGGCCGTCCGGACAGGCCTGCCGTCCGGCCGTGAATGCTGGCCGTCCGGCATTCCTTCCTTCCTTCCGTCCTTCCTGCCTTCCTTCCGTCCGTCCTTCCTGCCTTCCTTCCTCACTGCCTGCCTTCCTTCAGGCCTTCCTGTCCTGATGCCTTCCTTCCGTACTGCCTTCCTTCCGTGCCGTCCTGTCCTTCCTTCCTTCCGTCCTGTCACTTCCTTCCTCCGTCCTTCCTTACGGCTTCCTCCTTCCGTCCGGTCCTTCCTGCCTGCCTTCCTTGCCTTCCTCCTCCTGTCCTTCCTTCCTTCCTTCCCTTCCTTCCTTCCTTCCTCCTTCCTTCCTTCCTTCCTTCCTGCCTTCCTTCCTTCCTTCCTTCCTTCCTTCCTTCCTTCCTTCGCACTGCTTGTGTTTTCCTTTGCTGCCTGTATTTCACACTTTTCAGCCTCTTCTTAGCAACACATTTTCAAGGCAACAGTGCCTTCACTTTTGTCACTAAGCCTCAACATTCATCACATAGAGACACAACCACACAGTTTTGGGTTTAGCTGATCTGTGTTTGGTGCTCCTCCTGCAACTGCATGAGAGAAGCAGTCTCACCTGCAGTACAGCCGGGCTCTGCCTAGAGCAGATGTCTGCAACAGGTCAGAAAAGTCACTCCTATGATGCCAGAAGATTTTTACTTTTTATATATTTTTCACATATTTGTAGAGCTGTAGACTATTATTGTATAGTTATATAGTTTCTTAAGCTAACTCCAGTATTTTGTTAGACAAACACATTCCTGGAATCCTATTCCAATCCTGCTTTTTCTGTGAACCAAGGCCATGTCACTTTTCCATGTGTTTAGACATAAACAGTGTGGGGCTAGAAGCAAGGGAGGCTTCAGCAGAGGGCTAAATCAAGAGGGGAATTACTTCATTAAGTACTTCTAACTGGGGATTCTTGTCAATTATGATAATTTGCCAAAGCCCTTTGTCATGGGGGCATTCTGCCATAAGTGCGCCTGAAGGACCTTCAATAAATGGTAACTGATTTTTTATAATTTTAATCTTGTTTAGCTTGCGATTTTAGGGCAGAAAAGGCATCACCTAAAGAAAGCTTTTTCCCCTCTAAAATGGTCAGGTGACCTAGAACTGTATTTTGCATTCTTCTCCCTTCTTATGAAAGCTGACTACCTGCACAACAGGCAATACAGACCTCTCCTGGCAAGATGCAGATGTGGGTTGAAACTTGTTGAGGCAGGGACTGGACTCACTTCTCCATCCTCAGGGTGTATGCTAGCCACAGAGCTGGGCAGGAAAACTCAGGGAAAGTATTAGAGGAAGGGGCTGTGAGGGCTTTGTCTGTAGTTCATTAATTCTGGTGTCACCAACACATGGGGGCTGCAAAACCACCCTGAGCAGCTGTTGTCCCCTCTAGCTCTAGGAGGGAAAAAAGGGGCTATGATTTGTGTCAGATTTTATAGCTATATGTTTCAGTGATGGATATTTGAGAAGAAGGTCACTGTTCCAAGGACTGTGCTAAGAATTTAGGGGAACCTGATGTTAGGATCCAGGCTGCCACATTGAATGAACACCAGACTCCCCAGTCTGGAGACTTTTCCATGTATAACCCAGGCCCTCTGTGAATTTAAGACAAACAGTTGAATGTTGCATTGTCCTGTACCTGCCAGGACAGACTCTGCATTTCACTGCACACAGCTGGATACTGCAGAGCGGCTTAGCTCTTTGACTCAGGCTGTGTCCATTGCTTGGCTCAAGGGAGAGCCAGAAGTGTGGTTTGTTACTCTAAGGATATGCCCAGCCCTTCCAACATTTCAGAAATCTCCCTCCAGGGATGCAGCAGGCAGTGTCCTGTGTTCAGTACACAGAATTTTGCATTTGTTATCTGCTGTTTGAGAACGTTGAGTTTCTGTAAGTATGAGAATTTGCTCAGTGTCTGGTGCTGCAGATTTTCCACCTTCCACACACTGGTCCCCACTTATGTCTGCTTGCTCTGAATCCACCTCAGTGGGACACAAACACCTCCAAAGATTTCCCTTGAGCTTAATGATTGGCACATGTTGGCCTCACTTAGCATTTACACAGTGCTATTGAAGGGTGACAAGGCACATTACTTTATGGCTGGAAAGATATGGAGAAAGCTGACAAAGGTGAACAAAGGTACAGAAAGGCTTCTGTGTGTGGAAAAAAAAAAAAAAAACAACAGAAAGAGAGTACTCTTTAGCTCCCCAAAAGACAGGAAGTTATTCTGGCAGGTTATAAATTACAAACAACAGGAAGAAGGTGAAGAAACCACCCATCAGCCTTTTCTAACATGGGAGCAACTCACACAAAACCAGCAGGCTGCAGTTTCAAGAAAAACAAAATGAGATTTATTTTTATTCAGTGCAGAATGAAGTTGCACAGTGTTTAGATCTGTGATGTTCCCTTTGAGAGGACTTCATGGATGTAAGGTAAATGGGCGTGAGTTCACATATGTTTTGGACATCCTCAAGGAGGTGAAATCCACTGAGGTGTCTTAGGTCCCTGAGCCATAGATCACAGAGATATTTTTGAAATGTCTCAGTATACTTGCTTGGTGCTTCTGCTTTCCATTGAACCACTTCTGTTGTTTTTTTCTGCCAGAGATGGGCATCAACACAACTTCAACAAGACTAAAATAGCCTCCTTCTCTCTTCAGCCACCTGCTGGGGACAGGGTGCTGGGCTGGCCTGGTGAGGCTGCTCCTGTGACCTCACCATCATCCTTGTGCCATCCTAGTTTAGAGATTAGCTCTTCCCAGTACTTTAAGAACTGCTCCAGAGCTGGATCAGGTAACTCCCATCATAGTCCAGCTGCTGGATTTACACACAGCTAATTGCAAATAATCACACAGTTGAACAGGGGACTGAGATGCACTCTTGGAGCTGCTCTGCTGCCAAGGGTCTGGCAGTGCTCCTTGAACTCAGGGAAACAAAGGGTGAGTTTCTGACTATGCCATTTCATCTTTGCCACTTGATCACCTGTTTTTCCCTTTCCTTCTTTCCCATTTTTCCTGAAAGCAAGCAAGTCCTTACAACACCACCGAAATGTCAGCAACACTTCAACATTTTACCCTCTGAGCACCAAACTCCTAACCATTAAAGCCACTCCAGCCTGGCCCCTGGTCCTGGCTCCACATTCCCACTGTCCCACAAGTGATCAGATGTCATCACTGTGGTGCCCAAGCAGCCCCAGCACAGCTCCCAGAGCTGCACAGCAAACCATGGCAGAGCAGAGTAGCAAAAGCAAGAATGGATGCTCCTGCTAGAACTGGGGCTTGTGACAGCAGCCACAGCTCAGTGGGACCATGGAGGCTGACTGTGTGCTGGGTGACCCAGAAGGATGAGGCCAGAGCAGAGATTGCCATGGCAATGCAGTTTAGAGGGGCCCTGGCTGCAGTCAGTCCCCCAGCATGACAGTGCTGAATGCTTGACTGAGCCATGGGGAGCACAGACATGCTGAGCTGGACAGAGACCAGACCTTCTATTTAAAGGGGTATAAGAGCCCTTCAGTGGCAGCACAGGGGACAGCCTGGCCTGTAAAAGAGCTCTCATTCATTCCCTTGGGCATCACATCTCAGGAGCAGCGAGACACGGCTGTGGAGCTGGGTTTGCTCCCCTAGGATTTGCTCTTGTTTGCAGTGCTGACCACCCAGCAGCACTCATGTCCTGTGCAGCAGAGCCAGCAGCAGCATTGCCTTGCCACAGGGTTGCTGCTTTCTGTTCCTCTGGACCAGTGTGCTGTATTTCATCCTGACTGAGCTGGGGTTAACCCAGCAGAGGAGGCAAAGTGGTTGTGGGACAGATTTGGAGCTGTTTCAGGAGCTGTGCTCAGCCCTGTGCCTCCCACAGCCTGCTTGCCTACAGACCTGCCCTGTGACTGACTCCAGCATCAATGGCAATAAGCCTGGCTCCAGCTCTGCTTTTGTCTGGAGGGTTCACAAGAGCTCTCACTTGTGCTGGTTCCTCAGTGTCTGACAAGCCACAAGCTCAGCTACAGCTGTTTGCTCAGAAAAGTTACTGAAAAGGGTCCTTGACTCTGCCTAGCTCTATGCACTTTCATTACATTTATACAGACACAATTTTCTTTGAAAGCTCTGTCCCTCTGCCAGGTCAGACTGAACTCAGCCAACATTTTACACTCAGCATGGAGGGGACACTGCCAGCTCAACCTCTCTGTGCTCAGACCAAAGCAAGAAATAAGTAGTTACCAACAATTAACTTCCCATCTTGGAGGGCAAGTGAAGAAAAGCCCATTGTGGGCCTGCTCCAATTAGATATCATCCATGGGGGTCATTTACAGGACAATGGGTAACAGTTTTAAACTAAAAGAGGGAGATTCAGGCCAGATACAAGGAAGAAATTCAGAACTGTGAGGATAGTGAGGCACTGGAACAAGTGTCAGGGATGGAGATGTCACAAGCTCCTGTGGTTCCTGTGCAGAGGGCTCTGGCCTCACTGCTCACACCCAGCCTGGTGCACAGCGAGGTTTTGCTGCAGAGCAATTTGCTTTTGAAAATAAGACACTTTTCCCAGCATAGTGATGACTCCAGGGAAATTGTAGAGTCCATATGTATGTCAAGTGCAGGCTGTTGAAAAACAGGTGAGAGAAAGTTCTGTCAGAAGGCAGACTAGCCATTCTATCCAAGCAGACAAATTCCACTAATTAACCTATTTCAGCCTATTATTCTTGATCTCTGATTGATAAAAAGCAAAAATCTTCACCTTTTTTTATTTTTTTTTTCCATAGGGGGACTTAAAAATATCTCATGCCACCTCTTTCTATTTGACTTTGACTTCAGGAAATCATGATCATGCTGGGAACTTCTCTATTAAATCTATCAGTGCTTGGAAACCAAATACCATGAGGCCTTAAAAATGCCATCATTGGGCAGGCTAAACAGGTAAACATGTATTCATGAACCAGAGAGCTGGCAGGATGCATTGGGTAGAAAAGTCTTTAAGGGAGATTCTCCTTAATAAAAGACAATTATAACAATATGTGACCATAGCAACAGCAAAGCTGCATGCAGAATGGAAGAGGCAAATATTCCCTTTAGCAGATGGATGTCTCTCCTGCCTCCCATTGAAATTATGTGCTGAAATGCTAACATCAAAGATTTGTTCAGAAAATTGTTATCTCTGAATGCTCTGTGCATACACCACTCCCCTGAGCCTTGGAAAAAACTTTTTTTTTTTCATTTTATGGTGCAAATGCTGTTTCATGTGGTGGATTTGGATTCGTTTTTAGAGAGCAAACCTGGGAAATCTACAGAACAGCAATGTTCTCTCCTGCTGGATCTCCTTAGGCAGTAATGTTGGATCTCCCCACCATCCCTGAGCTGATCCCTGCATTTCACTCTTTCAAGTAGTTTGGCACCTCTAAGCTGGTGTAAAAAGGGGAAGGTTATGAAAACAAGGAAAGAGAATTCTTTGAGAAATAAATAAGCAGCTGCTTATTTTTCTCCATGCTGCTTTTGTTGTTCTTGGAGTGACAGAGGGCAGAGGAGTTTCCCTTCCCTTTAAGAAGCAGAGCCACCAAGCAGAAAAAAAAAACATCCCACGGGCAAAAGGAGGTCCTGACAGGCTTTGGTTTTAGTATTTACTCTTCCCTTTCGATTCCCTGCATGAAGAATTTCCAGGTGACCCTGTGTGAGTCAATAAATAATATATCATCCCCAGGTGAAACAAGCCTGGCTACGTCAAAGGCGCCTCTCAGTCTGAGGCTGGCTGTAGTTTATCTCTCACCTTCAACGGGCAGTTTAGAAACATTACAGCAATCAGATAACCCGAAATGAATAAGCACTTCGATGGCTCAGTATCTCGCTCCACAAGTGACAATAAAAAGCTCATAACTTTTCCAGTGGCACATTCGTGTGTGCAGCAGGCAGGGGAGGCAGAGTGGCAGGGGCTGCTGAAGCCAGAGGTGTGGCACACACTGCTCACCCACGGGTCACACATCTGCTGCTTAAAGAAGAACCCACAAGCACAGGTCTCCACAAAATGTTTAGGTCTCCCCTGCAGAGCTGCACACCACACCTCTACACAGCTTAAGTTGTTTTTCCTGGGACCTCATTAGACTGCAAATAAAAAAGGCTTCCTTGCTTTTATCCTTTTGCAGGCAGAATAAATGGGGGTGATGTACGGGTGTGGCAGGACAAGAATCCACAGTGTGTGAGCCCTTCCCATGTCCTGAGCTTGTCCCTCCATTTGATCAGCCTGACTTCCCATGGGGTGTACAGCAGAAGTTTTATACAACCCCAGGGGAAATGAGGCATGTCTGTTCTAATGGGAATGGGAGGTGGTGAGGTGCAATAGGCTGTGTCCCTGGTGTGAGCAATGGAGCAGATCTGCAGCAGCTCTGCCGGTGGTGACTTTAATTTGCCTCTGAGTGCAAACGTGCTGCATACAGACAGCAAGATGGGAAGCAGAGGGGGTGGAAATCTTACTACTCTCCAAGAAGTCTTCTCCAGGACTGCACAGGATGTGACTTCAGTCAATTTTTCCTGATGGGAACTCCATTAACACCTTTTGGGTGCATTATTGCTATTTCCGTGTTAATCCTCCACCGAAGGAATCATTATGCATGTTCTGCAAGCATAGACATTGCTTTCCAAGGTTTTTCAGGATTTCCAGCCCTTTTCAGGCTTGAGGGAGTAGGAGAGGTTAATGAGTGCTTGGGCGGCAGTGGGGGCCGGATTTGGCACATCCAGAGAGAACTGAGCAAGCAGCTACGCAGGGCTTGGTTGCCCACCCGGGGTTAGGCCACGGCACCCGCAAAGCGTGTCCGGGCGGGGCTCAGCCGTGTTCCGCTGACCGGGAGGAGCCGAGGGGACCGGGAAGTACCGAGGGGACCGGGAGGTGACGCCGGGCAGCAGCAGGAGCCGCCCTGTCCCATCAGGTGGCGCTGCGACACCGAGCGAAACCTGCCCGGAGCCGGGCGGACCCGCCACCAAAGGCGCGGCAGCTCCCGCATCGCCTTTATTTGTGGATAAACCTGCTATGGAGGGCGTACGGGACTGCTTGGGGACCCGCAGCTGCTCGCCCGGCTGGGTGGTGGGGGTGGGAGTTGACTGTGGCCATCGCATGCTTGAAGGACACCCAGACCAGCCAAGGGCCGGGATGTCTGGGACGTCATGGTTACAATTTGCCCAAAGGCAGAAGAGTGAGGAAGGTGGGGGGGGGGGGGGGAGGAATTAGGAAAATATGACCATAAGGGGAGGGCAGAAAATGTTTCCTAAAATCATGGGCTGGGGCGAAATCTGGGTGAGCATGGGAAAGATGCAGGAAGGGCAAGAGCTGGAATTGTTGAAGAGAGCTTTCCTAAGGCATGGGGGCGAAGTGAGTGGCTGGTGTTGGTAGTTTATCCCTCCTCTTCCACCCCAAAACTTTATGCTCTGTGATACTTCTCAGGCAAAACAAAGTGCCAGGACACTGCTATGGTCTGTAAGGATGGAGATACTCTTCTCCCCAAGACACAGGTCCCCATGCACCCATCTAGGCTGCCCCAGAACAGGATGAGACCAACACAACTGCAGGTGGGAGTGATTGAGAGCCACTTGTTTTTTAATTCTCAGGGACTGTGTGTCCTTTCCTTTAAAATGTAAAACCTTGTTGAAGAGAAGGCACATAGATGTTATAATCTGTCTTTCTGCCAGAGCTGAATTATTCTTAGAGAGCATTCTTATAGCTTTAGTTAGTTACATTTTATATGGCAAATAAATTCACTAATCCATCTTACAGAAAGCTTAGTGGATACAGAGCTTAAGCTCTCAAATGTATTTCTTGTCTTCTTTAAGATGATTTGGGCTAAATTTTAAGCAAAACAAGAACAAAAAATAGTAGGCTCATAGGTTTCGGTCAGTGTGGGCTTTCAATATTGGCAATATTCTGCTGCTGTTTAAGTTCAGTCTGGTGCAATAACTCTAGCTGACATACAGCAATAGCTCTAAAAACATTCAGTGTTACAAATGCAGCCAGTATAGGAGAATGAGCAATCAAAGAAATACTCTGACTGTCAGGTTTGTAGTTCTTTGGGGAGTTGTCTATTAGCATTGAGATTGCCCTTTCTGTCATACATGATGTACTTTGAAAACTTTGAAAAGCCTGAGAGTAAGTGGACTTAAAATTGATACACTGAGGAATCAGAATCTGAAGAGTGATATGAGAATTGAGAGCCTGGGACAGAGCCTTCCTGGACAAGCAGACCCAAGCTGATGATTTGAATGACTTACAGAAAGGGTGAGGAGCTGGGCAGCTGCAGCAGGAGGGGATGTGCTGTAGGACTCTGCTCCTGGACCCACTTGGATTTGCCAATTAAAGCATGGGGTTACTCAAAGGAGGAATGAAACAAGAAAGGGTTGTTCCTTCTCCCTGAGGAATGGAGAGGAGTTTGCGTGTGCGGTGGCATTTCCCAGGTGCTCTCAGGGTTCTCAGCAATGTCTATTTTGTCATAGCAGAGGTCTTGTAGGACAATGGTGTGTACAGCCCACTCCTGTGTGAGCAGTAATTCCCCTCTGCTGGAGCCCAGGAGACTCACAAGAGCTTTCCTCAGGCTGACTGTGAGGATCTGTGGCCAACAAGCTGCTGCAGGACCCCCAGGGACACCCCTGTGCCAGTGTCCGTGTGTCCCGACTGCTGGCTGATGGCAGAGATGTTGCTGGTTGCCCAGGAATGTGGAGAACTGCCAGTGCTGGGTCCTGTTCCAGGTTTCAGGAAAGGAGTGTGCTGTGCTGGTTACAGGCTGTTCTCCATTGGCTTATCCCCTCCGAGGCAGTGTGACCCCTTCTGCCCCTGCTGCCTCCAGTCTGTCTGTCTGTCTCCTCAGGCCCTGCTCCTCCTCCCCCCATACCTTTTATCCTCGGATGAACTTATTTCTGTTTGGCATTCGAGCAAAGATCCTTCCTTTCCCTTCTTGCTTCTCTGTGCCAGTGGGAGAAGTATCAGAAGCAGAGGGCTGAGAGGCTTTCTGGCCTCTGGTCCATGGCACACAGGAGCTGAAATAAATTATTGCTGAGAAAGCCCTGCTCTGACATTGCCCTGCGGAGGAAGCAATGGGTCACTGTTCCCTGGAGATGGCCAATGGGGAGGGCAGGCAGTGCCCAGGGCACAGCAGGACCAGAGCTGGTGTAAAGCATCTGCAGAGAAGCTGGATCTGGAGAAGTCTCTGGGGAGCACATGAGACCTGAGAAAGCAGAGGCTGATGCATTTCAAAAGCATTCATGTCATGTGGTGGTGTTTTGAGACCAGAACCTCTGCTTTTATGTCCTGCAATGTATAAAACAGTGATCTGCAAAACATTTCCACCTAACCTAGTTCTCAGAAACAGCAGAAACACCACAATCCTGTTACTAACAGCAGCTCAAGGCAGGTTACCTGCATGGCAACGCTCCATTCAAGTCATGCCCACTTGGCAAAATTGGAAAGCCACCAAAATCCCAGGGACGGCATAAATGAAAGCCTAAGAATGAGGTGGCACCACATGGAGCATGTTTTGAAGTGGCAGCTACAAGTCTGCTAGATAAGCTAGTACCATCATGTCCCCTTTCCTTGATATCCACTAACAACAAATCAGTAATAGCAATAGGTTTTTATATTTAAATTTAAAAAACTTAATAATTAAAAGATGTTTTATTAAGTAATCAAAAAACCCCACATTTTCCCAAGTTGAGTAACCCCAGCATAACTCTTCCTCTGACTAACAAGGTTCTCAAGCCACAGCATCCGTGCCACAGCATCCCTGCTTCACTGATCTGTCTGCTGCCTTGCTCATCACTGCTTTGTCCTCTGCTGGCTTTCATGTGTAGGGAGGACTGGAGCGAGGCCGAGGGAGGGATGTGCCTGCATTTAGCACCAAACCTGGTGAGCTTTGTGGAGGCTCTTACCAATGGATGAGCTGCATTTTCTGGGTGTGACTGAGAAAGAAACAACAGAAAGAAAATAAACCTAGTGCAAGCCTGTGTCTGGGCTTTTCTGCAAATGCAGCACAGCCAAGGAGACAGGGCAGTGGCATTGCTCCATCTGCATCAGTGCAGTTTATGGATCTACCTCCTGTTCATTCATGGAGAGATGCTCAGGATAGTCCATTTAGGCAAGGCTTAGGGACTTTCCCTACTGAGTAGACATTTGTTGCAACTGAGGAGTTTATTGTTTGCCTAAATTTATCAGCTTTAACTCTGTGTTGACTTTTCCAGGGTAGGTATGAGATTCAGGTGGACTTGGAACAGACTGAGCCAAAATTGCTCTGCTCCACTTGCAAGCAAGAAATAAGGGGAACTACAACATTTTTGAGCATTAATGGTTTCAGAGGACCTGCCTCTGGAGAAATGTTGCATTTCCCAAGGCTGCTGGCTGATGTTTGGATTTCTCATGACACCTTCGAACCCTGTGAAGCTTTGCCCAGCTTCTAGGTCTCAGTTTGCTCTTGCCCCCACCTCCTCCTTCTAACCCAAACCGTTCTGTGACTTCATGATTCCATGAAAGTGGCTCAGTGAGCACTTCTTCCAGCTTCCTCAGTCTCCGAGATGGGCAGTGAGTGTGGCAGTGCGTGGTGGCTGTGCAGTACTGAAAAGGGTTGAGAGGCACAGGAGGAACAGGAGTTTCCAAGAGCTGCTGGTATAGACAGCCCTCAGGATGACGGCTGCTGACTTTGTCAGGAGCCTGAATGTCCTTTACCTCGAGTGGATTTGGTACATGTTGTTTTTGCATAACAGCTTCTCCCAAATGACCTCTCAGGGTGTTTTCTTTCAGGCCTGAGTGTGGTGGGCTGAGAGCTCTTTAACAGGGCCAGCTTTTTAAGGGACAAGATGTACTTTCAACTAATTGCCTCTGTGCTCAGGTTCTCTCTTCATTTCCCAACTCCCCAGCAGTGCCCTTATCAGGAGGGCAGAGGTACTTGTTAGAGCTTTCAAGGAAATGGTACAGAGAACAGACTGACAGTTACCATCCACAGAGAACAATCTGTTTAAAGTAACACCACGAAATGCCCAGATTACTAATTACACTTTATTAGTTGCTTGATATGAGTTTTCTGAAGAAGCAGCTTATGTAAAGCTACTGTTTATACCAAATCCACAGTGTGAAGCACTACTACAAATACAGTGTTATCAGATTCAGTGTAAAGGTTGTCAGTGGCTACTGAAAATGTGGCCTTTTCTGAAGACAGATAAACCTTCTTACTATTTTTCACCATCTTTTTCCCCATGCAGTGGAAACATCAGTAGCAGTTAAAGATACAGGCACTGAGGCCAGCCTGAACTGGTGGAAAACCTTGACTGGTGAAAAGGAGATGGCTGGATACTGAGTGTGCTAAATAAGCCCAGGATCTCATAAATAAATCTCTGTCCTTGTATGAATTAGAAGTATTTTCCATATGAGTGAGAAGTGTACATCTTCCAATAGCCTGTCATGCAATCCTGGGGACTCCTCTTTGTCTGCCTAAGGTCTGGGAGTTATGGAAAGTCTGCATCTCACACCCTTCTCAGGTCTGTCTCCCTGTGGAGAATCCTTGTTTACCTGTTTACCTGTGGGGGCTGCAGTTCCTGACTCCTTGTCAGGATATCCCTTACCTTCTCCACATGGGCTGATCCAGCGCGGTGATGGGAGGCAGCAGCATGGCCATAAGGGTGGCTCTGGGTCCCAAGACCTGGGAGAGCCTAATGGGATGTGTTCCCTTCCCCAAGGAGATGAGGTAGAAGGTGGTTTGGGATGAAAAGCCCAATCAACAGCCCCTGAAAAGCGCAGCTCTTGCCCCCTGAAGGCTATTCTCCATCCTCAACCCCCTTCAACATGTGCCCCAACATGTCCCCCACACTGCCCCCTCCCTGGTGCCTGGAACAGAAATGGATTTGCCTGCACAGCTTTGAGCCAGCTCTTGGACTTCCAGAGCTACTGAGAAACCATTTCTTACTGAATACATGTGCTTGTGAAAATAAAACCATCACCTGAATCCCCAAGAGCTGAGAGACACATGCACAGTTTGAAGCATGCTGGCTTGTGCATGATGTGCTCTGCACCTCCACAGAATGTGGCTCTGAGCTTATTTCTGAACCCAGGAAGCTCGAGGGAGTATTTTCCATGGCATCATATTCTTGCAACAGCTACATGCACACCCATCCTGGTATTAGCTAATTCTCTTTCATTCTGCTGGTGAAAATGATTACTTAAAACACAGTTTAAAAAAACCCTCTAAACAGATGAATGGAAGAAAAAGCTACCCATGACATCAGCAAAACAGATACTAATAGACAGATTTCAAAGGGATACTGCCTTCAGCTATACACTTGAAATACTCCTGACGTCAGTCTGGGGCACATTTTAGCCTCCTATGCTTTGCATTTAGGAAGCTGAAGTACATTATATATAATTGGTTCCACCTACAGAGAATTTGTTGAGGATAAAAGCAACAAGATTGCAGGTTCTCACCACGTCTGTAGGCACAAGACACATTCCTGACACCCCAGCAGCCATCCTGCGCCCACGGGGGAGTACAGGCAGGAGCTGCCACAACTCCCAGCCACCACCTCCTGGTCCTTCCCCACCTGAACTGCAGACAGGGACAGATTTTGGGGAGTGCACAAGGGGGACCACAGCGCCATACCCACATCTGCATACAGCAGATAGCAAGGGCAATATAATATTTTACAACAGCCTGTAGTGACAGGACAGGAGGAATTGGTTTTAAACTGAAAGAGGAGAGGTTTCGATTAGATGTTAAGAAGAAATTCTGTACTGTGAGGGTGGTGAAGCACTGGTTCAGCCTGCCCAGAGAAGCTGTGGATGCCCCATTCCTGGAAGTGTTCATGGCCAGGCTGGATATGGCTGTAATCAGCTTGGTCTGATGGGAGATGTAGCCTGTCCTGGACTAAGTCAGCTTGCAAGCAACCTATGATGCCATCTACTGTCACTCGCATTTTCAGCCCAGGAGCAGAGTGGGTGCTGTCCTGAGCACCACAGATTGCAAAAGAAGATAGTGATACTATTGCAAAGAGCTTTTCTTCATAGGTGTCCCAGAGCTGATGGCACTGACATGCTGACTCAGCTGGGTGGCAGGAAGCATCTGCAGTGGACCAGGAAAGGAGCAAGCCCAGGCACCTGAGCATTTGGATCCCAGGTTCCTGTGAGACCTCAACTGGCAGCATTAGCCACTGGAAAAATATGTTGAAGCCACTTTCTGACTGCTGGCTTAATTGCTCTAATCAGAAAACAGGTTAATTGAAATAAATAATAGTGCTATTGTATTTATGGCTGAACTAATGCCATCCCAACAGGCAGGTCAGGACCACACAGGAGCTGGTGGGAGAAAAGACCCCAAGATGAGCTCAGTTGTTGGGAGCATGGTGCTAATAATGCCAAGGTTCCAAGTTTGATCCCTGTACGGGCCATGCACTTTACATATGAACTCAATGATCCTCATGGGTGCCTTCCAACTCAGGATATTCTGTGATTCTGTGAAAGGGAGCCAGGCAGGAGCATGTTGCTAGTCAGGAGTAGCACAGCTGCTGGGCAAAAGTCTTGCAGCAAAAGGCTTTGTCTGTCCACGAGTCTCGGGGCTTTAGCTGGTCAGAGTGACCCCGAGAAAAGTTGGAAAGTCTCTTTTCCCAACCCGGCACTTGAAGAAGGAGTCAGGGCTCTTCATTTCTTGGTCTCAAGGTTGTTTATTGTTCCTTATCTATAAAATTCTTTCTTCTGTCCTGCTGAGCACGACAGTCAGAGGCACTCTGCCTGCCCCAGGGTGGTGTTATGTCTTTATACTAAAAACTACATGTACAATATTTACAATTACTTTCCAATACCCATCACCTATGTTAGACAGTGAGCTTCTGCTCTAGACCAGTCTAGAAGTGCCAACATCACAGCAGAAGATGGAGGCCAAGAAGAAGAAGGAGAAAGGCAGGACACTCCCAAATCCCTCCATCTTGCCCCCTGAACACCCATTCTAAAAACCCCCCAAAAAATCTATTTTTCACTCCATGGCAAACTAATTATTATTCTGCTTATACTTTCATGGCTTGCAGATCCTCATATAATGTTGGTAATTTGCTCCATGGGTCATAATCAAAATCACAGGTGTCTTGGGCTCTGTGCCAAGGTCTCTGAGCCCCTGGCAGGGGTTCTGGCAATCCAGGACAGCCAGAGGGATGTCCTAAATTCCGATACATGAGCTGTGTCTGGCTTGCCAGAGCCCCCACCCTCCTAGATCAGGGCAAGGATGTTTTTGCATCGCTCTGGCACCTCAACCACATCTCCAACCCTCATCAGGCAGCAAATTTGTGTAGCAAGAATTATTGTCCCATTCTTGCTGTGCTGTCCGTACCCTCCTTGTGGACAACATCAGCAGTTCTCACAAAACCCTTCATGTTTATCTCTTGACTTAGAAGAAGCAAACACTGTTCTCTGAGTCAGTCCCACTGAAGTCACTCCCCTAGAGAGGCAGGGGGTGCTGAAGGGGGCTGTGGAGAGGTAGCATAAAGAGTTCCTGTCTTCCTGCTGTTCTGCTGCTCCTCTGGATGTAGAAGGATATTTCAGCTGTGAGGTCTTGTTTTAATGCCCCTCTTCTCTCTTTCCTCTT
Organism: Serinus canaria; assembly: GCF_022539315.1. Lineage (NCBI taxonomy): Eukaryota > Metazoa > Chordata > Aves > Passeriformes > Fringillidae > Serinus > Serinus canaria. Next base: position 45,577,151 of record NC_066313.1, read on the forward strand.
GCCAGTTGCAGTTTTTTCCCAAGAAGAGCCTCTCCAAGCTCCCAACAGCCTTTCTTGGGAAGACACCAGAGAGGTGATGAAGGGACCCCAGCAAGCACGTGCACTGAGCAGACAGGCCCTAGTGCTCACATGCTGTTTCTCCAAGTTATTCTGCAATCCCCACCAGAAATAACCCCAAAGGCCCATGACTGCCTCTCACAGCACCCACTCCAGCAGAGCCAGCTGCTCCTTCCCTTCCCACTCCCCTTCCAAGCAGCCGCACATGGATGAGCACTCCTACACCTTTCATACTCTTGTGTGGCACCACAAGCAGAGGAGGAGAACAAAGGACAGCCTTGAACCAGTCACTGAACTGGATGAACCTTTACTCTGTGTGGATCTCACATCACAGCTGATTCCAGGTGATTGCAGACCTGCAGGGAAAAGGCTGTGTGTGCCATGTGCTGGCACGCTGGTTCCTCACACACCCCAGGAGCTCTTGAACATTGCTGGAGGCAGCAGGTGGCACAGCTAGGTTGGGCCTTTAGAAATCAGATCTTTTACCATTAGACTGTGTCTAAAAGGAAGTTGGCCTATATCTGAGGACAGCAGGCAGAGGAGGGACAGACAAAATTACATTTGGGCTCAACCTGACCTACTAAATCAGACAAAATTACGTTTGACCCACTAAGTCAAACAGCCCAATGTGAGTGTTGCAGTGGAACATCTTTGCTTCCTATAGACTTGGATTAAAAAAAAAAAAGCATTTTGGAAACCCTCCTGTAGGTCTTACTGAATCTTTTACTTATCTTAAAATAAATGTGCTGTTTTAGGACCCAGGCTGGGTCTGGCCGTGTCTTTGGGGAAATTCTGGTAGACCCCCCAGAAGGGCACGTTAGCACTGCTCTGTCTGCTGGGAGCATGAACATCCTCATCCAGATGAGAGCTTGGCTGCTGAGTCCTGGGCAGCTGGGGCTCTGCAGAGGGAAGATGCCAAACAGATCCAACCTTGGCTGTCCCCAGGTGCCCAGCACTGAGCTCCTCAGGGCTTCTGTGGCTGCAGGCAGCACCTCCTGCCCTCCCACAGGGGCTCACTGTTGCACTGGCAGGTCTCTCATTCTTTAATTACATCTCTCATGTTACACCTGAAATAAGAATGTTTCATGTGAGGTGAGAGGAATTCACTGAAAGGCCTGCTAAGTGACTGAGGCACTTGCAATTCAGACTTCCAGCATCTCTCCCTTTCTGTCTCTCCTCCCCCACTGGAATAAAATACACTACATGGTAGCATGGACAGAGCAGGGGAACATCTCTAAAAACCAGAGTCTTTCCATCTGAGAGAGAGCTGAATTGAGCAAGTCAGCAGAAAATGCTGCAGAGTGCAAGGGACCTGGAGATGGAGACCCTCTTCATATGCCAGCCCAGGGACTTTCATCTCATTCCAGATAAAGCCAATCTCTGTTCAAATTCCAGTATCACTGTTAGAACGGCTTGCAAGCAGGTTTTAGCATTTTCAGAGCAACCTGACTCTCAGAGAAGCTCTATCCAACGTGGGAAAACACGGCTGGCAGCTGCTGTGCTACCCATACACCCACGGCTCATTGCAGCTACATGTACACCCACTGATCATCACAGCCCAGAGCCCTCTTCCCACCTTCTTTCTAGTATTACTGCCTTGAATAATAGAATCATCTTCAGGATCTAGCACTCTGAAAAACATCCATGAATTATCCAAGAGACTGGTTACCACATGGACCTGAGCCATCGTGATGCCAGCGTGCCTCTCTGCCAGGGACACGCTCACCTTGCTGCCTAGAGATTTTCCAGAAGCACTTGCCAGAAGAACAGGTTATAATTTCCAGGGTTAAAGAAGAGTGGGATGGAGCGTTTTGCTAACAGCAAGCAGCATGCAATCCTCAGCTGCCTGGGGAGAGGGGAAGAGCGCCAGTCCCCACACTCTGCTCACCAGGTGCCCCTCCTTGCTGCTGATAACAGTGGGATGACAGAGCACTTGGCTTTCCCTGCCTTGTCAGACACGCTGGAGGGGCTGACACCAGCGCTGTCCCCAGCATGGCCAGACATCATACATCTCCCCAGACCTTGCTGGGAGAGATCCTCAGAAACCGAGAGTGAGGATTTGTGACCGAAACTCCAAGTCACTGCCTGCTCCAGACAAGCAAACTGTGGCAGAGTGGGTGAATAATTCTTATTAAGAGGAAGGATATTCACAACACAACCACAAAACCTTTTCCATGGGTGTATCATCAGCTCTAAAAATAAGCTACTGCCTACTCAAGTTCTTTCTTGCCTTTGATGACAGCTGAAATATTTGTGGGACTTCAATACCTGTGTCTAGTCTCAAAGCAGCAAGGGCTATTTAAGGGCTTAGACGAGCACCTACAGAAATGCAAACGCTGCCGAGCTCGGAGGATTCGCTGAGCGGGCTCTGGCTTTGTGCAGAGCTGGAGCAGGGCAGCACAGCCCCAGGGCTGCCCCAGGTGGGGTGGGCTGCTCCCTGCCCAGGTGTCTTTACATTTCAAGGACACTGCCACAGCACAGGGCTTGGGCACCACGTGGCAAACTCCTGGGGTATTTGCTTATACCAAGAATATGCCCTGGTTTAGGGTGTTTCTTAAGAGAGTTACACGCCAGGTAAGCCCTGAAAAGCACATTGACCAGAACTAAGGCACTGATACTGGGGTTAATGCTTTCCTGGCATCAGTGGAATTAAAACATCCTGCCATTACTTAACCCTGCCCCACCCCTAGCCAGCCTCCTTGTGCGAGCTTGGAGGGCCCCTAAATGTAGTGAAGGGCTATAAATAGTTAGGGAAAACGAGCCCTGATGTGTGTTTTGATAGAGAGATTGGAAAAAGAATAATTTTAAAAATAGAAAATACAAACTAAGATGGAAAAAATGAGATTCAGCCTACAAAAATGCATGGTCCTCTTGGTACAGGAGCAGTGCTGTTATAAAAACCTGAACTCTGAGAAGCTTGGGAGGGTTGTGGTTGAAGGACATGTCCCTGGGATTTAAACAAAGTCACTGACATTTGACAGGAAGCTTTTTTTCCATCTTCAGTTCTCAGAGATGGTTTTCTCTCTTTAAGAGTGAAAATGCCTCAAGAAAACCTGTTATGAAAAATTAGAAGAGACAACTAGTTGAAATAATTATTTGGGTCTTCTCCTTTACCCATCCAACACCACTCATGAAGCTTGGAGAAACTTGATGATGAGAGGAATAGAGGATTTGTCTTTACAAACAAGCTGTGGGTCTAGTGGTAGATGAAACCAGCACTGGGAGATAAAAGAAACAATAGGAAGGATTCCACTGATTGATGAATGGAAAAAGATATTTGCCTTCACAAATAAACTTTAGGTTTGCTGATAAATGAAATTAGACATTGAAAGAAGAAAGAAACAATGGGGGGGAAAAAACCCCTAAATTCCATATCAATTAAAAATTAAAAGGGAGGGTTATACATTAGGGGAAAATCTTTGGTATCAGGCATATTGGGGAGTCTGTACCTCTCAAGTACCTCAGTCAGTGGGGAAAGAGAGAAGGGAAATGCAGCTGGGAAATTAGGATAAAAAGGAGGCTGCATCCTCCAAAAATTTGAGAGACTCCAGGGGAATGCCCCATGGCATCTCCCTTTATTTGAATAAAGTAAAAGGACTCCTCTGTCTCCTTTTTGGACATAAACCTCTGAAGTTTGTGGATTAATTTTTCCTAACAATGACCTTTGAGGCTCCTGAGTCTGGCATGGGTTTGGTTCAAAAGTCACTGGAGAAAGAGCGGGGGGAAAGGCTGTGGGTGAGGCACAAAACTGGGGAAGGCTTTTCCGCAAGATGGTCTCTCAGGTGAGGAAATCTGCCTTGCAGCAAGGAGGAGTCATGGGGTGTGGAGGGTGAGGAGAGGATCCTGTGGAGCCCACTGGGGCAGCAGCTGGAACCCAGCACACCTCTTGGGGCTGAGAGCACAAACCCACTCCTCTCTGAGGCTAAAGCAACTCATCTGCTTGTCTCATCAGACTCCTGGGTTCAGCACCTCCTGCCAGCTGTTTGCCACTGCTGGATTTCATTCTTAGTTCTATGGTAAATGTCAGGTGAAGAAGTAAACACCTTCACCTCCAGTTTCCCAGCCTTCAAAGCTCTGGGAAATGTCCCTGTGCCCCAGGGCAATTGCTGGCAGCAGAAGTGACAGGAGGAGAGGGTCCTGCTTCCCTGGCAGTGCACAAGGGAACCACCGGCCGGGATGGTGAACGGCCACACTCCCTTGGATGTCCCAGCTACTGCAATCTGTTACTAGGAACAGGAATGCCAACTATCAGGGTTTTCATCCTCAATTCCATTCAGGGATTTTCAAAAGATGAAATTGTGATCTAGAAAAGTGAGGATTTTCTAAAGAAAAGCAGTCACTCTCTTCCTGCAAGATCTCAATAATAAATACAGTCTGCAGCCTTTGCAACATGCCCTGCCTAAAGGAGTTTACAGGGCTCAACCCTGAGAGGGAAGACAGGGATGGGGAGAAGAATGAAGCCCTCAGATTCCCATGGGAAATGTTTAGTTATCCTGACCTGCTACACCATTTAGAAACAAGTCTGTGGGGCTGGACAGGATTGATACAAGTGTACCAAGTGACCTGGCTCAAGTGTTCATCAAGCTACTGTGCATCAGAGGATAAGTTTAAATTAAATATTAGGAAGAAATTCTTTACTGTGAGAGTGATGAGGCAGTGGAACAGGTTGCCCCAGAGATGCTGTGGATGCTTCATCCCCAAAAGTGTTCAAGACCAGGCTGGTGAAGCTTGGAGGAATCTGGTGGGAAGTGTTCTTCCCCATGGCAGGGAGATTAAAACTAGTTGATGTTTATGGTGCCTTCCAACCCCATCCATTCCACAGTTCTATGGTTTACCAGCAGTTCTAGCTCAGTGGGGATGTTCCAGTTGACTGGAGGTCAGCAAAAGTGATGCCCATCTACAAGAAGGGCTGGAAGAAGGATTCAGAGAACTACAGACCTGTCAGCCTGACCTTGGTGCCAGAAAAGGTCACAGAGCAGGCTGGGTGACACCATGCAGTGCGTGCAGGACAAGGAGGGGACCACACCCAGCCAGCATGGGTTGTGCTCAATCAACCTGATCTTCTGTGACAAGGTGACAGGCTTGGTAGATGACGGAGAGTCTGTGGATGTTGTCTGTCTGGACCTCAGTAAGGCACTTGATGCTGTTTCCCACAGCATTCTCCTGGAGAAGCTGGAATGATCATGGTTTGGATGTGTGCAAAAAAGGCTGTTAAGGGCAGGACCAATGTCCAACATCTTCATTCCACCTACAAATTAGAAAGTGCAGTTTGCTTGTCTCTGCTTGAATTAATACAAGGTAATTAGCAGATCCCTTCAGTAAGACTGCACAGGCACCAGCTGGAGGGACAAATTACAGCTCAGGAGCTGATTTCCCAAGCAAGCCATGGCAGGCACAGGGCTCAGGCTGGGGCTGGATTCCAGCCAAGCCAGGAAGCGGCACTACTGACATCGGCTGTGGGGAAATAACAAGTGCAATTTTCTCTAACTGTTTATAAAAAAGATAGCAAGATATTTTTTTGTCTCAATAATTGGAATGAGCCCTCTTGACTTTGCCAGGGACTGTTGGATGTGTAACAGCTTAAAGGGAATAGGTTTTGCCATAACTTTTTGTGATTATAACTGAATGTCACTTTAGTTACTCATGGGGGGAATTGGAAGTGGAGGAATACCACGTTTTGAATTATCACTGGAGATAGAGGTGCTGACAACTGTGCTCAGGTTTTTAGTGCCTAATTAGCAGCATGCTGGAACTGCACCTCCTCTCATTACTCCTGATTACAGCCTCACTACATTTTGTAAAAAATGGTGTGATGTTTATAAAACACTTCCCCCAGAGTTTGTGGCTGAGGGCTTCTGTGCTGCTGCCAAGCTGTTCACCTCCCCTGGGGCACAAGAGCTCACACACTGACAAGGGAAAGGGAAGGGGGTGCTGGGGACCCATCTTCCCCAAGGGATTGGTGTAGCTGTGCTGGGGGAGCCCCTGGAGAAGCAGCTGGAGGAGAAGCTGCCACCAAAGGCAGGAGCAGCAGCATCCTCTGCTCAGCAAGCGGCTGGGAAGACTCAACTTCTCTTCATTGAAACCCAGGGTGTCAAACCAGAGTGTTGTTTGGATGGATGGTTAACAACTTACTCCCCATCACTTCTCAGGAGTCCGTCCTGCAGCCACTCATTACCTGAGGACAGAAAACCAGAAATTCTCAGGGCTTCCACTTGCTCTTGGCTAGGCAGAAATCATCCCTGCCAGCTTGGTTTGTCATTGCAGAGCTGAGGAGTTCTGGGCTTGCTGTTGGGTCCAGGAGCAGGAAGACAGCAGAGGGCAGGAATGCTGTTGTAACACAGTTTTATCTCAGTGTTTCCTTTTGTAACACAGTTTTATCTCAGTGTTTCCTTTTGTAACACAGTTTTATCTCAGTGTTTCCTTTTGTAACACAGTTTTAGCTCAGTGTTTCCTTCTTGCCTTACCTGCAGCTGCTGGGTTTCAAGGTGAAGCAGCTTGGGCTAGGTGCCCTGTCCTGAGGCCGGGGGTCACAGCAGGGCAGCTGGAGCACTGCACCCCACTGCTGCCTCCCTGGGACCCCTCATGGCCCCAGCTCCACCACTGTGGCTTAACCACAGCACCAGGAAAGCCCAGTGTGTCTGCTGTGCAGGGCAGGAAATTAGAATGGCAATGCATTACATGCAGCTGAGAATGAGGAATCCTGTGGTAAACAGTCATTAATGCCTCCTGCCACAGATAATTATTGCAGTGGTTTGCCTTCTCCCAGCCCCACTGGACTGAGGCTGTATGAACTGGTGGAAATAGCCTGACCCCCCTACAGTTTCAGGAGAACACAGCAACTCCCTGGGAGATATAAATGGATAAGAGCAGTGCAAATTTAAAATTAGAAAATGAGAATAAATAGGATATCATTATTAGCAGTAGACACTGTACCTCAGATAATTTACAGGTGTTCCAAGGATAATTCTTCTTAAGAAGAAGATCATGAAGTCATCTTTCCAATGCTTTTAGTTTACAAATTACTAAATCTTAAGCAGAGCCCTCATGTTACTCATAAAGGGAGAAGAAGAAAAAGGTATGGTGACTTTGCTAGGAAAATGAAGCTGACATGGCTGCCCAAGCCAAAGTGCAGACAGAGATGGGGAGCAGACCTCTGACAAGTAGGAGATCTCGAAACTGAAACATGTAGCTTTGTATGGTCCAACAAAAGCACTGCACAGGAGTTTCCAGGCTGAAAACAGGGGTAATGTCCCCTCTGGCAAAGCAGCATGGCCCAGCCTCTGGTGAAGGTCACCCCCATGTGACATGGACTGCCTGGAGCCTGTGAATCTGCAGCTCTCAAAAGGCAGAACTCATGAGTCACAAACTGAATTCTGGGCTTGGGGGTTGGCTTTGAGTCTGCAGCAGAAACATCCTGCTGCTGAGCCCAGGTAGGGAGAGGCCAAGAACTTCCAGGCTGAATGCAAAGGAGCCGAATCTCAGATCTTCCCCAGAGGAGAGGGAAGAGAGTAAGAGGAGAGCTGGGCTGGAGGCGATGGGGTGAGCTAGGCTGGGAGCTGAGGCTGAGGAAGACAGAGGGAGGAATAGAAAGCAGAATGATGTGGGTGCAGACATCAGCTCTGAGAGAGCATTCAGAGGTGGGGAGCAGGTCCCGTGGAACATGAGACTTACACACAAACAAATAAACGTGGAGAGTCAGGGGGAGTGAGGTGAGGACAAACAGGGAAGAAGAGATGAGTCATGTCAGGGGGAGGAAATCACTGGTTTAAACCAACCATACACAAGGTCACATGAAAATTCTGAAGGCAGATGAACAGAAGGGCACTGAGCTGCAACAAGTAGACTCATAAGAAAGCCAGCAAGAGGCACCTTAAATGAGGAGACATTTACCACTTAGAGGTGACCCCCAGGAGCAGCAGGATGAAATTTACAGCTCTGTGATACACAAGGGGTCATATTAAATAATAATAGATCTTTGATTTTAAAACACAGAAGATAAAAACCAGGCTATTCTCTGTGATACACAGTGGGAGGATGATTGATCAACGTCATAAATTTAAAAGGGAGAAGTTCAGACTTGCAAGGAGAAACTTTCAAGCACAGTCAAGCAGTGACAAAGGATGTCCAGAGAGTCTGTACCATCTCTGCCTTGGGCATTTTCAAAACCAAAATGGACAAAGCCCTGAACAACTTGGCATGAACAGAGATGCTGTTTGAACACAGATTTGGGAAGGGAATATCTCCTGCTCTTTCACTAGCCAATGTTAATTCATCACAGTGAGAAGCAAATAAGGGGATGGCATTCCAAGGTAATTCCAAAAACTTGCCATGGGCAGACATGAAAAAAAAGGGTTAAGTGGGAAACAATCTCCTCCAGCCTGGGGTGTCAGAAGATCACTTCAAGGTCACCCATTTTCTTCTAAAGTCTCTGTGAAACTCCTTTGCTATCTCATATGGTTTTTTAAAACCAAAGCCTTCAGAAGCTAACCATCCTATTTCTTGCTCTATGAGCTCAAATGAGTTTGCTGTACATATCCAAAGTTTTCAGTTCTTCTAGATACTGATAAATTATCAGCACAATAAACCACCTCTGCTTCTCCCTGTTGTCTTTCAGTGACATCCAGAAGGTTGCACAGGCAAGCTTGCAAAGGTAGCAAAGGGAGGAAGGCAGTCTCAATCCACCTCTTAGGGCATGCATGTTATCAGGCTTATCAAATGTTTCATCTGAAGCCACTGTATCTTGTGGAGAACTTAAACAAGAACAGCAGACTAAAGATACTTTTGCTGTCTGAAACCCTCATGACTACCCTGTGGTGCTCCTGAAACCTGGACTCCCCATAAACCCACCCAGCGAGTTGGCAGGCGAGTGAACGGATCACTCTCTTCACTCTGTAGCTGTTTCACTCAAACCTGGTGAATTACGCTCTCACAAAACATTTCAGTTTTCACAAATCATCAATTTCTAGCAATATTTTCTTTGCTGGAGCATTCCTAACGAGTTCTCGCTCTGAAGACACAAGTGCACAAGTACAACAGGAGCGGACACTCCTTGGAAAAAGCCACGCACCATTAGCGGATTTCACCCTGCCCCTTGGTGGTTTGGTGATCTCCAACCCACCCAGACTCAGGGAGAGATGGATGGGCTCTGAGGAAGTTGAGACACATTCTGCTGGTGCTCTGAAGACCAGGAAGAGCTCAGTGGATCTGAGCCAGTGTCCTGCTGGAAGCCAGCACAGGGCTCAACGTGCTGGGTGCTGTTTGCCGTGACAAGCGCTGCTTGGTTGGTGGCCACTGCACGCTCAACAAGCTGGAACTCCTTCTGTGCTCCCTCTCCAGTCCCATTGTTTGCCCAAGCAAATCGCTGGATTTTATTTTGGTGTGGAAAGAGAAACATGTTTCAACAGAACCAGATTCCCTTTTCTCAGAAAGCTGCTCTTGCAGCCCCACTTTTAAGAGCGTGTATTAATGACATGAATGCAATTGCTTTTCCTCACAACAGCACTCTAAAGCAAAAAATCCCTAAATACACCGTTAGTCATCAGGAAAATTCCTGATGACATGGAGTATTTAGTCATATTCAAGGCACTGCCTTGGCAGGACTGGTTTAAAGTGTATGAATTCTGCAGCAGTTTGTCCTTCCACCAAATAGCCAGAGCCAGTCCTGGAGCCCAGGTCCCAGGGTATCCTGGTGGGACCACTGCTCTTCTCAGCCACAACCACAACATTCCAGTCTGCCTTGCTCTTCCAGCAATATGGGGCAGCACTAATGGCTGTTTCTATTATCCACAGTGGCCACTACTCCTCGTGGTTTACCAGTCCTAATGCAGCAACATCAGATTTAGGTTTGGATCCCAGGGCAGAGCAGAGGCATAGGGCTAGGCACATGTATTCATCCAGCAACCAAAGAATGACTTACAAAACAAAAAATCCAAACCCTTCAGTCAGGTGGCCATTCTGTAGCTTGGAATTGCACTTTATTAGTCAACATCATCATCATCAATGTTTATTCCAGTATTTTATGAAAGCTATACAAATGGTTTCACAGAATGGCATGTATATATTAAATAACTTTGTCATTTAGTTTATAACATATTCTAGCAGAGGGCTGTTCTTCTCAAATAGCTGTATGATCAAAACAAAAAAAAACTTCAGGTCAACAGTGTAAGAAAACAGATTAAGCACAATTTTCCAAGGCTTATTAATTGAGTATTGAAGATTTAAAATTCTGTATGGCATAAGTCAGCTATTACTGACATGTGAATGAAATAATTATGTTTGGCTGTATACTTCACTCAGTTTTAGGCTGAAACTTATTCACTTGAATTGATGAAAGCATCTAAATTTACTGCAAATGTTTTCTCCGAGCCCCAAATGGTAGCTGAATGAGAAAGAATAGTTCAATTAACTGAGCACAGTAAAGTTATGAGCAAAGACTGCTTTCAAAAGCTGCTTTGAAATTGAACTGCTTTTTCACACATAACATGTGAAAGCTTCTCTGCTGATGTTAGTTCTTTTTGTATGAATAGTATTAATCATCCATAAACACAAGCCTTTGCTCACACAGGTTTAATATGCCACACTTTGGACAGCCCTAATGCTTTGACCATTGCTTTTTCTAGCTCCAGTGATTTTAAGAAAACAAGGATTTTTTTTAATGCAAAAATTTTTTTCATCGCCAGGCACAAAAGGGATTCTTTACCTTATGTAAACTAAGGAAAATTTCTATTAATAAAGTCCGGCCAAAATTGCCAACTCTGTATAAAAAGTTAAGCTCCCAACTCCATATTAGGCATCCACATTGTAATGACCTTTCCAAAGACACTGTGATTATGCAGCTCCTTTTCATTTCAGGGGACTTTTACGGTTGACACTGAAAAAATACTCAGAAGACAAGCAGGATTTTAAATCATATTGAAACTATTAGTTTCAGGCACTTACATTTCATCAGTTTTTGTTTTTAAATACGCAGCCTGATTTCCCATTCAAAAGTAGCAGTTTGAAAACAGCCACGTTTAGATAGCACACTTCAAGCACTTGCATGTCTACATTCAGCCTACATTTGCATGAGTATGTCAAAACGTTCTTTTAATTCCTTTTCACACTTTAGAGAAACATTCAAGAACTGACAGATTTGTGGAAAAAACCCCTCAAGTTGGCCATTAGCAAGAAGTCAGTGATTTACATATAATTATCTAGACATCCACAACAGAGCAATCAGCCAAATAAATGGAGCACTAATGTGACAGCTGAATTCTGATCTTCACATCTTCCTTAATATAATTTTAAAAAAACAGCAACAATGGGAAACCAGCCTTGATACAAGGCGACTTAGAACCTTAACTCACCAGTTAAGGTTCTAAGAAGGATTCCAGTAAATCATTAATCACAAAACATCAAAATGATTTTTGATGAAAAACACCTTAAGCCTTCAAAATTACTGCAGACCTTGCCTGCAGAATAGGAAAGATACTTCATTGCTTTTCATTTCACCAGAACAGGTAAGATCTGCACTGAATCAGCATATCTGATAATGCTCAGAGAGAAATGTTGCCCTTTGAGGGTCCAGATACTCTTAGGGAGCACTTGAGAGGTTTGTTCTCTCAGATATTCAAGGCCACAAACTTTCATCACTCCTTGCTTCCACATGAATCATTCCTTTTTTGTAAAATGATCTGTTTTCCTCATCAACAAAACTATTTAGAATACATAACTCCTATTAAATTTATTATTAACTGGACTTTTGTAACCTTCCCGCATGTTGATCCCTACAATCTTACCCAAACCTTGAGGGAACCAAACAAACATGACAGTTGGCTCTCAGTACTTAGTAAACAGGCACAGAACATCAGGAAATGTTTTCTATGCATGCCCAGCCAGGAATGGGAATTGGAGTCAGATCATGGTTCAGTGAGATAATTGCCACGAGCAGATGCTAAAATGCCCCTCAGTAAAAAACACCAAACTGAGCAAGTTAGAACAAGATGTCTCAGCTATGAAAACCACTGAGCATATGCTGAGCCCTCGAAGCTGCTCTGCCTCTCGCACACAAGAGGAAGAGCAGGCAGCCAGTTTAGGCAGCTCTCTGCCCAGGCTTACCACTAATTTTGCAAGGAGTGTTTTATAAGAGGGAATTTTTATCACACTTCACGTAGGTGGCTGCAACACTAGAACACAGCAGGGACAAGTGCCAGGCAGGCCAGACCTGAGATCTGCGAGACCTCCTGAGATGCGTGGCAGCTGCTTGAAACACATTTTCTTGATGGAAAACACTGAAGTGAGACTCAATTACTCAGGACTCAGCATCCCCATGTAACTCTGAGATTTCTCTTTTTGTGAGGGGGACACTTGGCAGCTGGGTTCTCACATTCCTCCTTCTCTGTTTCCAAAATGGAAGTTGGCATTTGTGCACTTAGAGACAAATATTGCTGTGCTGTCACTACTATCCCAACTATGCTCCTGGTGGAAGTTTCCAGCTGTGTCTCCTGAGGTGTGCAGATGTACCTGATGTACAGCACAACCACCAGGAGGTGCCAGTTTTGGACACACGGATTCACAGTGCAGGCTGATAACTGGTGTAATACAGACTGCCCCATCAGCCAGCCTGCCACTGCTTTTAGAGATTTCAAGGCTCTGGGGCTTTTTCCATCTCACTATAATCCTTATTGACAAGCTTTTGGTATGCTATCATTGTTAAATTAACCAGATTTGTCCAAAAGTAGCATTTCACTGCTTCATATTTTTCAAAAAACTTTACTCGCTGAAACACAAAATTATCATGCATTCTACTTTTTTCTAATGGCCAAGTTATTTTTCAATTTTTTTCTACCCCCACAAATACATATCACCTTGCACACAATCCAATAATGAATAAAGACAAAAGACAACTTAGTAACTGTAGTAATTTTTGTCTCTTTTCTCCTTTGGTGAATTATGAATAATTCTACATGCAAAATATGGGAAAAAGGAGGCTAATTGGTGTTGTGATATATTTGTGGAACACACTCGTTGATCTCAACTTGCAGTATCTTCCTTTAATACTTTTCAATACAGGCAAAGTTACCAGAATTAAAAACAAAAAACACCCCCCTCAAAAAAAAAAAAAAAAAAAAAAAAAAAAAAAACCAAAAACCAAAAAAAACCAAACAAACAAAAAAAAAAAAAACCCCAAAAAAAAAACCCCCAAAAAAAAACCCAAAAAAACCCCCCAAAAAAACCCAAAAAAAAACCCAAAAAAAACCCCAAAAAAACCCAAAAAACCCAACCAAACAAACAAAAAAAAACAACCCAAAAGAGAGCTAATACATAGCCTATAAATATTTAAATTTTACATTTAAAGTGGTTTGTCTCTCTTTTATGATAAAAAGGAATGGAAGAGAGTCTCAGAGTATTGCATATACAGCAAGTACAGTCCTGATTAATGCAGTTTTTCTCCCAATATTCACTGAAGGTTCTTGGTGGCTTCTCTGCAAAATTTGGGTCGTGTTAGACTGGGATTAACAATTACAGTGACACCTCTTTGGCATCTAGCTCCTAACAGGTCTTCTCATAACCTGCTTCTGATGACCCCCGTGTAACATTGCCTTGCCACGCCACGCAACCCTAAAAAAGCTGAAAAACAATTTAAAAGGCATCTTCTGTAAAACAAAGATTTCATTTCTCAAATATGTGTTGGATTATGTAGCAATCTTAGGGGGAAACACTGCATGCCTTTCACAGTCTCCTTAAAAAGAGGAGGAAAAGGGTACACCAAGGTTGCATTTGTTTAATCCCTTGATTCCAATTTTCTTTCTTATATTGAAGAGTACTTTCACCACAGAGACATGACAATTTAGAAAACAGAAAGCACCAGATATTTTCAATACAAATACCCTACATCTCATCTCTGACATACAACTCAGTGATGGACCAAACATTGTCTGAGGCTGCGTATCGGCAATCTTCCTTGCCGTGGAAGATGCAGAGAAGATGGACGTGACACAGCATTGGGATAACGAGCCTCCAGAAAGCCAAATATCGAGCTAAGGGCTGTTAACACATCTTGTGAGAGCTGATCATGGCAGTCACTGCAACAAAGCAACAGTGAAACAGAGTTGAAGCAACATAACAATCACACCTCAAAGCAGCTGATGCACATCAAGTTGGGCGATGATGCGATGACACTCAAATTCAGCTGATGAAGCCGAGAGCAGAGGCATCCCTAGATACTGAATCACTTAATAATACAACTAATAAAATATTCTGAGAGTTACAGAAAATACACAAATAGGACCTAGTAAAGAGTCAGAAAATATTTGTAGATCAGACCACTAAAATATTACACTCCATATATGCATAAATTGTTTCTGGAGGAGCACTCATTAATACAATCATATCAACCTTAAATATCTGTGTACAGACAGAAATTTCAAACAGCAAACTAAACACACACACAAAGGCATGAAAAAGTCAAGAACAGCAGGATGCTTTGAGCATCCCCTAAATTCTCCAAACACCAGAAATCTGCACTAAATGCAGTATTTTGTCTTTTGGGGGAATGCTGCTTTCATATTTGTTGCGTCAGTAAATAATTGTAAAGCTACATCTCTCTACTTCCAGATGGATTCCTGCTGTGCATTCTCTCTCCTGGACTATATAACCTGCAGAATGCAGATCAAGGACACGACTGATGGCCCTTCTCTAATTAGAGCTCCCTCATGATGCCAACATGGGTTCTGTAACAATGACCTGGGTACAAAGTACCTTGGTCTCTTCTGAGCCCTTACAATCTCTTATGCAGGCAGCAATCACTAGAGAGAAAGAAAGAATATCATTTATTTGTACTTTAATTAAGAAACTCAAAGATATTACTCTGTTCATTTAAAAGCTGATGATATCTACTATTTTCCTTATATATCCAACACATTCTTATAGAAGTAGAGAAATTCCCCAAAGAATATATTTTAACAAAGATCAAAGAAAGTTCACTACTGCCTCACCACACTCCATCATTAAAACAATGGATTTCAGGGACCTCTGTATTTATGAAGCTTGTGTTTGTTTGCATGGTAGTTGATTGCACAGTTCATTTATAGCAATCAATCGGTGGCAAAGCTGCTGCAAAGTGAATCACCCTTGAATACAGATTATACAGAATATTAATTCAGCAATAATTGAGTTCTTGGAGGCTCACAGGTAAAGAGACTAATGTATTATACATCTCACATTATGCTGTGAGAGGTTAGAGGACTTTGAAGACTTGTAAGACCACTATTAATGGTTATTAATAGTGCATATTGCATTGTCAAGAGGGAAAAAACCACCAGAATTTCCAAGACACACAAACCTAAGATGAACTCAGACAAATGGGGGGGAAAACCGGAAACCTTACAAAGTACAGCCACTCTTTGGAAGCATACAATCAATACCTGCACAATACCTGCACTTTTTAAACTTTTAGAAAAGTCACAAAAGTTTCGTCAGTGTAACACTGCAGCCCACAGGTAATTAACGTGCACTGAAACCTTTTCCTTTTTTAGAGACAAAGGTAACCAAAGGAGTGGTTTCATCTATGAATACAATTTCAAGAAACTGCTCTCAGACAACTTTTAAAAACCCCAAACCAACAAAAAAATGAAAATAAAAAAAACCAAACCCACAGATATAAACCACCAAACCACCACCCTTTTCCACAGGGAACAAGTCAGGATGTCCTACCCAGCTTCAAGCTTCTGCTCCAGAGAGATACAGATCTGTGGATCCCACATTACTCTGCCAGCCCTATGCAGATGGCATAGACTGTGGTGGGGCATCTGAAGTGGCCCCAAATCCTCACATGCTACCACCACCTGAATGCCACCTAAGGAGATGATTTATGACCAAATTCTGAAAACACAACTCAGTTTAACCATTCATATATGTACCCCAACACCCTAAAGTCACCATTTCTGGGCTATAAAAGGCTACAGTCATCACAACTACAAATATGGCAGGGTCTGAGCTGTTGGTGAAACCTCATGTTTATTTACTTGCATTACAGAAGAGTGGATGCCAAGTGAAGAAAGATCCCAGATCATCCATGGACACTGTAACCAGCTACAGCTTGTATTTGTGATGCTGGACTCCTGTCCTTTGTCAGTCTCTCACAAGTTAATGCTGTAAATTCTCCCATTTTTCTCTCCTTCTGTTTTCCCTCCCACAAGGTGGTGATCCAAGAAATCCCTTGGGTAACTCAGACACGTATGGCAAGGGACAAATTTGTTTTTAAGGGAGAAGAAGTTGAGGAAGAACAGTATTTAAAACTCCCTTTTCTTCTAGCTCAGAGACCAAGGACTTACCAAAACCTACTCCTAGAGAAGCACACCACCCCAAACACGGCTGCCACCCTATGATTTCCCTAACAACACACTGAGTAACATATTTAATGCAGTGTATTTAAACACACCTCTCTGCCCAGGGCTCAGGGCAGTTGGCCTCATACAGCAAGTTCCACATAGCTTTTTGGGTTTTTTTTAAACATTATAAAGTACAAAAGGCAGCTGACTGACCATCTGGGCTCCACAAAAGATACAGTATTTATCTTTAGAGAACATAACTTTATTTAATAGAAGTTTTTTGCTCCAATATACAAAATAAGGGACTGTAATCCCAATTGACATTTACATAGTTACACAGCAAATAAATTCCACCATTTACAACAACTGACAACTTTCCCACACTCCTCACTGTATTACAGTCAAGAAAAAATCCTATAATGTTTTACATACCAATCAGTTATATTTCGTATTTCTGTCTCTTTTAATTCCATTTTAAGTTGCAGTTTCTGACATCAGTTTAATTAAGAACTTACAATTATTTCAGCTGCACTAAAAGAAAAACGAAATATATAATTTGGAATACTAACTCAAAACCCCTATACAAAATAAAAGTCAGTATCTTATAAAAATACATACCAGAAATAAAACCAGTGAAACAACAAAAGTGTTTTGAATTTTGTTAAAGTATAAACCATTTATCAACTAGCCTCAGCTTTCAACTACATTAAAACAAAACAAAAACCAAAACAAAAGAGAAAAATAAGAAAAAAAAAAGGAAAAAAAAGACCAAACAAATTAGCAAAAGGTAATGTGACAGTTCTTTTGCAATACTGTACCTTTAGGATGCAAAGGACTTCATCCTTCTAACATGCACCATTATTCAACTGATTTACCCCTTAAACCCTTTTTCTATTGAAAGCCAAAAATAGATGTTAATAGATGTTGAATCCTTTCAGAAAAATCCAATCACATTTTTCTGCACCTTCCAGAATATTTAACCTTTACTTTACAATGCTGGTAATTTAATCATGATACATTATCTTCTATAAAAGAATTCTAGCCAAACCAAGGCGTTAGAAACTCTGCATCTTACAAAAGCGATTTGTTATAGTATGACAGTTGCTAAATAGCCCAATTTATTTAGTGACCCTGTTAAAGATTTGTTCAACTGAGTGAATAGGTGAAGTCATTTCCTGAGCTAAAAGATACAGGTAAGTAAATAGTCAGTTATAGCAGCAGACAGGAGACATTCTTTTTAAAAGTTGTAACAGTATCAATAAAATAACCTTAGAAAATTACAGTAATGTAAAAATCACTAGCTGACAAGGGAGTGACAAGGACATCCAAGACCTGATTGCCATAATCTGGAATGCACATCTAATGACCTTCCAGAAATTACATTCAGCTACTGTCAGACAAAGTACTCCTAAGTGAAGAATGTCAAATAGTTCACATTTCTTACAGATCAGGTGTTTTGCCAAGATTTAACTCCTAACGCTGTTTCATAACCCTAAAGCAAGGTAAACGGCTTAGTTTCAAAAATTTCCACTATACAGGACTTAAATATTATTACTTTCACAGGAATGTGGTATCTTCAGTCTCATGAAATACCAAACCTATTTCTTCTTATTACTCAGACTTAATTTAATGTTCAACAGAAGTTGATCTGCTTTTAGGAGAGGAAATAATATTCTTAAAATTAAGATTGATTGATCCGAATCATTGTAATTTGCCTAGAGTATGAACCATTAACAAATCATCAAAGAACTACAAAGACTGGTATACCACCACTGCACCAATGTTTTCTTACGATTTAAGTCTTCTACATAACAGTTTGATCACTTTTTTCACCTGTTAATGGGAAGAGTCTATTCTGATTTAATTAAATAAAGTACCTGAGTTAGATACCAGTTCCTCCAGAAGGAAATCTCTCTTCTGTGTTATACATTTTTTCAGATATCGTAGGTGTCGCTTCTGTAATTTTTATTGTCTTTCCTTTAATATTTAAACATAATTA
Organism: Serinus canaria; assembly: GCF_022539315.1. Taxonomy (NCBI): domain Eukaryota; kingdom Metazoa; phylum Chordata; class Aves; order Passeriformes; family Fringillidae; genus Serinus; species Serinus canaria. The sequence continues at coordinate 45,595,517 of NC_066313.1, forward strand.
GTTTAAATTCAAATGAATATATAAAATTTCCAATACTTGTTAGAATGAAGGACAATACACAAGATCCTAAGTTACAATAATTTATAAATAAAAAATAAACTATTACAAACCAAATCTTTCCCCGTACGGAGATGAAAAGCCATAACCTTGACTGATTGTTCCCGATCACACATTATAAATAATGTAAGCTTCTCCAGAGAAGCAAAGCATCCTTGCCTCCCTGACACCAGTTTACACCTTCAGTTAAACCACTTCCATCAAGAAGGCAATTGAGTTGGGCCCAGACACAACTTCTTGCTTACATGTTAACCTTCCAAACCTCATTCTTTCAAGCACGGGAAACTAAGTTCACCTTTTATACACAAAGTCTGCATAAAATACAGATTTCTAACGCTCCTAACTGCACCAGTCTGGCAGCACAGTGAGAACCCGATTCAAAGGTCACTGAAGTCCATGGAAGGCTTCAATGGGCTTTGAACCAGGACCACAGAGATGGTGTTCCCCAAAGAAAAGCTCCTGCAAGAGTGGCTGGTATCTCTCTTTTTGCTTTTATGGGATGCAGTGGAGATGTGTAGTCAGCATGATACCTGAGCAAATAAAATGAAAACGATAGAAACGTTTTAAGAACCCCAAACTCTTTCCTTAGTTGTGTGCAAACTGTGCTATTGCCCCTAGAGCTCCCTGCTTTCCTTCTCTTCAGTGCTTGCTCCAGTCCAGGAAAGAGAAGATGTGAGACACAAGAATCTCTCTTCACTGCAGCTCCCCCTCAGTCCCGAGACTGATAGAAGAGGATGTAACCAGACTCAGAGTTCTTTGAGATGTCTGATGTCAACCCGTAGAATTCTTCAATAGCTTGTGCATCAATTTTCTGGATGCAAAAACACAAAAAAAATGGAGGTAGGAATGTCTTGCATAATATACACATAAAATTAGGGTCCACTCTAAAAGTCATTGTTAAACCAAATTAACTTTCACATAATTACATAAAACAATAAAATCCAAATAATTCTTCAACTTGTTATGTCTCAGCTTTCCCTCAGCCACCAATTGCACAGAGGGTAGCAGCCATGCATGTTTTATACATAAATTTTAAAGTGTTGTTGCAAGTGTTGCATTAAGTTCCTACGTATTGTAAGCTAAAACCCAATTTATCTATATCATTATTTGTCTTCTTGCCACAGAACAGTTTATTAAACAATGGTGAAAGACAGAGGTCATAAACAAAAGAATTTCTTTTTAAAAACCTCAATGGAATTCAAAGTGTTGCACAGCCAAATTGTAAGGCACTGCTCTGCACACACAATTATTGCTCATTTAGACTGGGCTTGAAGCCTCTTTTCATCAGCACACCAGTCATTCTACTTTAGATAATCAGATCCACAAGGGGGGTGCATGTGCTCTGGTTGGGCTTACCTCAACAATATCATCATCAAAAAGCAACCAAAAATCATGACTCTTCACTATTGCAATATAATGTCCTCTGTTAGGGCCACTGTAAAATAAAATTAGGAAAGAACATAAACCATAACACACATATATGTGGAGATGCATTCCCTTTAACTATTTTTCTTGTAGAAAAGCAGTACTTAACAGTAATTAAAATGGCTACCACCACAATTTCTGTTTGGATGTGTCCTGCCTTTTTTTTTTTTTTACTCTCTACTTACATCATCCTCACAACACAGTCTTACTTACTATGCTAAATAAAGGATTACAATTTCAAATAAGGAATGAGCAGCACAGGCACTGAAAAAATAAATGAAATCTTAAACAGAGACAGAAGCAAAATCAGTGAAGCATTCTGATATTTCATAGAGACAGAACAGATCCCAAACTATTTCTGATTTTCAGAAAAAAAGGCCTTTAGAGCTGCTGCTCATGTCCAGTCTCTTTATCTGGTCCACTGTCAACAGAAGCTGAATTAAATGGGCACTTTAGGAGTCTCAAGAAGCTCAGCAATGAGAAGGGCTCCCAGATAAAATTGTTACAATGCTTAGCCTCTTCAGTTATGGCAGACAAGAAACTTCTCCATGACTATGCCAGAAAAAACAACCCACCAGAACTTTAGGAGTGTCTTATTTCTCATCAGGTTTCAGGAAGGAAAAGGAAACAGCACAATCTCTGAAGCAGCTGAACCTTAGAACTGAAAGTGCACAACCGAGTTAAAGCAGTTCTGGAACTGCCACAAGTGGCCAGCAGCACTCCCATGGCTTTTGTGTCTGGGTCAGGGAAGGAAGGTGCCATCCCTGAGGGAGATGTCTGTGCACCAGATCACCAACACCATGAAAACAGCACGGACATCTCCTTCCTGCCCCATGGCTCCGAGAACGGAGAAGTCCCCAAGAAGGCAGAAATGGTCAGAATGGCCAGAAAGAATTTCCCTTAGAATCCAGAACAAGAGTGTCCCAGAAAACTATGGCACAAAGGCTTATTTTCCAAAATTGTCCAATTTGAGATCTATTTCTCTTAACTCTACTCTTTAGTCATCGTGAGAAGACTGAATAAGTGGAACAAATTGTCCAAAGAGAAAGTGAAATTAGGATTCCTAGTTATGAAACTGTGACCAGTGCAACCTAATCTAATGTCAAAGTTACCCTGCTTTGAGTTTTAGTATTTGACCTTGCAACATAAACTGTTCTATGATTCTAGATGTCAAACCGTAATTTTCAGCTCTTCAACTTGGGGCTTTTATCCACTCAATAAGCAGTTTGTAGAACAACCTGGTTTTAAGCCATGAAGCCACAAGAACATTTTTTGAATAAAACTAAATCAAATACAAATCTAACAGTCCTGTTTTGAAAGCAATGAAACACAGTAATCAACTAAACTCATAATATATGGATATATTTCAGAAAATGCTGCTCAAGCCTTAAGAAAAAAACCACACCCTAAAGGAAATGCTTTATAAATTAATCTTTCTATAATGCTTTCCTTCCTAAGAAAGCTTTTTTCCTTAAAAACTGTTTTTAAATATTATTATATGATAATGTGCGTTTTGTGTTGGTTATTTTTAAACACAGTTAAGTTCATATAAAGATCTGTAATGTGAAATACAGTCACCATGTTTCACAATGATCTCTCAAAACAACAAGGCCATAATTTCTGTCAGGACTGCTAGCTTCTCCCCACAACAATTTTTTCCTAAATAAGTTTCTTTTTAAGAGGTCTTTATTTGCTATGGATTTACATGACACTGGGGGCTTTGTGTTGTTCTTTTAGGCACAGTTATGTTTATAAAAAAATCCCTTGCTTAAAGCAGAATAATTACCTTCCACAATGAACAACCACAGCAACAAGGTCATACATTCTGTCAGGATTGGTGGCATCTCCTGAGGTGTTAAATAAACGAAGCTCTAAAGGAAAAACTACTCTATAAGAGAGTTTTGTGTATCGATGCAGCTGATCCATGTACTTAAATCTCTTCAAATGGAGAGCTAGAATCATAGGCAGCTTTTTTACTTTCATCCTGAAAAAAAGAACAAACCCAAAAAACCAGCAGTATTTCCAATATCCATCCTAAACATTCGGTTGGTATCAACAAAAAGAAATTTATTTTACTGAAGTCTTTAAAAACCTTTGCAAGCATTAAAAGAAACCAAAACAATCAGCTGTTTAAAAGTATATTGTGTTGTTAAACTAAAGGGAAATTTTCAACTGAAAGAGAGAGAGAACTGAAAATGTATTTAAAACAGTAAGACATAGTATATAAAAACAGCTGCAATGAGCTCACATAATAATTTAGACATAAAGATCACATAGCACAGAATTCAATTTTTATGTTTATCTGCCCATAGCTTTTCAGAGTTCCAAAAGCAAAACCCAGATCCCACTTGAGGTACAGTGCAGGTATTGCAACAGAGCTATTTCAGAGGTCCTGTTCCAGCTGCATTTCCCAGTAAACCAGCCAAGTCAAACAAGCTTTGTCACATAAGTATTACTCCCAAGTTTTCCTAGCCATTCATTTCCGAGCCATTCATTTAAAATTTCCAAGGGACACAAACAGGCCACTGTTATGCACCTACCTCCTGCTATCCAAACAAGATAAGGCCGAGCTCTGGCACAAAAATTTCATACAAACGTTGCAGCAATGTTTTACAGCAGTCAAAGCCAGAAAATGACCTAGTTCTACTGCAAGGGGCTCAGTAGCCCCTTTCCCTAGCATGAGGTATTGAGATCTCACATCAATGCCTACAAACCCTCCTCAGCCAACCATCTAGCTGGCCTGGCAGCAAACACTGACTTCCAAATCTCTGGGCAATGAATCTGCCCATCCTAAGAGAGCACCCAAACCAGAGTGCTCTGGTTCCTGGCACAGCCAAGAGCCTTGGACCAGCACAGTGCTGACTTTTCAAGCTTTCAGCCCCCAAAGGCAGCTCAGAAGTCTCTGCAATACAGCCCAGGTTTCAGAAGTGTCTATTAAGGCCACACTTTGGGAATGTCAGGAAATTTGTAAAAGACAGCCCGTTTTCAAAAGATAGGGGGCTGTGGACAGATTCCTCAACAACCCACTGGCTCACAAGGGAACCAGGAAAAGAAAACAGCTGGAGCAGGGCAGAAAGTTGACAGAAGCAACTGTTTTTTAGGGTGAGTTACATTTTTATTATATTATGGCTACAATTTCTGCTCTCTTTTCAAAACTAAGTCCTCTCCTTATAATGTAACTGTGTTTGGTAATTGGAGCTCTTTCAATGGTGAAGAAATTTGGTACACCATCTTTGTTAGCTAAGTAGTCCCCAACACAGCTGAACTGTTTCATAGAGATGGAAGAAAAGCATGACTGCAGTGAAACTGAACTTACACCCCACGTGAAACCCAAAATATAAGCAATCAAAGCCGTGTTTTGCCATGGAAGTGCCTACAGTACAGGTTTATGTCAACCCAATTTATATTGGTCATGGCTTACATTACCTCCCACACAGAAAAAGAGCTCAGGCAACAGAAAACAGGCCAGGCCTGGATTCACCACCTCTACCAGACACCAATTAGTAAGCTTAGGCAACGTGTGAAGGCAGACTTGGCAGATGAGATATGCAAAAGCTCTGTGTGCAATCTTTGGTAAACCAAATAACCAGCAGCAGTGGTATAACCAGTAGAGCATGTCAGAGCTCCCACTCCTTCAGCCAAATACTTTGTCAGATAATAAATAACCACACAGTACACAAATTGACAGGTTTTTCAAAGGTGTAAACAAGACTAGAATTATTAGGCAGACGAGAATTGGTTTTAAACAAATATAATGGTTTTCAGGCTTCTGATGATTTTCAGGAGCTCTGCCAAGCCGTTTAGCACAACTACTCAAACACACTCAAAAATCCAGAAACTCAGTCAACAACAATAGTTACAAAAAGTACTATCAAACTGAATCTTTCAGCAACTGGAAAAATGATTTCATTTTCAAAACAAAACTAAGTTTAAGAAGTCACATGCAATCAATGACTTCATCATTGCCAATTATTTCTTATTAGTCCCCGTGAGTTTGGTTTGACTTGGCTTTTTAACTTTTTTTTGGTCTTAAGACTATTCATTTTCTCATCTGTAAAATAAATAATGATCAAAGGAGTCCCAAAGTGCTTTACACAGATTCTCACTACTCACAGAAAGAGACACATTGAATTCTAGTGAGACGAAGGAAGGCAAATTACTTTTAAGTGGAAGAAGAGTTGAAAAATTAAGGAGAAAAGGGTGTTCTCTCCTTTACACCCACACACAAAAGCAGTACCAGAGTATTTGCATTAAATGCATGGGTTTTTGTCTCCTTCCCCAACAGTGCTGTACCTTTTATGTGCTTCTTGCTTACTGCGACACTCTTCACAGTAATACTTGTATTCACTGCACAGAGTTTCTGTGTTGCTGAAACCCCTGAGCAAAAAAAAAGCAAGCTGTAAATACTCATTTTTAATATGAAATATCCACACAAATATGCAATATCAGCATAACTTAATCCACTTCAACCTACATAAGATAGAACTGGCAGCTTATTTCCTGCTTTCTGGGTAACAGGTAAAGGCAAATCACAAGAATTTTGATTTTTGTGCCTACCTTAAGCAGTGAGTGATTGAAGTATTCTGCTCCACATCAACTGAAAGGTCTAGGAAGTCTTCATCCTTGCTGCTTACCTGCATGAAAAGAAGACCCAATAGAACATAGTTAAGACAAATAATACTAATTTGCCTCTGTTTTTAGAAAAGTACCACTTTCTATTGACAGAATGCATCTTTTACCCTATAATATCCTTTTAAAAAATTTTACAAGTGGCCTTTCTATTTCAGAGATTTGCTGTGTTTTCTCTTTTTTTGCAGGAAGGGTAAAGTGTGTATAAGTCTCTGGGTGTCTATAATGCCAGTTGCCATTATGCTGTGATTTCAGATCAACAATATTAATGCCAAGTGTCTTCTACACCTCAGATTTTTCAAAAGAACAGAATCACTGTGATTTTTCTGCTTAGTGCTGTCACTTCTGTTCTTCTCTGACTCCCCTGAACTGAAAGTTATGTATTTGCATGTCACAGTGTACTTAATAAACAGCATGAATATTTTGAAGCCTCCTCCAGGCTAGACTTATACTCTTAAAGGAACAGCAGACAGTAAATTTGGCAAATGAGAGCTTGGAGCCTTGCCTGACAGAGGCAGAACAGTAGCCAATTCTCACAAAAATGTAAGAGTAACAAGAAAATAAAACAGAACATTCTAGAAGCAGAAAAGAAAATCTACCACAAACCCTGACAAATGATGAAAAAATCCACAGCTGAAAACCAACTATGCTTTTGAAGTTTTAAAAACCAGTTATGTGCAACCTTAACTTTTGCCTGCTAGTGTATCTCTGTACCTAAATATTCTCAGTGTCACTCATGGCAATGGTCTCTGCCTAGATACAGAAGTAAATGTTTTTAGAAAAGATACCTGGCTGCAGTTTCTTGACTGAATGCAGGAAAAGTGAAATAGGTACAGGGAAATAATGTAAGTTGATTCTTTTAAACATATCAGATTTATGTTCCCTTTTCAACTCAGAATGGAAAAAAAAAAAAAAAGAGTGGAAAGTTGTTCTCTGATAATCAAGAGAAGAGAAACACACAGCTCCTAAGGGCAGTGTACATGGAGAAAAAAAGAAAAAGGCAGATGGTCAAGACAACAATATTTGAGCATTAAAAACACAAGGCAAATCCAAACACCCAGGAAATTAAGTTGAAAGCTTCTGTTAATACCTGTGAGAAGACTGGGCTCCCACTGTTGTGTCCCTAGTCATGCCAAGAGTTAAGTGTGCATGTCAAAAAGCACCACTATGTCAGTACACATAATTTCTACTGCAATATTCAGATGCTCAAGTATAATGTTTATACTTTTAGAGAGATCACAGAACACATATGGAAAACTTCCAGAATGTTTAGAGTGGGAAAAAAAAGCAGGCTGCATCTTCAGTGTGCTGCACATTCAGGAATGCATTATGGTTTAGTTGTGTGGTCCATTCTTAAAGATATCCTTTTGCAGATCACTCTTGGAATTATCAGACCTGCATTTATAACTCCAAGAACTCTGGTGGAAATCGTTGTAACTGGGGATTAAGAATGGCTCAATAAAAGAAAAAAACAGTTCTAGAAAATACTCTGCTGCTGCAGTCTTCAGCTAGGACAGCTGGAATCAGGGAGTCATGTGATCAGTATTATTCAGACATGCAATTAGATAATTCTTCCTCTTTTGGTCTAATCAAAGAAAATTACGTGAAACAATACAGATTTCACAGGCAGCTTTATCCCACACAAAAGCTGTAAGGGCAATGGAGAGGAGGGAAGAGATGTGCTCTACTTGGTTCAAAAGAGATTGGTACTGAAAACAGAAGTTTGCAAAAGGACAATTTTCATTCTCGGTGATAATTTGGTCTTAAAACACCTCACTCAGGTTAGACAGCCCACTGGCACTTAGGACCATGAGGAACCATTAAAGGCTTTATTGCAAGAACTGCCAAGTGAATTTTTTTCCATTTATGCTGGTGATTTATAAATTGCTATTCTAAACTTTTAAAATTCTTTGAGCCTTAGTATTTGAACAGATTTTTCTAACAAAAACTCATGCAGTTTTAATTAAAAAAAAAAAAATTACAAGCCACTCTGGAGTCTTACAAGTCTCTCCCCCCACTTTTTGTAAAGGTTCTGTTTCAAATAAACATCAGTAAGCTTCTTAGACTACAATCAGCAATGCTACATATTTCAATCATCTACAGAATGAAAAAAATGATAGGCATGATCAGAAAATCTCAGCACTTTCAGGATGGAGCCCTGATGTGTTCAAAAAGCAGCCTGAGTGCTCCTAACAGGAACATCTGAGTAATAGTGAGGACTGTGGATGTCCCAGTACTCTGGCTGAAGAGGATGGTGTGCTGTTCCCACGTCACGGACGTCATCTGCACCCACACAGCTCAGCTGTACTCTGATGACCAGAGCTGCACAGAACACAAAGCTCAGAAGGCTGACACTCACAGAATCCATTATTTCTTACACTTGGGAATTTCACTGGCAGTGTGAATCTGCTCACTGGCAAAAGAGCTCTTGAAGCTACAGACTGCCATGTGTGCTAAAACAGAAAGTAGTTTTAAAAGAAGCTGAAACAAAGTGTGTGATTTATCTTAGTTTAGAAATAAAAGAGAAATGAAAATCGAGCAGAGCTAAAGGCTCTGTAGGACTCTCATGAGAGAGAACACTGGGATTTTCCTTATTGCCTTCCCTCAGTCCAAAGCAGAACTGAGCCAAAGAATTTTATGCTTTGTAGAGTCATTTGAACCTAAGAGCAAGACCATCACCTAGAGACTGATATGGTGGTTTTGACAATTTCCTGTATTTCTCTGCAGAAGTACTGGCCACATTTAGCTATTCAAAATTTAATCTCAATGAAGCCAATTACAATACTTTCTGGTTTACTGTTATCCTTCCTTAAACAATGAGAGAAATCCATAAAACCAATTAACTTCCAGATAGTTTCTATAAATTAGCCATAACATTTACATTCACTTCATCATTCTGCCTCTGTCAAGGTAGGGTGAAAGCATTATAAAGAGAAACCACATTAAAACCATGTAAAGACAACTTACAATCCTTTTGTAACACATTCATTTAATAAATTGGCTCGATTCACAACACAAATCTTTGTTTAAGAATCACATCTACGTTCCTTATACTCCACTGTCCGTACTTAAACTGAGGATGCATCTTTAGATAGTTCAGCTTTCATCTTTAAGATGAGCTAATGAAACAGTGCATCTGGAAGGATGCTCTTTTCCACAACCAGGACAACCAAAATCAGAATAAAATTTTGCTCATTTTAGGAACATTGAAGAGGTTTGTCCCATTACAAGATAATGACTGTCACTTTCAGCAAAGACATATGTTATGCTTTATATTGAAATATGCAATAATTTTCCAATTTAAATTAAAAATATACTACGGCTATTGTCATTTAGAAGCAATAATTCATCCACTATTGCTTGTAATCTTGTACATGAGCTATTTCCAAGTACTCCTAACATTTTAACTTATACTTCTAAACACAGGAAGAATCTAAATGCCAACAGTTTCTAATAAGCATCAAAACAATCATATATACTCAGTATTTTAAAAAATAAGACACTATTCACAGTAATATTACCATTTAATATGTCCAAATGTGTTTCTAAGTGCTCATTTCCAGGTCACTGTGTTTTAGACACAAGCTGATATACTAAAAAGACAGAAACTGGTAAAATAGCTTCCCGATTACTTTGATTATTATCTTCAGCAATAGCTGAATACTTCTATTAGCTACAGCTAATAGAAAAAATACCTGAGCAGTGTTAGTAGAATTCTCAAAATTGTGACAGACCTGATAACTAATAAAATATGCTGGCAAAGAGCATATCAGTGTTTTAAAATTGCATTAAGGATGGTACCTAGATCAAAATCCTGACAGCAGTAATTCATAATGCCATAGTGAGGAAAGGTAATGATGCCAGTTGTGTCAAAAGACTTGGGCTAAACTCATGTTTCAAGGGAAAAAAAAAAGGAACAGCTCAAGAACTAGAAGAGAAATGATTGACAGTTGCCAAGAAATACTTATTAGGGAGGGGAAATCTGCCAGAAAAATATATAGTAGCATGGAATGAGCACCTAAATGACTCACAGTCTGCAGTTACATTATACATGACATTATGAAGCTCTTTTCTTTGAAATAAAAGAGATAGGTATTTCTAGAAGACTGAGAAAATTACATGAGAAATATACAGATTTGATTAATTCCTCCCTTCCAACGTCATGCTGACATATCTGCATTACCTAATTAAGTTAAAGAAAATTGGCATGAAGTTACACAAAAACCACAGTCATTTAGTTTTTTACAATCTCTAAGGAATAGACCATGACAGAATTACTGTAGTTTTAAAATTGTGCTGCCTTTACTCTTTCTCAAGCTGGTAAAATCCAATTTTAAGTTTTTATGAAATACATTATTTCTCTTATCATGTAACTTCTCAAAATTATTTTAGTATAGCATACTCAGAGAAATTTTATTTCTCAGGGTGTAGTATTAGAAGAATTCCTGTGGACAGACATTTAGGGAAGGATTACTTTTCGTGAACATGAAGGTATGTCTTTTGAGAATCCCAGTCTACCACCAAAGTGCTAAAAGCCAACCATTAGTAGCTTGATTTCAACAGCTCTAAATTTAAAAACTAGGAATCCATGGAAACTGATTCATAATACCTAATTATGAGATGCATCAGTAAGCACAACACTAAGTTATTTAGACAATAAATTTGAGAAGATCCTCACACCCTTAAATCACAGAGTTTATTTTGTTTAAGAATACACCACTTGAGGATTTTCTGATCTAAATTTTGAAGGTGATTATGATCACACTGACAAAAAACCCAACTGGGCATTTTCCTAATATTCATCAAATATCTCTTCCTACAATTCACACATCAGCTGCTGGGATGTTCTCACTAACAAAGGAAAACCACAAATATCCACACAACTGTAAAGATCACTGAAGAAAGAAACCAATATCTTGTTCTGCTGGGATAAATGAACTGTGAAGCACGCAGCTCTGAAACGTGGCAGCACTGGTGTTACAAAGCACAGGAGAACTTACAGTTTCACAGGTAAGACACCTGGTTTCGTTGGTTAATGTTCCCTGGAAGATCTCGTGCACCCAGGTGGGGTCTGGGGGGCTGCTGCTCTCACTGTCCACGTTGCCATTGGGCAGGCGCCCGTTCTGCTTCTCCTGCTTCCTCTCCTCTTGCAAGATATCGGCGATCGTGTTCAAAAGGTAGTTCAGGAACTCGTGTGCATCCTGCTGCATGTAGTTATCAAACAGCTCTGTGAGATAAAACACAAGGCTTACTGACTGATCAGTTAGTGCTGTACTACAGAAAGGTTTTTAACAGAGTCAGATTTCAAAGCCAGTCCTTGATTTCGCATCTTGTATCATTCACGGCAATACGACGCCAACCCAAAATGCCTGCTGGAGAAACTAAGCCAAAAAAATAGGGGGTGGGAAGAGGGGACAGTAGGTCAGCTTGCACTGACAGAAATCACTCAGCTGATAGGAATTACCTGAACACTGAACCATACTGCAAGAAAAGCAGGGCACAATTCAATGGCCTAAACACAGGTGTATGTGGGGTGCCGCCTGAACTGGTACAGGTCATTCTGCTCAGCCTCCAGATGCCAATGAATCTCCTACAGGGGCTATGCTATCTCTGCCAAGCACAGATCAATGCCTTGGATAACACAGATTCAGTAATAGTTACTTCTTTTCTCTCTGACCAGGAATTACTAAGAGGAAATTTACCTGCCTATTTAAAAAGCATTCTATATCCCAAGCTAGTATCACACAAGTCTTTTAATGAGCCATTATTTCACTTTGCTGGCAGTTCAGGAATGTTCTAAGAGACAGGTTTTCAGTGTGCAGGAGTGGATAGATGAATGAAAAAAGATACTCAGTGAAGTTCAAGTTTTGAAATGCATACAGGCACTCCAGGGAAGCTTTACAGCCATTCACTTGATGGCATCCAGGAATAAAATTCAAATAGGAAAAAAAAGGTCTAAGTTTATTAGCTAAGTAGGAAAACCTTCATGCTAATCTAGGTCATTTGGGGAGGTTAAGTAGTGCAATAGGTCAGGCAAGAGTAGGAACCATGTAGTTTATATAATGAACTACTAGATTATTTTTGAGGCAAGCGAGTTCAATCTACCCAATTGAAAGGTCTTTATTTAATCAAGTAAATCAAGGCAGGGCAAGAGCTACAAGTCTCTTGAGGTAAAAGACTTCAGAGGTTCCTCACAGTGTAGTACCACAGGCACGTCAGGGCTTTGTGCCCAGTCAGTAATAAGCATTAACTACAGCAAAGTGAAAGCTACAGATTGCTCATTTTACAATTAGAAGAACTTTACGCAAATGTAACAGTACACCTCCAGCTGACTTCAAGCCAGCAGCTGCCTTCCCAAGCAATTAAACTTTAAGGTCATTAACAGAGAAACACAGAATTGCTTGGGTTAGAAGGGATCTTAAAGACCATTGAGTTCCAACTCCCCTGCTCTGGACAAGGATACCTTCCAACAAGACCAGGTTGCTCAAAGCACCATCCAACCTGGCTGTGAACACTTCCAGGGATGGGGCATCCACAGCTCCTCTGGGCAATTTATTCCAGCGCCTCACCACTATCAGTTGATAATTTCTTCCTATTATCTGGTCTAAACCTGGCCTCTTTCAGTTTAAAGCCATTCCCCCTTGTCCTGTCACTACACACCCTTGTGAAAAGCTCCTCTCCAGTTCAGAGATGTACAATATATCCATGCTGTATTCAGACATTGCAAATAAAGATGGAGCAGCAGCTTTGGAGTCTGGAATACATTAAGACTGTGTCCTCAGTTATCACCTTGGTATAGCTGGATGCTGACTGAAGAGACTCTAGACTGGTGTTGCATACCTACCTGGTTGTTAAACTAACACTTCTTTAAGGCTCAAGATTATAAACCCTTACAATAAGCATTTAATAGAACAGATGATACCCATGTAATTGCAGCCTGAACATAGCTATTTATTTCTACAAAAGGTGAGAGTATCATCATAAAAAGAGGTCCAAAAAGACAAGGGTTGAACTTTCTCTACTGAAGGTTTTCCAATTGCCTTGCTCTGCATAGAATTTTAGTGGCATGACATAATTACACATTACAAAGAACACTTTCCATAATGAACTTAATGGCTCCTGTGGTTTGCTTTCTGCTTTCCATCTGAATGATTCTCTGCATTTGCTATAATGAACTGTTTCTGTAAATGTATCAAACACAAGCACACTTACCCGAGGATACGTGCCAGAGAAGGGAATGAGTTTCCTACTCTGCACAGGCAAGTGATTGTACAGCACCCAAGAGCTTTTTTTTGACAATATCATTACAGCTCATGGGGTGCATTTGCTGGAAGAGCCATGTCAAACTAGGAATGTCACCATAATATTTTATTTCTTGTTTTTACTACTGAGATAGTCATCATTTAAATGCTTTTTCAGTCTCTATTCATGGTCTTGGAAAAGACTGCAACAGTATGAATACATCTATGGCAGCAGCGTTAAGTATGGTACCTCATACAGTTTATTTAAATATAGTAATTACTCCTTAAGGAAAAAAAGTTGTATTTTTATAAAAATGTATCCAAACGAAGTAGCAGATTACAAGGCCTCATTTATATTTTGACATCAAATAAATTTCTAGAACATTCTGACAAATTAGCCCTTCAAATAAGAAACAAGAAATGCGAAAAACCCTTAGAAATCTCTTGAAGTTCAGGATAATGATGACATGTAAAAAACAATTTGCCAAAACCACTTAGTGGTTTTAAAAGTAGGTCGAGTTACATATATATAAATTCTAAGTCAATTTAAAAAGGTGGGGGGTTTTAATCTAGATTCTTATGGGCAAGTCTTTCCACAGACTCGGTATGGCAGACTGATTCCTCCATTCACAAAAATATTTTTTTAAAATAAAGAACAAAGGTTTTACAGTGAATTTTGATTACAAATATTAAACTCCCAGAGAAACAAAACTAGCAAGCAATTTCATAAGCAGATAGTGACACTATGACAATGCACTCTATTTGAAGCGACAGAAACAAGGATTCCCTCTCAAAACTGCTCCAGGTTTACACCCTTATCCTGGGGCCACCTCTTGTTTATACTACAGAACCAAGAGCACTTTCTATATAGGCACTCTACAGAGCACAAGTACATAGGTATTTAGCTGGCACACACTATGTCAGCTTCAGAATTAAATCATAATTGCTATAATTGTTACACAAGAAAAAGAACAAAAAAGTTACCATTTTCTTTTCGTAATCTTGTTATAAATTTCTTGGGAGGTATTACTCCAACTTTTTTCTTCTGGGTGGCTATACTGTGGAAGAGATCAGCTAAGCATGTAAGGAGATTCTCTTTCTTTCTTGGCTGACTCTTGTAGGCTAAGACTTTGTCTCGAAATGGTCGACAAAAATAAAGTGCCTGGAGAACCGAATTGCAGTAGCACGTATTCCCAAACTACAAAATAAGAGAGAGAGCTGTGAGTTTGCATGGCATTACTGTAGAGAGGTAAAATTCATTCCAAGCTGTAAGAGAGTGCATAAGCAGGGGGCCACCTTTCTGCAAGTCATTTCTTCCTGACTTTAAGGTAGAAAAACGTATTGATGTTGCACAAACGATTACCAAGGACACTGTGTGTAAGTGCATGAAACACCTAGGGCAATTTGAACAACACAAATTTTGTCTCACTTAAATTTTAACTTATTGGTAATATTTTACATCTATTTGGGTCAAAATGTTCAAAAAACACCCCTAATGTCACAAGTCCCAAAATAAGCTCAGGTAAAAACATCTGTCTACCACACATCAGTCACAACAGCAGTGAACATGCATAGCATGACCTTGTAGTGCAAAGAAGTTCAGCTGAAAATGGAGAGTGCCTCACACACTTCAGGAATTAGATTCTCCAAATCTTAACAGCTGTCATCAAAGTCCAAAATAACTACTTTAACCTTCTCCTACATTTTCAGTTCTTGTTCCAGGGTGACAAGATTTGTTTAAGGAAACTCCTGAGTGCCAGTGCGACATGGCCTGCTTAGGATTCAAAGCTAAGGCAGTTGGTAGCTTGAAATCAAGACTGCAGGGAAAAGAGAACACAACTGGGATGTGCACACTCTGAAGGAGACAAGCCACTGGACTGTAAGAGGAAAGCAGAATCAGCAAGAAAGGGTCCATAACCCACTTTGTACCAGGACACCCCAGGTGGGACACTCCTTCCTCAGACTCCTTTAGGCACCTGAGGTCACTGACACTGCCTGCAGCTCGCCCCAACACTACAAACATCCCCACCACTCCTGTGAAGGCATGGTGAGCCATCAGTGGATAAAGCCATTCTGATTTTCTGCTGCCATTCCAATTCTAAGCTGCCCTCCTCCAGTGGAACCCATTATCCAAAACTGAAAGCGTGGGAAAAATCTTTACGAGGCCCTGAGCAAGCAATCCAACCTTTTAGCTGCAGTCACACAACCTGCAAATTGAAGCATGCACCTCTTGCACACATCCTGCAAAATGTGGAAATGACATTCAGATTTATGTTACACAGAGATGGCAGCACACACAGGTAGCAAATCCTGAGACTTTATTGTTGTGATGGGGAGAATTATATCAAAGACTGCCTTCAGAGATATTTTAAGAGCAGGTTCCTTCAATAGAGAAAAAGAACTAAAAGCTTTCACATCTTAGGAATAACAGGGAAGTAATTGCCTTTTGCTCTTTCCCAGTTAAGACAAACAAGAGCACCATGCAATTTAATTACAAAACCTAAAAATTAATTACTTTCCTCTATTTTAAACGAATGAAATATGAAGAACTACTTTCTAAATAACCAAGACACACTCAAAGAATAAGGAAGAAGCATAATTTAAAAAGTATTAAGATGTCATTAAGGTATCCAGATTAAAAAGCGAGGAATTTAACATCCATTATTCTTTTTTATTTAAGCTAGAAAAATGCTTATATTAGCTTCTTTGTGGTCCAAATCTGCAAATAAGTCAATGAACTTAAGAGGAAAACTGGGGCTTTTTACCTTAAAGGAAGCTGATGAAATCACACAGTAGCTTCTGTCAAAACATTTAATATTATAAGCTGTTTAGGAGTTTATAATTAGAAACAGCCATAAAAAGAGAACTACATTAAAGTGCTAAGAAAGTTCTTAAAATTTAATCAAACTGGAAAACTGCTAAAATTTCTACAGCAAGCTTCAAAAGATGAAAAGCAAGCAAATTAGAATTTTCATAAGATTTCAATTTTAAAGAGGAGCAGTCTGGTGATAAATTAATTAGAATGGCAACCATGTGGTGAGAGACGAGTAAAATATGAAGACCTCAGAACACTGAACAAAATTCAGATTAATTTAATATGAATGTATGTTAACCTACACGCCTGTGAGTATAAAATAAAGCAACCAGATTAAGTCCATGAAAGGCTTTCTCCAACCAGATTCAGAAACACAGCCGGCAACAGGAGAATGAAAGCAAAATCCTGAAGAAAATTTAACTAGTTCACATTTGTTTTATTCCTAAAGCATCAGTCTTTAACACTGCAAAACTCAAAATATTTTTACAATAAATCCTTCCAATCATGACAAAAATTTAAAAGGCTGTACCTGTACTAAGCAACAAGTGGGAAGTTTCTAGACAACACAACTTAATTTGCTAATGGACAAATGCTGGTCTTACCACCAGCATTACTTCAGTTCCCACCTTTAGAGAAACACCCAGCACCTTGCTCCAGTCTCCCCATGCTCCCACCACCCACTCACACTAATCCTGGACCTTCAGCACCAGGCTGGGCTGCCAAGAGACACCTTCCTCCTCCTCCTCCCCACCCCAGCCAGCACTGCCTCAGAGCCACAGCACCTGGGAGTGCAAGCCCTGCACTGTGGGACTTCATGCTTGTCCAGCCTGCCTCAGAACAGCAGTAGAAAATGTAAGAAAGAACTTGTTGGGACCATCTTACGCTGTGCATGACTAACAGATGTAAAAAAATCCACATTTTATCTTTTTTATCTGTTCAGACTGTTCTTCTGCTCTAAATTCTGAGAAATCAGATTGTTTCCTTTCACAAAAATACAGCATTCACTATGTTTTTTACACACACACCTCTTTTCTTTTTCTCATTTAAATTCTTTAACCAAAGTTACAACACCCAAACCTACATGGAAAAATGAGACAGTAGGCAAAACAAAACCACTGTGCAACAAAAACAGTGCACACCCATGAACACTTACAGTCCTATAGCTTCCTCTTCTGATGCATATACAACTGGGAAGAAATGTGCCTGCTGAACCCCATTCTACAAAGAGATTTAAAACAACTTAGATCTGTTTGGAACACTGTCTTTGAGCAGCTCTGGGGTTCCTCCCAGCTCTGATGCACTGGCAGCTCTAACAACTTTTCATTCTTGCAATGGTCCACTCCAGTGAAAAGGATTTCTCCAAAACATGTGGATCCACTACAAGAGACTGAATAACCAAACCTTCTGCCCTAGAAATCTGGTAAACTGCTGAAGAGTTTCCAGAGCAGCTCTCTGAGATTAAAAACCTTATTTCATCCTCACTGGATAAAATGATTGATGCAATTTGTGAAGCACATAGATTTGAACAGTTGGCATTACTGCACTGAAGAGGGAAAGAAGAGTGATGAGCAGACTTGATGCTCCTGGTTGTCCAGATGCACAGGACATTACACTCCTAATGCTTTAATCTTACCACATATTTTAGATATTTCCTCTGATTTAGTGAATGGTATTGTCCCTTCAAGTATAAGCTGAATTTCCCATTCCCATCAACCATCTGGTCTTCCATATGTTTCCCATAATTGTCCTTTCTTAGGTCTTCTTTTACCTCTCAAGTTGCTCTTTCAGCACATCCTCTGAACAATCCCTAGATTCCACCACAAAGCTGGAAAAGAGGTAAGACAGGGCTTTTGCCTCCTCCTCTTTTATGCCACCTCTGGAAAACTGACAGATCTCTATTTCAGGATTGTCATCTTTATCCAAAATACTTTTCTGTATTCCAGACAGCTCAAATGGCCACCTATCATACAGTTAGAAGAAACCTACTGACTTCCACATAATTTCCCTTTTTCCCATTACCCTGGAGAAAGTTAGGACAAACAAAACCAATCAACAAATTAGAAAAACTTAGCAGCAAATGTTAATAAGCCTCCAGGAGATTCACTTCCTGTAATTGCTACAAATAAATTAGAGAAATCAATGAAGGCAAAAACTGTGATTTCTATCACTTCTCAGTCTAATAGTACTAATTTATTATCTAATTATCTAGTATTTCTTTTCATTATCTCTGTCATTCTTTCTAGTCATTGGCCATAGTTATTACTTTCACTTTTCCTGGCAGATTTACATGTGTAAGTTTATTGCACGTTTATGGTGTGCATGTGGTGTGCTAGTAAACACAACCTGCAGAACAGACCTGAAAACCATTCAGGCATCAATATCTCCAAATTTCCTTTGCCACCCTCTGTACCTGAAAACCAGCACCAGCGTGCCATAAACATAATGAGATCCAATTTTATTACTTGTTACAATTCAAAGAATTTGAGCCCATAAAATTTTATTGCTTGAAGCTAAAATAAGCAAAATTTCTGTAGAAGACAGAAAATTAAAAGCACTCTGATATATTGTAGCTGCCTGCCTCTTAAATGAGTGCAATGACAGATACCCACTCAAATATCTACTCCCCCCTGAGTACAAAAAGCCAGAATTTGTTGATCTTCATGACATATTAGGAAGATTGTCCTTTACTGAACCTTCTCCTAAGGGTACAAACTATGTAAAACTTAAAGATTAGGTGTACAATACAATTTCACTGTTAAGTCTTAAATCCTCTCTGGACTTGGACAAGAAATTAGGCAAACAGTTTATCTGTCAACAGAATAACAGATTTGAGAAATCCTGTCACTGGAAAAATGGAAAGGCTCAGCTCAGCTGCAGAACTGACAGGAATTAACAGTGAAACTGCTGCATTTCCTCTTCCAAGAGAAGTGGCATTCAGAGGGGATTTCAGCTTTCATGAGAAAGGAAAGAAATCCCTTGAATTTAACTGATGGTGTTTTGAGATGCATGGAAGTCAGCTTGTCAGTGTTTCCTGACTCCCCAGTGCATGCTCAGACTGCAGACTCTCAACCCAGGTCAGTGCTAAGCACCTGGAGGTAGAGACACGTAATCTGTTTCATTAAGAAAAGCAAGACAATAGCCCTTGTTAAATCAACCTGCTTTAACTATATCATTTCTCAAGCCCAGTTAATTTAATATTTCACATCAGTAAAATTCAATTTCTAACAAGATACACCTTTCATCAGTAATGTCACAAATTAAAGTTTAAATCATTCCTTTAAACTAATTATTGATTCAAACAGTCCAATATATTTTTTTCTGCTTTCCTCTTTGGGCTGTATTTTTTATCTTAATATAAATAGCAGATATAAATACTTCATAGCATCATAGTCTTTCACAAGATTTTTTTTTCCCTTTTATTGTATCTATTTTACTTTATTGGCATATCATGAACAACAAGCTACATATTTTAAATAGCCTTCTTTATGACTTACACATTTTAATAACATGAAAGTACTTAAACTACTCTACAACTAATAAAACAAAATAAAAATATTCAATTGAGAGCCCATTTCAACAATCCAGTAGCATATTTCAACAAATACACGAAATACTGAAACACATTTCAATAGTATGAATATACAGTGATTACATCTTTCAGAATTTTAAGTATTCACTCATCCCAGTCTTGTTTAACCAACCCATTCCTGTCCTTCCAAAGCAGTAAGTTATGGTCTGAGACTCACATTAACCAAACCAAAGTAGTGCTCATTGACTGGAAATTGTTCCGGACCAATCTCTTTCTCCAAAGCTGAGGCATTGGCGCCCTAGGAAAAAATCAAAAGCAGCAAAATTTTAGTGTGGCAACAGTGCAAGTAGCTGAGAAAAAGAGTTTTTCAGCAAGGATAAACAATCAAAACTAACTAACCATTCATAAAACAAACCCTGCAAAAACACCTGATTACAACTAAAAATTACCTTAGAAATGTTTCCAAATATGTGCTGTTCTAAAGCATCTCAAAATTATACAGTTTTTTATGTATTTTCATGCAATTACACTGTTTCAATGTTCTTTACTTATTATTTCCAGAGTCAAATTACTTTAGTAACACTTGCACTAATACAGGATGCAAAGCAGGTCATACATGGCCAACTGGTGAGCTCCTTCTAGGAAACCTAATTTTCACCCTGTAAAGCACATTCCTTAAAAAGTTAAGAGATGCAGATCGTTCACAGGAAGCAAAGAGACTGGTCTGCTTCACCTACACTGAAAATATAAGTTGTTCAAAGTGCTTTGCTAAATGCCTTGAACTTTGCAAAACTAAAAGAAAATGCAGAACAGCTGGTGATAGTTTACAAATTACAAATGCTGCAGCCTTTGCCCAAAAAATCTGTTGGGTCTGATCCTCAAAAAGAAGTCAAAGAATATGACCTTGGTTACTCTGCGGCTGTTGACTGAACTGCTGCAGTAAACACTGTGTTTCAAAGAAAAACATTGTTTTCTTTTTTATTTAGAGACAGAAAAACCTGGAAAATACAGACAACAAAAAAGGCCCTAGGTTTGGATGAGCTCTTACACTGTTTGCTTTTAGAGAAATGGAAATGTATACAACTTTTTGCACTCAACAAAACTGATATCTATATATTTCTATCTATCTATCTATCCTCAATGAGCCTAATACATGAGCATGAATATTCCAGCAGGTCTAAGTGCAGCTAAAATGGAGCATATTACACAGCAAAGAACCTTTAAACCAGGTGCAACTCCATCCCAACTAGTTCATTTTTTACACCAAAGATATAGCAAATAGCCATTACATGGATATTACAACAACTAAATGACATCAAAATCATGGACTGCACTAGAAACAGTGTGCTCAGTCCTTTGAGCACACAGGATTGCACAGATTAATTACAGAGAGGGAGAAGTGAAACAGAATGGATACTAGAACTGTGTTAAAATGTATATCATTAAAATGAAATGATGATGTGGCATGGTACTACAGAACTCTACACAAACTACCTTAGCAGTTCTAAAACTGGAAGGACGTGCTCAAAGGCCCATGAGGAGGTAACAACTTTAACCAGAACAAAGCAAAAGCCAGGAAAACTCCACGCTTGACACACCACAGCTCTGCTCCATTCACAGCATAGCCCTAGCTGCTGTCATCAGTCACATCCCCTCCAATTACCCAGTTTGATAAAGCCTCTCCTTTCCTAAGGATTTAGCTGCAGGGCTTATTACTTTAGAAGGTGTTTTCACATGGAGATTATAGTGGTGAGGAAAAGGGGTATAAACCTTCATTTAAGATTAAAGCACTCTGAGACTCGGATTTTTTCGTTTTGCAGCCTTATTTAAATGTACCCACAAGCTCCAGCTAGGTATTACAAATAAACTAGGAAAAAGAAGGAACTGTGGGGGCCTTTTACGCTATTCTTAAAATCTCTACCTTTTTAAAAATAAATTTAAGTGCAGGTTTAAGGAAATTCTTTCTCTTTTCAAAGCTAGGGTGGAGTAGCTACTTTACTCCATTTCTGAAAGGTAAATATTATGATATAAACATTGATGTTTCTGTTAGTACAGACCTGAACACTATATTTAGTTTTCTAGCACAATAAAGATCCGACTTGGCAATAAGAAAGACATGCTGAGGTACCACCAGATCATCGTGGTTTTCTGATTATTCAAAGAAGCTTCATTCAAAGCTCAGACTTTCACATGACTTCAAAGCATGGCATCAGCTATGTCTAAATGCAGTTGTTTATGAACATTAGTACCAACCAGCACGGATGCTTTACACCAATTTAAAACCCCTTGAGCTACTCAGACTTCCCTTTACAGGTCTCTTTTTGTCTGTCATAAAGGATGCTATCTCTCCCTCAAAAGTAATCATTGATACTGCACAATGTATTGGTTGCAAAGAGCAGAAACAAGAGTACACTAAAATGTGTGTTCACAACTGACCCATAAAAGCTATTTTAAAACCTAATTATCCCTTGCTTCAAAGTGTTTCCCAGTCATGATTACAGTAGACATTATCAGTCCCAGCTGACACTTCCATTATGCAAAAACAGATGAAGGGGGAAGCACTGCAGCACCACCAACTATTATGGTACTGTGTAACATCTTGGACATGAGGACACAGGAGGTTTAAGGCAGAAGTGGGAGTGCCTCTCTTTTCACTGGCCAAGATGGAGTTACTGGACTTGGGAACGAGACTTGGGAAATTTCAGGCTGTGCTGTATGCTGTGGAGTAGAGAATTTATTCCTCTGTCACTTAACTGAGATCCCCAGGGTAAATCCCCCAAAAAAACCTCTCTTTTTTGGAGGGCTCACATAATAACAAATACAACAGGTGTTCAGTCTCCACACTGCAACTTGGCTTTGATATTACACAGGGGACAGAAAGGAACATCATTAAGTTTGGTTCAGCACATCCACCTCCAATTTCCCTTTTCCTTCTGAGGGGAAGCACACATGGTCATTATCTAGAAATGAGAAGAAACAGAGGCATAGCAGAAGTCCAAGATGATGATAATATTGCAGTAGTTCTGGGGTTTACCACTTTTTGCATGGAATGAGTCTAAAAGCTCTACAGCTGCACAATCAAGCACTGCCTTACATTAACCCCCTTCCAGCATTGACACAATAGTACAGGCAGAGAAAACACTCATTTCTTTTGGTAGATGAAAAAAATAGCTTTAAAATTGGAAAGTTCTGCAACTAAGGTGTGTTTACAAAATATGAAATCAAGATTTGCTTTTTATTTGTTACTGAAAATTAACAATAGTTACACAAAAACCTTCACAAACCTAATGAAAGTTAGGTGTAAAACTGAACTATTTCATCCTTCAAAATCATAAGTAATGTAACCTTTATGTAATCATGTTCAAATCAATTGAACACAAATTGCTTTATCTCCTCCAAGTTAAAGAAAAAATCTATACTATTTGATTTATAAAATTTGCCTTAAATGCTAATTTCTTAACGAAGGGATAAGAATCTGTGTTTGCCACAGAAGTCCCTTAATTAAGTTTCTCAACTTTTTTTTTTAAGACCTTGAGTTTTGTACAAATCAACACATTTAACCCCAATTAGATGAGTGTTTTACTTCAGTTTAGTGGCATCAAAGCCCAGGAAATACAGTGGAATAGGAAGGTGTATTATCTTTGAAATGTGTACACTTGTATTTTCCTGATTTTCAGGTTTTACTAATATTCATCATCCCAAATTTCTAAAACAAACTAAAAAGCCCATTGATGCCATACATTTCAATGGAAAAGGGCAGAAAAACAAAAAGCACAGACAAATACAGATGTGGGGGTTTTTTTGTTTAGTTTTTCACTTGCTGAAACAATATCATTAAATGCTGTTTATTACTGCCTTTTCTCAAAGCCTGGTGTGGTGTTTCATGTTGAACTAGTCCTTCTGAGACACACCAACAGCTGACACAGGGATAAGATAACCGGAGCCAATCTGTAAAACAAATCAGTTGGTGCTTAGCATCTGGCATACACACCTTGGGCTTCAGAACATTCTTGCCAGATTAGTTACAGGCTGGTTTTGTGACTGAACACCAACTGCAGCTGATCTGTGTTGTCTGATGTAGTTTCCTCCAAAAGTCATCTAATTTGTGCACCCTAAGACCGCTCCCAAAATGCAAACCAAAGCATGGTCAATTGGGATGCCACCCCACATTAAAAATACTGTCTAAAAACATGCCAGCAAGCAGGCAAACAATTGCAGTTTTAAAGTGTCCTACCTGGTCATTAGCATCCAGCCTAGAAGGCAGAATTTCCCTTACAAAGCCTTGATTCATAACCATGCTTGGAAGCTTAACATCTTATTGGCCTTGGATAGAGGGGTTTGATCTATCCCTCTCTAGAATAAAGATCACTTGATAGCTTGGTGGGTCATCTTTTCAGTTGCTTAACACCTTTGCCCTCTAATTTAACTAAGCTGTAAATTTCCTGAATAAAATAAGAATTTCACCTTCAAAACAATTTTCTTTTTTGAAAACTTACATTTGTCACCAGCATCCTGGAGATCCATCTCTCCCTTCACACATGCACTATGCTACATCCTTCCCTACAATGCTCTCCACCCCACTGAAGAAGCAAGCAACACTGATTAAAGGTGACTCAAATGACCAAACCATGCTGCACAGGTATATGTAAGATAAATTTTTTAAACATGACCTTAGCTGTAGGTAAATGAACCATACCACCACACAACACAGAACTATCACTCTTGCCAGTGATAGAAGGGCATTACAAGTAAAAGGGAAACTCAGTAATCAGGAATAGCAATGTTCCTGAACAAATGTAAAATTAATGGAATTACTTATAATTTTCAAAAATAAATCTCAGTACAGAAGCATTCACTAGTGCTTTCACTTTTTTTTTTCTGATTAAAGAGATTCTTCCTTGTCTATGCAACTAGTGAAGATATACAGAATTTCACAGCCCAATGCACTAATTAATGCACTGTGACAGGAATTCTCTGCTAAAGAAGAAATGCAGTATTCTACTATTCCAGTTACATTTCATCAGAATATGTGAATGCATCCATTCCTGTGTACTCACATGAATCAGGACTAAGAGCAAAGAGAACAGCTATCTTAAATCAGCTTATATTTGTTGCTTCAGTGGCGACCAAAACTGAAATACAATTCTTTTGATACTGTTTCTAGCCAGGAAGTAGCAGTGAAACATGAGTGGGATTCAATAATCCTTGTTGTTCATTCATTTCTTTGCAAAAGAACATGCATTGTTAATACATTCAATATTTGGATAGTTTCAGTTAATGCTTTTTAAATACTTCCAAATAGTGTTATTTTATTAATCAGTCTAAGATAGAGTCCTATATACTCTTACCATGTGCAGCTAACACAAAAGATTTTCTGAGTATGAAGTAAAAACACCTTTGCCTGGGTAAGGAAAATCATACCAAAGCACAAAATTGATTTCTCTTCACATTTGGTATGTCTACCAAACCCATCTTTTTGAGCCCCACTGAACATTCACAATGTATTTTCATTCAAGCAACTACATATACATGTGTAGCACTTCCTTGTACCTGAGAAGTGTATGATGGTGCATCCTTTGGAGTACTGAAGTCAAAGACAAGTAAATATTTCAGAACAATTAGACTCACCCAACAACCCAAAATGCAGGGTGAGTGGGGAAAACACATTTGCTCAATAGTTGTTTTTGATAAACTCCATCCTGTGATGTGTTTCACATGCTTTTATTACTTACATAACTCCAGTTTCATAAAACAAACACATTGCTTTTGTAACTTCTCATTTTCATGGAATCATAAAAACAATTTGAGTTTATAAAAGATGGTAAAAAATGTTTTCCTACTCCGGTCTACTTATGTTAATACAACCTTCCGGTTTTACACTACAGAAAATATCTAGCTTCTTTTTTTCCTCCACTGAAAGATCAGATAGATCTTACTGAAATAAACCATTTTACTTTGGCAATCGTCCTATGCCACTAAAACAAAAGGTAGCCCTTGCACAGGGCTTTTATAGCCTCTTCCCCTCAGGAAATTTGAATAGAAAAGCCCCTCTTGCCACATTTTTACAGAATGATTCCTAGAAGTTTTAATGCAAATTAGTTGCTTCAGGAATGGAAAAAGTAAATACAAAGACTACATACCTGACCGATCTAAATATTCAAGCATTGTCTAGTAACAGGATCAGTTGTTCCCACTGACACAGCTAAAAATTCTGCTGCCAAGACTAGAGTCCAAATTAGTATTTAATTTCTCCTTGTGCTTAGAACATGCAAGATGAATATACACACGTGTGCAGGTAAAAAGAAAATGGAACATTTTTAAATGTTTCAACATAAATCAAATCATCCAAATAAGTAATATGTCAACTAAATCATTCCCTGTGCTGGTATTCCCTCCTTTACAACTAGGTAACTTTGAGAATTATTTCTTTGTGTCTCATATTTGACAATTGTTTTATGTAAAGAGTCAAATTCCTATTTTGATGAAAATTGAAAACAAATTTGTCTAAAGCAATTAGTATACTAAACAGTGCCACAAACCTAGTATTCTAAAGACCAAATATAAATATTTATCTTTTATTGTAGCATGTTACAGCTAGAAAAATGATGATGACAAATGCTTGAATCTCAGTGTCATGTTTATCATCCAAGTGTCTCCTGATAAGAGCTCCAACAGACGAGTGGACTTCCCCACTGTGGTCCAAGCTCCTACCCCAACTGCCTAACAAATACTTCTTCAAAACCTCCTGGGCTTGCAACAGAGCCACCACAGCCGACGTGTCTGAACACTCCGGTCCCCGGAACACGGCACATCCAGGTCATGGTGCAGAGTGAAATGCTGGCTGACACACAGCACATGTTCCTTCTCGCCAACTGTGCCACACGAGCAAGTCAAACAGCTGGATGTGGTTTCCTCTGTGTTCTTTTAGTCCTTTCCTTCTCTGCTGGGTTTTTTCCCGTCACCTCCTCATTTTGAAGCTGTTTTCCCATAACTTTTCTTTCCTTGCTGTAATTCAATTCTGATTTCTTCCAGCATGGGCCCTCCGTATACTTTCCCGTGGAATCTGTTAACTTGATCATCAACTAATGTTTAAGTCTTATAATTTGTGCTTCAGAGGAGACAGTGCAATTAGAAGGACAGGACTGAGTACATCATAGCCATTACTGGCTGGCTGCAGACTCTGGCAAACATCAATTTACATTAAGTGCAGATTTCACAATCAAGTTGGAAACCCTACTGTAAACAAACAATTCCTGAAGCAGTAAGAAAGCCCATAAATGCACACCTCTCTCACAGTTAGCCAGAAAATTTTCCTGCATTTGGGAGTTTTTATAAAGCCTCTCTGCTATGACACTCAAGGTAGGTGCACTTCAACCTTCCTTCAACTGGGTCTGCTTCCTCTAAGATGCCTTTTCCCACATACGCTTGTTTGAACTCTAGTTCATCTTCACCCTTGTGAAATGTGACTGAAATGGACAAAAGGTGCTTGTGACAGTGCCCCTCGAGGGGAGGCAGGCAGGAAAAGGACAATAGCCTGCCATTCAGAGTGACTCCACATGTCTTAATCCTCTCAAAAACAGAACAAAACTTTGCATTGTAAGATAAGCAGAGGTTCTCACTGTTACATCACACAATCAACATCTAACCACCAACTGTGTATTTGATGTCAGTGGTGGGGGGCTGAAACAATCACTGAAGATATTCAGTGACAGACCCTGCATGCAAGATGCTGAGATGGCAGACAGAGAAGGGAATATAGAGACAAACACCCAAAACATGAAGATTTTGATGTCTAATGCTACAGCTTCTAGATTAGCATAATTCTAAAATTTTATCACGCTTTTTCAGGTTGTGCCAACATCATCAACCACTTTCTAGAAGAAACACTGAAAACAAGTACTACTGCCATTTCAACTTCTTTGAGTATGTCTGAGACTGAAATCTTAGAGGCTTTTCATAGCTTGTAAGCTACAAATGTAATTTCTCTCTTCTTTCTGCTTCAGCTACTCAAAGATTTGATGCCTTTTAACTGCTAGCAAGCGTTTCCTGGATTCTAGACAACAGAAGCAGAAGTCAGAAGTCCTAAACACAATCTGTCAGTATAGCATGGGGCACATCTTCTTTGCAGTTAGCCTAGGTTACTTTCTTCCTCCACAGCCATGCTTAAAAATCCCATATAGTTCAGTCAAGTAAAGCTTTGACTGCAGTTTTACTCATGGATGAGGGTATAGACCAAGTTCTACTTTTACTGCAAAGACTTTAAAAATAATTTTAAAAAGTAGACCACACAATTTTAACCTCATCCATTTTGCAACAAAAACAGTGGCTAAAGCACTCGAGGGCAAAGGTATTTTCAGAGCTTTCCCAGAATCTCCAGCCTTGTAATTAAGACTTACTACAGCACAAGGAAGCATGTGAATGGTGATATACAACTAAGTATTTTAAGGAAGCTGAAAGGCAATACAACACTAGGATGTATTACTGCAGAAAGAGCTCTGTTAACATTGGGATGAACACTCAGGTGCTTGATCAATGAACTAATGCAGCATATACAAAGATACCAACCAACACAGACAGGATGTCCTCTTGGAAGATCATCCCCAAAAGGTACCACAGATAAACTAAACATCCTGGTTATCACTCTTCACACAACCTGCCTGCTTTATAATATTCGGGGCTTGAACAACAGGGGTAAGACACATAAAATATAAATGGGTCAGGAGAAGCAAAACTTGAATTTGGATTTAAAAAAAAAAAAGTCATGAAACGCAGAACTGCAATGGAAGAGTTTCTTCAATACAGTTCTAGACTGCTCTGTTACAGACTGTCAGTGTATATGCATGCTAGGTTTGTATAGGCACAAACTGTCTCCTGACAAAAATTGCCTGTCACTGTTTTGTACTAACAAGAACTTTTGTCTTCACAAGAAGACACAGAACAGTCTGAGAGTTCTTGTAAGAGGCACAGGAAAAGGCAAGAAAAACTTGTAAGAATTCTTAGGTAGTTGTCTGGCACTTTATCAAAGTGTGTTGACACAGAAGCATTGCGAGGAAAAAAATAGTATTACTCAGCAATTATAATCCTCTTCAATTTTGTAAAACATATGCTTAAATATAAGTATTTGACTCTTGTTAGAATTTGCCTCACCTCAACCACATGGTTCTGAACAACACCACAGTAAATACCACGTGCTCCTTCACACTATCTTTACAGATATATTTTTAAGCACAACCTTATATTAACTGCTGTAAAGCTTTTACAGCTGGTATCCTATGCTAGGTGTCCCCTATCACAGTACTATTAAAGCTTTTGGATCTGAAAGGCCCAGCAACAATCTTATGCCTGGAGTTTATCCAGCCCAGTGCACATGACAGTGATTGGATAGATAGTATTTAATTGCCATCAGAATTTCAGCTTTATGGATACAGACACTTCAGTCAGTAATAAGAAGAATTTTGGTTGAAAATTTTGTTTCATGATTGACCTAAATCTCAGTGACACAACATCATTTCTAATAAACATACACACAGAATAATCTTAAACTATCTGCTTGTCCAGACCTATGGTTTGTATGCAGTCTAGGAGCAAGCAGTGAGATCTCACACTTGACCCAAATCAAGAGGCCAGCACTGAATTTATGCTGACACAAAGGCCAGCGGCCAGCTCTGGGTGAAAAGATGTCAGCTAGAATTGCAATAAAAGATCACCCCAGCTCAGGGAACAATCATACTGATTCCTCAACAACCTAAAACCTGCCTTCAGAGAATGGAAACTCCTGAAGCACATGGTACATGTCCTACCCATCCGGCCACATCAAGATGTCAGTATGACACCAGATAAATATACAGCTGATAAATTCAAGAAGTCAGACTCTTCCAATTCCAGTGGAAATTATGTCATCTCTCATGTAAAAAAAACCCATTATTCCAGTGACTAAACACCACCTGAGCAATCCCATCCTATGGGCTTACAGATATTCACTCAAAATTCTCACAGGCCACCTCTAAAATATCTGCTTGAGAAAATCAAGGCTCTTTGCAGCCCGATTTATGAAAACCATAAATCAGTTTCCAATAATATGAAACGTAAGCATTTCCCACTGTTTGATGAGACATAATAATGGCAGCAAATTAACAGAGTAGATGACAGAGCGTGTTCTTCCCCTTATTCATCTCTACCCTTCCCCCGTGGAAACACATTTGACAACAAGAACTTTTGCATGGCAATGGAATAGGCAGAAGAGAGCACAAATATAAGAACTTCTGCTATGGACCATCGGCACATTTCTCCCATAACAAGCAGTAACTTCTACTGACTAAGGGATATTTCCTTCCTTAAATTCATCACTCCTCCATCAGCAAATCTACTGAGCTCCCCATCCCTCTTTAAAACAACCCAAGAGAGCTTTATCACATCTGTGCTTCTGCT
The DNA here is from genome assembly GCF_022539315.1 of Serinus canaria. Classification (NCBI taxonomy): domain Eukaryota; kingdom Metazoa; phylum Chordata; class Aves; order Passeriformes; family Fringillidae; genus Serinus; species Serinus canaria. The sequence goes on from NC_066313.1 coordinate 45,625,641, forward strand.
TATGGCTCTAATTCACTACGAGAGAGGGTAATGAGAAAGCAATCACAGGGAGAAGCCTCCTATCGGGACCTGGGTCGATGCCCACCAGGCGGACCACACGGCCGGGATGGGATGCCCGCACGAGTCCGGGTAACCCGGGGAGCACCCGCCCGTGGATGGGCGATTCCAGCCCCAGCTCAGGGGCGCAGCACTCGGAGGGAGAGCAGGGACGCTACGGAGTGAGTCGGGTTCCAGAAACCAGACCGTAACCACCTCACGCCTGCAATAGGCAGCCCCGGACCGGCGGCGATGCCCCGGAGCGCTGCCCCCGCTCTCGGCACACTTCGGGGAAAGCTGAGCTCTGTCCCCCCGCGCTCCAGCCCCGTCCGCAGCCGGGACCCGGCTTCGCCGCCCGCCCGGCTCAACCCGCTCGGCGCCAGCATCCAGGTTGAGTCTCCCAAAGCCGATTAACCCCGCTCCGCTCCCGGCCGCCTCCCACGGCAGAGCTCCCGCCCCGCGCCCCCGCCCGGCCTCCTCCGCAGCCCGGCCCCGCAGCGCTGCCGCCGCCCGCGCCCCCTGCCCGGGCAGCCGGCACAGCCCCGGCCCCGCGCTCACCATGGTACAGATGGAGGCGATTTTGGAGACTGTCATTAGGATTTCCATCCGCCCAGCGCCATCTTCCGCCCAATCACAGCGCGGAGCCGAGCGGAGCCGGGCCGGGCGGGAGCAGGAGGGGAAGGGAAGGGAAGGAAGGGAGAGAGGGAGGAAGTGAAGAAAGGCAGGCGGCGGGGGCAGCCCCCCGCCGGCGCGGGGCCCCCGCGGCCGGGCGCAGCTCCCACCGCCGCCGCGCAGCCCCGCTCCCGCCGCCTCCCCGCGCCCGCCGGCTCCCAGCGATCCCGCCCGGCGCGGCCCCGCCTCCCGCCGGGTCAGCGCCCGGCTCCCGCCCGCCCCTCCGCCCCGCTCCGCCCCGCCAGGGCCGGCCGAGCTCGGCCGGGCGCGCCCGGCGCCGCGGCAGGCACGGAGGGAACCGAAAGGTCCGTCCGTGGCACCAGAGCTTGTACAGAGTCATCTAATCGTCAAGGTTGGAAGAGATCCCTCGGATCTTCAGTTCAACCGCCCACCCAGCACTGTGACCCCTAAACCACATCGCCCAACGCCCGATCGAGACGCCTCTTAAAACACACCCAGGGATAGCGACTCTACCACCTCCCTGAGCAACCTATTCCAATATCTGACCACAGAATAGGGTCTGGCTAGAAGGGACCACAGTGCGCCAGCCTCAGACATGTGGGAAAATAAAGCTGACGTGCAGAGTAGTCGTACCAGGTAATTGAGGGACCTACTTGAGAAAGAGCTTAAGCATGTTGTTTGTCTGCAGATTGTAAGAAGAAATCTGGATGACTTGTTCAAGATGTTGATACCTGCACTAAAGAAGCACAAAGCTAGCCAAGATATCTGCCACCCTGTCTTTTTTCATACATAGGAAAAATCTAGTAGATCAAGGTGCATTAAGAACAATGTCAATGCACACAAGGTCTTGATCATAAATACATCTATTCACTGTAAAGTGTTTTGATATCTATAACATTAAATCATTACAATTTCTACAATCTTCAGAAGTAAATGTTCTTTAGCAACTAACTTAATGGAATAGTAAATTTTCCTTCAGCTGAAACATAAAGAATATGACTTTAGAAAGTATTATAAATGAACTCTACTGCAACCTGAAATGTCCTGAAAATGGTTTTATATCACATAAAAGCATTTTATAAGATACCTGTCATTTCAAATTGTATATTTCAAAAGTATAGTAGCTGAGAAAATGAACACCTCTTGGATGAATATATTCTGAAACTGTTGCCACAGAAACCATGGGGGAGGACAGCATCAGGGGAATGAGAAAGAATAGAAACAAAAGTAGTGGATTGGCCATTTTTGAGCAAAAAAAGCAAGAATGGGTATTTATCAGGAGAGACGTGTCAAACCTTCAGATATCCTGCAGTTCATCTACTGAAATACATCTGCTGCCAGAAACATCTCCAAAACAATTCCTTACAGTATTAATCAGACCCACCACAACAAATACTCCTCTATCATCCAGAGTAGACCAAATTTCAAAACATGACATGAAAAAAATAAGGCAGTGTGCTGTCTCCCTGAAGCAGAAAAGCACAAAAAGCAATTGCACTGTTGCAGAAGCTGATACCGTTATCTGGGAGATAATTCAGTTTGGTACCAATTATGTGGCATCAAGTGGAACCGTTCAGGCCAGAGAATACTGCAGGAAATTTTGAAAGGCACTCAACTGGAAAATCAGAGATTGCCTAGAAGATTCTTCCTGCCCATAAATTACAGAAAGAAGGTAAAATATACTTGTTGTGAAGTGCTCTTTCTGTCTCTAGTTCTAAGGCAAAAATTCAGTTATTTTGGAATTATTGCAGTTATTGTTGGATTACATTTCAAAACCATAGGGAATGTATGGCTGTGCTGGCCTGTATCTGGCAGGTGTGTGTAATCGTGGTCAGAGACTAAGAACAGCTGGGAAGATGCAAATTAGTAACATATAGAGAGACTGATTTTGTTCTGTGTAAACTGAGTTGCTGTGTTATAAGCAAACTGAACTCACACCACACAGAATGAGAGGAAATACAGAAACACCTTCTGTAGGATCAACTATTAAACTAGAGTAAAATATGAGGAAATGAGGAATAGAATTGAAAATCATCCCGTAATTGTCATCATCAAGCCCTTTGGGGCAAATGGAATTATTCAAAAATAAAGTATATTTGGTGAATGAAGGAAAAACGGGGTAGGTAGACCAGGACTGTGCACGTGTCTGTGTATACTCTGAGGTTACAGAGTTTTGACTGTGATTCATACAGATCAGCACGGTAACTGACCTCGTCTGAGAAAAGATATCAGTCATGTCTTGTATTGCTGCCTGACAAAAGGCAACCAGAGCATCTTTGCCAACTGGCCACCAATCTGCTGAGGGGAACTGTAATAAGAAGGAAGTTTCTTGATCACAAACCATGGGTTTGGGGATAATTTAGCCTGTCTGATATCTGCTGCAAGTATAATACATTAGGATGCAAGCAATCAAGGAGATTTCTAGAAGGCATCAAGGATAACTTCTTAACGTGGCTGACCCAGGAGTGTTTTGCAGCTGGATCTGCTCTTCACTACCAAGGAGGAACTAGGGATGTAGTAATCAATCCCTTGGTTATCAAAGCCTGGGTTGTAGTGACTGAGGAGTGGTGTACATGATCCTGTGCAGGCCGAGGAAGGAGAGGAAGAGATTATCAACCCTGGATTTGGAGGTTCAGGCAAGTTTATTCAGGAAGCTGGTAGATGGGATACCATGAACAGCAGCACTGAAGGGTAAAGTTACTCAGGAAGGCTGGCAGGAGAGTGCTGGGATCCTAACAGCAGGAAAACCAAATAGAGGCATTAGTATTTTCAGCACTGAGAAAGCAAAATTTATATGCTGTCAAGATAGAAGGAGTAGCTAAATGAGAAATTAATTTTATTCTGTGATTATTATAAGATCTGCATTTTTTTTTGTAAATTCATCCCATTCAGATACAGCGTATTTCAATATATTCTCAAACAGAGTCACTTAAAAATACAGTGAGCAGGTCACATCTGCAAGAGATGGGGGGCTTTGTTGTGCACAGCAGTGACTGAAAAGAAATTTAGAGTGGCCAGGGGCCTGTCTAATGCTATGGTATAAGCAAATAAGTGAATCCTTGCCTATATAACAAGCGAACCAGGGATGTGGCAATCAGGAAGAGACATTATTTTCCCTTCAGATATGGCATTGAACAGATTCTTGTGGTAATACTGCACTAGCTTCTGGTGTCCTTGTTGTCAAAAGAGTGCTGAGAAATTATTTGAGGCAGGAGAAAGTTCTTTGTATGGAGAGGCTTAAAGAGCACAATCTGCTTGACTATTCAAAAAGACTGGATGTGTCTACAGTGGTCTTTAATCTTGCACAATGAGAGGCATAACATGAAAAATACCTATAAGCTGACATGAAACAAGTTTTAATTATAATTGGCACACATTTTTTAACGGTGGGAGACATTAATGGTTGGAATATGCTGCCAAGAGAAATGGCACCTACACTATCTCCAAGGGCTTCACTAAAGAATGAATTCTTTTCTTACAGAGATACATCAGTTGAACAGATAGAATTATTTCCCTGCCCTGGAAATCTCTCAGATCATGGTTATTGCATAGCATTTGTACTACCACAACATCTAAGAATACAAGTCAGAGGCCACAGCACTTGGCCTCCTCAGTCAATATGTGAGACACTATGAGAAAACCCCATTCCATCTTCTGAAGAACTTACATTCCAAATGTACAGAGACAAAGGGCAGCAAAGAGAAAATATAACAAGGGAAAACTGCTGCTGCTTAACCTGTGCCTCTCCTTGTTGCATAATCTTGTGGTTTGGCAAGCACCCAGCTTACTCTAGGGTGTGTGGGTAGGTTGGCTTCAGAAACTGAAGAGTAGGCATGGTACAGGTGTGTTTGTGCCTGTATCACCCATCTGTGACTATAGATGGTTCTGCTGAATCTGGGGCATGTCAGGTTTTCATTAATGTTCTTGACAACAGAATTGGTCCCACAAGTCTATTTACCCCTCCACTAACCAGTCAAACCACTAGCTGGTCTGACTATTGATGCATTACCTGTATGCAGACATACCACACCTGTTGTTGGACTAGTGCACCGAGTGACTGCAAGAGCATACTGTAACAGAATATATCAGGTTGGACAGGGCCTCTGGAGATCTTGAGTCCAGCCTTCTGCTCCTAGCACAGTCTTATCTGAGCCCAGAACAGGTTGCTCTGTGTATATGGCAGTTAGGGACATGGGCTAGTGTGGGCTTGGCAATGCTGGGTAAACACTTTGATTTGGTTTTAAGGGTCTTTTTCCAATCTAAATGGCTCTGTGATTCTGTATACCTCCACTTATTCTGGAAACTCTTAAATTTGGATCCAGACGTAATAGTGGGGGTGGAGGGGAGGCGGTTGTGTCCTTGCAAAAAAGCCATCTGAATTCACCATCTGTATTTTTACTGACACATATACCAGTGAAGGTCATCCACCATTCTCGTGATAGATTAACCAGCCTTGCTATGGAAATGCACCTTACTTTGTGGACAATGGGTGCTCCAGGATTTGTGCTATGAGGCTGTAGAGAGTAAGACACAAAGGAAATTTTCCCCAGCTCATATCTCATAATTCCAAGAAAACCTGGTGCTGCATAAATTATACGGAACTGGAATCTTAACACATTGTGAAAATTGAAATTGGATCCCTCTGGGGAACTGAAGAGACAACAGGAAATATATTTAGAAAATAAAGTTATCAAACCATCTTGTGCTGACTGACAGTGAAATGTCTGTATTAGTAAATTATTTTTGTAAATTATGTAGAAGGTACATTTTCAGAAAATACAACTATTTTCATAACAGTTGTACATGTTCTCTGGCAGCCATGACAGGGGTGGTGGTAAACTCCTTGGATATGGGAGGATCTGAGCAAGTAGACAAATTATGCATTTTATTCATAGGTTCAAAAGCATGAGTCATCTTAGTTGTAATCATAAGCAAGATATGAACAAATTATTATCATAGGAAAGTATATAAAATGTGGAAATTATGATGTATAATTGATAAATATTTTTTATTTACTAGCGTTTTTTATCAGTAGATCCCATAATATTTTACAAAGATGTGTGAGAAATAATCATTATTAGACCAAATCTGTTAAGAAAATAGATTAGGCAAGAGTTCTCTGAAAGGGTAAAATTTGCTCATGATGACTTTTTCCCTTACTTTCATTTTAGAAGATCAAAGATTTCCTCAGCAAAGGTGTTGAGTTCTCTTGGTTTTTTGTTGGTTTTTTGTTTTGGTGGGTTTGGTTTGTTTTATTTTTTTCTTTTTAAGCAGAGGTTAATATTTGTTTCTTGCTGAATTCACACACAGAGATATTTTCATACTTTGATTTTCACAGCTCAGCTGATACTGGGCATCTTGCCATATATGTATAGCTGGCAAACAATTAATCTGCTATACAAAGGATAACCAGCATCTGAGAAGCTAAAAGGGAAAATAAAAAATGTTATGCTACTAAACTGAATAAAAATTTCTACAAATATAAAATATACATCAGTTAAGAGAGATTTCCAATGGATTGTAAAATGTAAGAATTTAGTTGTTTTGAAAAAAACAGTAGATTTCTAAACTGTTATCACTGTTTGAGTCTCTAGACTTCTAAAAAAAGGTGGAATTCTAACTGGAAATAAAGTTATAATTTGTAGAAAAAGAGTCCCTTTATAAAATGGTAACTCTTTTGAACAATGTTATTGTATTCAGCAAGAGAAGTGTGCATAGCTTGGGTCTCGGCGATCTTGATATAAAAGGATGTGGGCTAGGCACAAAAATAATAACTGTGTGCTTTTTTACACTGTTCTGAACATAATCTTTTGAATAAATAGGGCCACAAGTATGTTTAAAAAGAAGGGGGGGGGTTAATATCGTAATGAAATGCTTTGGAAATGGAAACGTTTTAAAAATTAATGGCTTTGATGCTTGATCCAGGCACTTGAGATGCCACTCTTTCAGTAACTCCAGTTTCTCCTTAGTCTGAAACTTCGGGAGTCAGTGACAGTGTCAAACACTAACTTGGAAAATCCATTGTTAGAGGTAAGAAGTACAAGATGCTTCCTCAGTCTCTGTGTTCTCTACCAGAATACCAAGCAACGCTTCCCGTTGCAGTCAGCAAGGTTTTATTTTTGTGATCTGCGCAGCAGTTTCCCAAAAGCAAGATTAGCTGTCACGGAATAACAACTGTGACGCACCATCTGACAACAGGCAGCCTCCAGGTGAAGAGTTTGTATCGTTACAGTCTCCCCCACTAATCATTTCTCTGCAGTACCAAGATACAAGGGAGGCTAAGGAGGAATATGTAAACCAGCATGGAGATAGATATGCAGTAGGAAATAATATCAACTAAGAGGTAGAAAAAAAATACTGGAAATTGCTTTGTGGAGATAATAAATTTGTTAAAGAGCATTTACTGTTAATAGCCCATGTCTTTCATGACACTAACGGATGGGGAATTACTTTTGTTTTAATGAAACGTATGTCACAGCAATATTTTGTGCTTCCGCTGATCTAAAGCTATTGTTCAAGTCCTTCTTGCAATCAGTTCTCAAACAATGCTCTCTTTGTCAGCAGTACAGAAGTACAATAATTTTGATTTCTTCTCTTGCAAGATTGATACCCTGGAGAACCCACAGTTCCCCTCTGTACTTGCAGATGGTCAGTTAAATACTCCCATCTGGTTATATTTGTTTTTTCTGGTTATACTTAGTTTTTTCTAAAAACAAAGCTAAATAAAACCCCACAAACAAACAGAAAAGGAAAAAAAAACAAACAAAGAAAAAATCCAAATCCACCAACAAACTGCAAGTTATTGCAAGAGCAGCAGAACTAATAAAGCTCCATTTCCTGCAGTTTGTGCCCTGTGTCTTTATACTGCAGTAATCCAAGCATCACCTCTTTGTCCTGTATGGTCTCATTTCCTCCTTCCATTTGCCCTGTAATTTCATTTCCTCTCTCTCTGCAGCACTTTTTGCCATCTGCCCTGAGGGGAGTTTTCCTTCCTTTGTCCCTTCAGGTGACTCTCCCTTGAATAAGTTGCAGCTACCTTGGAGCAGCCCATATGCTGATTAGCTCACATTGCTATTTTGCATATTCCATGAAAGACTCCACACCATTTCACAAATACCAATTAACTGATCCTTGACAAAAACCCTGCTCCATATATATGTCCTACTATTCCTGTTACATAGATGGGAAAGTTGGTCTAGTTTATCCTCGGTTGGTCAAAGTTTGGCCAAGTTTATCCTTTGCTAATTCTCTGTTTCCCTTCTCCTTGACTGACCATTAATTTGTTTTTTTCTGGCTGCAGTTTTTGTTCAGAGCAGCTATTGTTGTCTCACTGACAGGCGTTGTCAGAGTGTAGCCAACTCTCATTATTTTATCACAAGCCTTGTGATATTTGATAGCTCCCTTGCAACCACAGTTCCTGGGATCAGGTGATAAGGATTACTTGAGAAATTCACCTTATTATAACAAGTTTATGGCTCAATCCGCTAGCAAGCTGGAAAATGATGGCAGGACTGAAAATGTTCCAAACAGGGTAAAAATAAACTCACACGTACTTTTTAAAAGTACAGCTGTTTTAAGGCATTTGTACCTCGTGATGTCAAGGACTCTGTCTCAGGTTCATCATTTAAGATACCGGTATGTGTAAGACTGCAGCAGCTACAGACCATTTCCCACTTCGGAAAGGAGGCAGAAAGGAAATCACTCAGTGAAGGCCATTTTCTGACCACAGATCCAAACACTGCTAAAGCACCTAGGAAAGAATACTTAAGTGGAATTATAAACATCTATGAAGCACTCTAATGCAGATAACATTTTACTCCTATAGATTCTGGATGTGATCCTTCCTTCCTTTTCTTTCAAGAAAAGAAGAAAAAAAGAAAGCTTCCTATGGAAGCAGGATAGGAGTTTCTTTTGGTATCCAAGTATTTAAATCTAGGGTCAAGACAATAATGTTTACTGAAAGGTTGTTACAATGAGTTTGCAGTAACTCTGGTTACTTCATGCATTATTAAAACCAGCATTTTGTGGCTCTATTAAAATTGTAAAGAGACTACTTTGTCTTTAGGTATACATACAGAAAAACAAATTTAACTTGGCATAGCTGGAAGAGAAATTTAAATTTGTGCTTACTGGAGTTCAGCTAACACTAAGTAGAAAACATTTCTTTACCTGTAATGAAACTAGCAATATTTTATACAGCCCTTTCATTCCAGAAAGGGTCTTTGTCATTTCATAAGTAATTAAAAACAATTATGCTAATACTGTGATCAGAACAATTAATGAGAAATGCAAATGGCTACTTCAGATGCCAATTTGCTAACAGAATGCCATAGAGTATTTATAGACTAGAGAATGATTCCACCCACATTTTTACTTTGTGCTGTTACATCCATCAGACCTTTTTAAACTACAGCACTTTTATTTTGTTGATGATTGTGATCATCCTCAGTACACAGCAGAAAGTATCTCAGAAGTAATGGGTTCACAGTAAGCAAGTTAACTGGGACTGTTATGTATAAATTGGATCACTGATAATCAAGAGAGGTGTGTGGGAATGGGAGAAAATGCACAGAGCCTGCTAAGTGCACAGAAGCTTCAGGAGAATGGAGAATTTAGTTTGGTAAAATTAAAATGTACAGGAGATATTCTGTGCAAATAATTACAGAAAAATGGCAAGCATTGTTCTTCCAGCTAGAAGGACGCATAAGATCAGACATAAAGGAAGAGAAAATGGCACCCTAATCATTAAGCCAGTTCTTCAACTGTAGTTAGTAACTCCCCAGAGGGCTACTAAAGGGCTCAAGATTGGATTGTGAAAGATCGGGTTTTAAAAAATATATTTGAATATTAATTGTATACTTATATTCCGTAAATTACCAAAAGAAAATCCCCACAAAAATCCCCACCTTATGCAGATTTGCTGCTGGCAGCAGCTGAGTTCCTCCATGACAAAGAAGTGGAATTTTCTGTAATTATCAGCTGTATCAGTGTAGGAGTGGCTAATCACCTTTAGCCAAAACAAGTAAATGTACAGTGAAGCTGATGGTGACAATATAATGAGTTGCTTGTTCCTGGGTAACTGGTTTGGACCCAGGAGAGGCTACAGAGAGACAAAAATGTGGTAACACAAGAAGTTTGAGAAAACACTGAATGATGATACCAGTTGAATAACTGAATAATGAATACATTGAATAATAAAACCAGTTGATTGAGAAATTGCTCTGTTAGTAAGGAAAGAAAGGGACCTTAATTGCTTTTGAAATGAAGTTTGATAAATGTCTTATATTAATTGGAACCTGTAAGAAGATGGTCACAGTTACAAAACTGCTTCCTTGGAAGTTCCTGATGATTTCTGTATGGGTAGAATGCCCTGTTAATCAAATAAGCCGTGAAATGACAGAACTTGTTCAGTATTTCAGATTTCATGTTGTAGTCTAGAAAATGATTGGAAAAAGGCCATTTGTTTCACTCTGGCGTCAATCCTCCTGCATCAAGGAACACTTTGAATTGGCAACAAATTTGTAAGTACCATAAGTGTAATGAAAACTTCATTACACTTATGGTACTCACACTCAGCATGTGTGACATGCTGAGCCCCATCACAATTCTTGGTCTATAGAGTTTTTGCCTTTTTATTTCTCTCAAAGGCTGTCATTTTCCCCATTCCTTTCCCCACGATATGCCTTACTGGCAATGCAGCTCAGTATATCCACCTGTACTGGCACTTCTGCAATTCCACAGTGAGTCCTTTGAAGGAGTTTGTCTGCACTGTCATTTTTGGAAGGAGGTTGGTTGATTAGACACCAATTTGATTGGTTTTAACTCCCATGGAACTAGGCTCAAGCTTGCATTTACAGACGGGGATTTGTGTAGAAAGAGATGAACTAACTACAGAAAATAAAGGGTTGGTTATTAGGGCTAGAATCATGGGGGAGCTGAAGAGATCATAAAAGAGGACAGAAGCATGACTCTGAGATGCCATACAACATGATCCTTTTGGAAAGAGTGAACAATGGAATAACTGGGTCAGCTGAGGAGGTGACATTACTTTGGTCAGTAACTTTTCAATCAAAAGCACAGTATAGGTGCTGCACTTCTGTGGATGGGGTAACCAATTTACTTCACAATCTTGATTTTCAATTTAGGATCTTGGTTTTGCAACGTTATCACAAAAGGAACTGCAGATTTTAAGCCTCTTTAATACTTATTCTCAGTTATTTCTGTTTAAACTTTACTCCAGTCCTAATCAGCTATTTTTATTTCTTTTCATGTAATGAATGCATTTTGTGAGACACAGGAAACCTATACCCTAGAGAAGAGGAATATTTTTCATTTTTCACCTCAAAGCCCTTTACAAACTCTCATTAATTTAAATTCCTTCCACACACCCGCTGAATAACCCAACACAAACGGAATGTCACACTCAGGATCTCTGTGTGTATCACTTGGTCCGCTAAGCATAGGAGCAAGCCAGATCCCACTGTGCATTAAAATTTCAGCGAAGGATTCCTGGCAACCCCATGTGCAGAATCATCACAGCACATTTATTCTTTACAGAGAGCCATCATCCACACAGATGCTGCAGAGAAATGTCAGAATAGAGCTCTCCCAGAGAAGACACCAGGATCCTGACTGTGGGAACTTGGGGACTGAAAACGGTTGGGGCTCGGCATGGTACTTTCCACTCTGAAAAAAACAAAGTGATGTTTATCTACTCTTCACTCCTCTGATTTCTAATGAGCCCTCCCTTTCAACCTCCCTTCCCCAGCAACTTTTGAATTGGCATCCACTGAAGCTGTTTTCTGTCTTGCTCTACCTCCACACCAGGCAAAGTGGGAGGGAAACAGTTTACCATGGTGTAGAAAGATTTTCTGAGTACATCAATGGGTGGAGCACCAGTCTGGGACCTCCATGGTGTTTTGGATCTTTGTGTTAAGCTTCGGATTGCTACTTGTGTTCACCCATCTTGAGTACCTGGTGTTTCTGGAGCAGAACCAGGTGTGGTGCTTGCCTACAGCCTAGGAGAAATTGGAGTCTGCATCCTACAACTTGCGGTTTGATCAGGGTAAAGCAGTTTAGGCTGGGTTTTTGAGAGGGCAGGGCTGTAAGGGGAGCACATGCAGTCTGGAATGCAGAGCTGCAGGTCTCCCCCACATCTGCTTGGCTGCTAGCTCCAGCTTCCAGACCAGAACTCACCCACCCCACAAATTGAGCACCTTTATCTACTGCAGACAGCCATTATTAAGAAATAGTTTTGTGAGCAACATGCAAAGGCTTTGCAGTCTTTAACTGCTCATCAAGTCTCAGTTTTGGGAAACCATGTATCAAATGTTGGTAGATAGGATGGATTTCTGGATCAGACTCAGCAAGCCTAGGGAATGATTCAATGGAGACAGACTGTGAAACATGATTATTTCTTTGAAATGTGGAGCTAAAGAAGGATCCTGGGAATGTGCTAATCAAGGTAAATTTATGAATATAAAACATTACAGAAATTTGAATCAACCTGTCATGTGATTTATTCAGGAAAAAATATGTAGCAAATTCTGAATGTGTTACTTGGCCACAAACAGAGCAGAGTTCAAGTAAGTTCCCAGTTACCACTCCCTTATGAATGACGCTTTCCATACGTGTTTCCATATGTGTTCTGTTTGTGGACATGGGTTTTAACACCTGGTGTTTCTTCCCTGTTCCTTCCAGGTGGATGTGAAGATATGTCCTCCATGTAAATCACTGGTAAGATTAAGGCTTTTAGCTCACTCACTGCAAATGCCTAGTTTCCTTTACCCAATAATGCCTTTTAGGATTTGGTTTTCTGTCTTGTCTTTGCTTGATATCCTCTCTGAAATCTGTTGCCAGTGAACTGTCTCACCGAAGACCTGTTCAGGCTTGTAACGACCCTCATGCTTGGAAAAGTTTCACAGTGCCTAGGCTGAATGTATATTAAATTATATAGATTTTTCTCTGCATAGATATAAGGTGCTGTAAGTTCTAGAATTTTTCATGGTGAAGGGATGTAGACACATTTTTCTAAATATAACAATTTACTCCAAAAGGTTTCATGTGGAGACAGGGCCTGTCAGAACACGTCCTGCCAGGCAGCTCTGCAAGCAGAACATGATAGTTAATTTAATCCTCTACAACCATCCTTGTGATCCATAAATATTAAACTTGCTTTAAAGTGATGATTGAAAGGGCTTGAGTTTTGCAAGACAACATTACTAGAACCGTGAAGTTAGTCAGAGGATCAAGAAGGATTTTATATCCCCCTTTAAGTAACCATTCCTCCCCTAAATTAACTAAGTGCTTTGCTCATTCAAAACAAAAATTTCTGCAGTAGGGCAACTGCTCAACAAAGACAAGTTTTGAACCGTCCCTGCATGTTTAGCTTGGGGGAAGGAGGCCCTCTCTTGACTCACTGCAATCAGCTTCCCAAGGCGATTGCTGTCTGCTCCGATACCGGGGATGCACAAACACTGCGAGTCACTCTGCCGGCTCGGGAACTGCTCACCACTCCCTTCCTTCTCCAAGCAACCTGTGGCACTGTAAGGGCTCTTCGTGGAGAATCCGGGCTTTATTTATCCGGTGGAATCTCTGCCACACAAATTGGAGATTATGGCATCGTAACACGAAAAACCTCACTACAATTCTAGGAAAACCCAAACCTGCGCAGCTGCTTCGCCTCTGGTTGTTGGCATGCTTCTCCCACCCCGCTTCCCTGCCCGGGAATGCGGGATCTCCGGTCGGGCAGCCGTGACTGACACACAGCAGCGCCGCCAGGCTCACACTGCCGCGAATTTAAATGTTGGCGTATTGCTTTCATGTCGTAAAGCACCCTGCTGGCTGCTTATGTTTTATATTTCCAAACTTGTTTCCTTAAGGATGGCGGGCCAGCTGCTCACCGCAGGACTCGCTCCTCGGGACGCCTGACACCCTTCCCTGTTCCCGACATTCCCGCTGCCAAACCTCTCCCACGCCCCTCTCAGAGTCACAGGGTGCGTCAGGCTGGAAGGGACCGCCGTGGGCCATCTGGTCCAGACTCCCGGCTCCAGCAGGGCCGTGCCACAGCACATGGTGCAGGATTGCCTCCAGACCCTTCTTGAATAGCTCCAGCGAGGGAGGCTCCACAACCTCTCTGGGCGTTCATGTTCCAGCGCGCGGTCGCTGCACAGGAAACAAGCTCTTGCTCGCGTTCATCTGGAACTTCCTGTGCATCGCTTTCTGCCCGTTGCCATGAAAACACATGCACAGCCCTGAAACCCCCGCCGTTCGTCCCTGCTTTAGCCGCAGGGTCAGCCTTATGCCGCGGCTGTTTTTCGGGATCAGCATCCCGGGGGTCGCTGCCCCTCAGCCCGCTCTCTTCCCGTCAGGCGCGGCGCGGGCAGCCCCGCCAAGGCCCCGGTGTTAAGGGCGGGCGCGGCCCCGCCCCCTTCCTTTGGAGCCGGGGCGCCATTTTGCGCGCACGCACGGTGAGCGCCCGCGCCCCTCCGCCGCTCCGGGGGACGCGCTGGGGACGCGGGGTGGCGGGGACACGGAGCGGGGACGCGACCGGAGGGGTCTTGCTGCCGGCAGGGGCGCGCGGGGAGCCGCCGGCCCTGATGGGAGCACCACGGCCTTCCTAGGGCGGGGAGTGGGGGAGCGAGGAGGCCGCGAGTTGCGGGTGGCCGTGCCGGGCGGATTGCGGGGGAGCGGGGGGCGCTGAGGGCGCTGAGGGAGGAAGGGGCCGCCGAGGCCCGCGGCGGGTGCAGGTGCGGAGCAGCAGCGCTGCAGCACGTGGCGGCGGGCCCGGCCACCCTGCGGGGTGTCTGGGCAGGGAAGGCCGCGCAGGGGCGGCTCCTCGGAGCCGACAACCCCGGATGGCCGCGCAGGCCTGCGGAGCGTGTGAGCTTTGTGTCCGACGTAATAGTGGCCTATAAATCTTGTGGTGGAGATCCTGTCTTGTGGATGCCTTTTAAGGAGGGGCTTAGGGACCTAGGCAGGGATGTCATCGAGGGTGTCATCTCACAGCGAGAGGATATATTTTGGTGCCTGGCAGGAGCATGTGGAAGGAACGTGAAACAACCAGCTGAAGTCAGAAGGAGACGCTCACACTGAATATAAGGGAAATAATATTAATGGCAACAGCCAGGCCTCCAAATATGCTCCCTAGGAAGGCTGTACAGTAAGGTCTTGAGGAAAAGTACTACAAGGAGCAGCTGGGGTCTCTGGGGAGACCTCATCTCTACCGTTTCTGCATGAGTAGAAGTGGGGGGGCAGGCACTGATCTTTGTGGTGACCAGAGATGGGACCCGAGGAAATGGCATAAAGATGTGTCAGGGGAAGTTTTATTTTGGGTATCAGGGTTTGGTTCTTCACCCCAAGGGTGGTTGGGCACTGGAATGGGCTCCTTAGGGAAGCTGGTCACAGCACCAGCCCTAGAGAGTTCAGTAATCTTCTGAACAGTGCTCTCAGGTACACACTGTGATTCTTCAGGTGTTCTCCGCAGAGCCAAGAGTTGCTCTTGGTGGTCCTTCTGGGTCCCTTCTAATGCTGAATATTCTTTGATCCTTGAAGAGTTTCAAGACCTGAGTGGAGAAAGCTCTTGAGTAGCTTGGTTTGGTCTCATAGTAGACCTTGTAAGCTGGAGTTAAACTGAGTACCTTGCTGGCATCCATTCTAACCTAAGTTAAGCTGTGGTTCTATAAGCTCTGATTTCTTTGGATGCCTAAGTGAATCCCATTGCTTGAATTGAAAGTGTCATTCTGAATAGACTTAAATAATCTATTTATCTGAAATACCTGAAAATTTAATCAACTTTGTGGTGAGTGAACTAGTAGTTCTGAATAATTTTCCTTTATTTTTTACAGTAATCAGCCAAAATGACTAACACAAAGGGAAAGAGGAGGGGGACACGTTACATGTTCTCAAGGCCCTTCCGCAAGCATGGTGAGTGTCCCTTGCAGTACCACCACTGCATCCACTTACTGACCTGATGGTCAGCTGCAGTCCCTGGGGATGGGCTGTGAAACAAGGGCTTGTGCCAAGGGATTTCTGACAACTTGGGCTAAAAACTGTGGAACTATACCCAGAGCTCTGAGCTCTTACTGCAAATGCATTGGTATTCTGGTTGTTTGACAGTAGCCACAATGCTAATTCTGTCAGTGCTGGAAAGTTAATTTGAAGGTGAGGAAAGTATTTCAGCAGTTATTTAAAAAGTAGAGGGTTTTTTCCTCTGATCAATAAGCAGTTTCGTTTATATTGATACATTTAATAGTTTAACGTCTCTTCAGTTTTGGCATTTGGAACACAAATCTAATTTTTCTTTAGCTGGACATTTAAAAAATTTGAAGTGTGTGAAGTGTGTAATTACTGCTTTAAAAAAGTATGGTTTGATTTCTGAGGTATTGAGGAAAACTGTATCAAATGCATGATCTGTGTCCCTCATCCTTTTTTATGTGTGTGTGAAATTCCGGGCTTCCTAAGTATCCAAATTTGTATCTCTTAACAGGAGTGGTCCCCCTGGCTACCTATATGCGGATCTACAAGAAGGGTGACATAGTTGATATCAAGGTACTTTCTGCAGTACTGTGTGACTAAAAGCTGAAGCAGTGTGGCCCTGAGCAATCTCCAGCTCCTTGGGGGGGGGCTCTCTTGTTGCTTGGGTCACGTGTGTCAACACAAGTGCCTGCTGCTCACTTAGGGAACAATGTTGGAATGCTCCAGTAGTAGCACTTCAATGTCATATGCTGGTGTATGTGGGGTTTTTTAAATACATATAATTTGAGTGTGCTTTGTTATGGTGTGTTCAGCGGGAAAAGGGGGAGTGGAGTATGCCATAGCCAATATTTGAGTTGGCTATTGGCACAGCTTTCCTAGGAGCCACAGCTGTCACTTAGTAGATACTCTGTTATGAGCCATGATTTGTGGTGGGGCAGTTTGTAGTTAGGTGATTGCAAAGCTATACTAAAACTAGAAATCAAGAAATAAATGTGAGGATGCATCATACATATATATTAATAAAGGGGGGAAGAGTGAAAGAGCATTTCCCATCACTTGGTATAATTTAGAACTTTTTTTAAGTCAAATGTACTTTCACAGCTGAGTTGCAGTGAATGTGAAAACCTTTCATCAAGGATTCCTACTTGGTTGAATCCTTTGGTTTCATTTGGAATGCCATGTTCTTGTAGCAGTCACACAGAAGATGGTGTTTAATTTGCTGGTTTGTTCTTTGACTTGGAGAACGTATTGTTCAGAATTGACACTTCCTCATGCGCTGGAGCTTGATGATGAATGTCTCTTGTGATTGCTTGCTTGTCTTATAAGCAAAGTGATCTGTCATTTCACCGACACTGAAAGCTACCAGATCTGACATAGCAAAATTTGGTAGTCTTCAGATGCAAAGTGCATGGTGATAAATTCCAACTTTAGGATAAAAGGGGAATATTTTATAATAAATCTCAAATAATTTGAAATTTATACTGTAAATTGCTTATTCGAGAAAAATCCTTGATGCTACTTTCCCCCCCCCCCCTTTTTTTTTCCTTTTTCATTTTGCTTCTTAACAGGGCATGGGTACTGTTCAAAAAGGCATGCCCCACAAGTGTTACCATGGCAAGACTGGAAGGGTGTATAATGTTACTCAGCACGCCGTGGGCATTATTGTTAACAAGCAGGTTAAGTAAGTAATGAAATTCTACGTATTGAAATTTGAGAAAGTTGAACTGTAATTGCACCCTCCTTTCACTTTACCAGTTAGACAGTTCTTGTCTTGATTGGTCATTCAAGGTGGGTAAAGTGTATTTCCTTTTTATAACCCAAGCAAATGATGCTCATTTGACTTGGATCCTGTCAGAGGAAACATTCTCTATTTCTTTTACCAGCACCTAAAGTCACATTAACTAGCAGGGCTTCTCAGCCAATGTGCTGGTATTGAAGCCCTTTTTAATACTAGGATGTAGGTCTATCCAGCTGAATTTTGTACAGTTTAGTCAAAAAAAGACAAATGGGGTTTTTTTGGTTCCAAGAGCTTGACTGCTGTGCATTGGTAATAAAATTACTTGTTTGTGTGCTAAGAGGCTAAAAATATGTATTCTCTGCAATTTTAATTTGAAATTGTCAGCACACTGTTATATATTACATTGTTATATAATAATAAGCATTTAGTTGTATGTAAGTTATATCTTATGTGCATCTGCAGCTGTGTTTTGAGATACTGCCCTTTAAAGAAAAATGACCTGTAATAGAGCTTATGGAGTTAGTTCTGTAAGGTCTGTAAATCTTCATTTAATGTGACCTTTTTCAAGTGAAGATTAAAAACTGCCTGCCTTTCTTAGGGGCAAGATTCTGGCCAAGAGAATTAATGTGCGTATAGAGCATATTAAACATTCCAAGAGCAGAGACAGCTTTCTGCAGCGTGTGAAGGAAAATGAAAGGAAGAAAAAGGAAGCAAAAGAAAAAGGCATTTGGGTTCAACTGAAACGTCAGGTAATGTTTCTGTCGAGGTCACAATCCTTGAGCAGGAGATGACTGAATTCTTAGAGTTGTGGCCTCATGCAGTGCATGGGTATTTGGGCTGTCTGGGATACTTGGTGCCTGAGCAGAACTGCTCTGTGCCGGATGAAAATTGTAGCTGTAGCCTTGAACAAAGGCTTGGGTGCTTCCTGTGCTGTTGCTTGTTCACAGCAGCAGCTCTGGATGGTTTTATGGTCAGTAGAGTCTTTGGTTTAGTTGAATTTTTAGTTGCAACAGGTTCTATTGTAACCCTTGAAGGAAAGAATAACAGGTTTCAGAGAAGAGGTAATGGCTATTGCTTTTAGAGCTGCAGGATACATAACTGCATGTTCATTGGGTTGGTGAGCCTCAGAGAATAAAGCACAGGTTTTTTAATCGAGTAGCAAGAGTCAGGCACATTTTCTGGCAGATAATTTTCTTGCTGCTACTCTTTGAATCAAATTTTTGAGACTAGGAATGGCAAAATTGCTGTAATGTTTACATAATAAGGCGCTAAATGGTTGACAAATTGTTATTTTCTGAAAAGATGCTTTTCAGCTGTAATGTCATGAGTTTTCCTTTTTTATTTTTCTCTTTACAGCCTGCTCCACCAAGAGAAGCACACTTTGTGAGAACTAATGGCAAGGATCCAGAGCTGCTGGAGCCAATTCCTTATGAATTCATGGCATAATGTATGTTTAAAAAATAAACTAAAGATTGGTTTTGGACAAGTGTGTGTGATTGTGGCTGATTCATTTAGTTGGGTTTGGGGCTTTTTTGTTTGAACAGATGCTTTAGAAACCTTCTTTTATTGAAGTTTATTTATTTAGCTTGCAGTGACCATTTAAATGCTTAGTCATTTAAATCATCTGCAGCTTTTGCCGACGAGTTCCATCATTCAATAGATGATAAATGCTAGGAACACTGAAACTTGCTAGTGCTTAGTAATGATCATGAGCTATAATGAGAGGACATGGAATATTTCACCAGCAGACTAAGAACTTGTATCAAGAACTACCAAGTGCCTCTTAAAGGCTTGATTTTTTTTTTTTTTTGGTAGGAAAAGAGATAAGGTGTTTCAGATTTCATTGATACAAGGTTTTAGCTAAGGGGCCTCATGAATACTGAGGAATTGTTGAAATTTTTGGAATTTTTGAAATGTCTGTAGGAAAATTTTGGTCGTCCACCAGTGTAACCTGCAAAATAATGTTTACAGCATCTCCGTGCCACTAAGCCTTCTTACAAAATAGTGGTAGTTTAGCAACAAGGGTTTCATTCTAAAATTGCCAGCTTTTGTATTTTGATTTTTAACATTTGAATTGGCTGGTACAGCTACTAAACACTTGCATTTTATACATTTATTGCATGTCTGTTGAATGTTGCAGTGGATTCCTCTCATCCAAGATTTACTCATGTCTCACAAAAGCCCAGTGCCACCTGTGCAGTTCTTAAACAGAAGGTCTTCAGCTGACTGTTTACTGAGCTTTGCTTGAAATAGCGTGCAGCCTGCTAGAGACTGCTGAAGGGAATCTGCTTGGTTAGCCTTGAAAACACACAGTCTCAGGTTTGTTTTGTAGTTACATGTAAATTATAGTTCACCTTGAAGTGTCATGTCAGGCATTGCTCAGCTACCTTCAGTAAGTGATGTCAAACTAATGTCTATGTGTAGAGGGAGAGAAGTACTAGAGAAGCAAGTGACCTCAAGCTGTTTGTAGGTGTTCACTGTTGAGAGTTACTGAACAGTGGATTGCAGGGCAGCTTGTAGGTGTGGGAGTAAGGAACACAAATGATGAGGTTTGCTTTTACCTAACTCAGTTGTGGGTGTTCCCATTCCCATGGAATGTAGGTTTCAGACCTTGAATTCAGAGTCTGGCTTGGGCTGGTATAGAAGGGTGTGGGGCTTTAGGTTGGATGGGCTGGAGTTTCCAAGTTTCATTGAGCAGATTGCTATGTTTGAAGTTCTCCAAGCTCCCATCTCAGAAGATGCAGCGGCTATATAGTTTAGAAGTTATCTGGGGGAGCTCGCCCCTCAGCAGGCTGCTCCATGACAGTAGAGCTGTATACTGACACCAGAGGTGTTGGACACGGAGTGCCCCACTGTATCCTGAAGCCCTCACTGTTGCACCATATGCACTTGGCTATTATGGTCAAGGGGCTTGGAGCTGCAAAATTTGTGAGTTTTATCATCCTCTTTGGCTTGTCAGTTTCCACAGCCATTTAAAATTGGTATTTGCCTTACAAGATAAGCATAATTTTCCACTAGGCTTTGTAGGAATTAAGTGGGAGTGTATTGGATACAAACTGGTGATGGCATTTTAGGTTTGCTTCTCATGCATGCATGTCTAAGCTATTTTGGTTCTGTGTTTTGTTAGTACTCATTTGTCAAAATCACGGCGTATTAGCTGTAGCAGCATGATGAAATGATTAACATCATAAGTAGGGCATAGTTCTAAACTTTTAAACTTTCAACAAATCGGAATAGTAAGACTGGACAGCATTACAATGGTCTTGTTTAAGAGCTGTGCTCCCAGACACACTGCATTGCAACACTTTTCAGTTTATTTAGAAAAAGTGTTTTTAAGGTCACTATGCCAATGGTAGTTGGTTGTAAATGCATATTTAGAAGCCCTGTGTGGGCTGGGAAGAGAGGTTGGGAAGGCTTTCTTGGTCAGGATTCCCAGAAATGACTGAAAATGAATCTGGTTTTGTACAGGAAGAAAATAACCTTTTTTGTTTGTTTGTTTTTAATGTTTGGAAACAGGACAAATAAACTAAGGTGTAGTCTGTTGCACTCAGTGAAGTGGGGGTTTTCCACACTCATCTGAAGTTTCACAGCCCAGACACTTAACAGATTTTGGTACCTGATCTCGGCTGCTGAAGTTTGCTTCCTGTGTGTTTGGCTGCCCTGTTTTTGCACAATCCTGACGAAAGAGGGAGATCTGTGAATTGGGAAAAGCTGCCTGTTGGGACATCTCCAGTCCTGAGCTGAAACATGAAGCATGTTCCTTACAGGGTTTGGAGTCACCAGTTTTGATTTGCCCTGGGAGGGTTTTACACACTAAACCCATAAGCTGTAACCAGTTCTCTGCAGTCCTATTTTGAGGCTCCTTTACAACCACAAACCTTTACCGCTGATTCTTTGCTAAAAGCCCTGGCAAAATCTCCTATTGTCTCCTAGAGAAGCAGCAAGGAAGCTGCCTTCTGAGGTGTCAGCTTCATCTTTGTTAGCCTTTGTTGGCAACAGCAGCATTTGAGGTTTCCAAGCACTGTGTAGGCAGTGTCAGGCAGGGAGGGTCAGTGAAAAGGCAGGACTGGGAAGGGGGAGGAGGAATCATTGTCAGTACTGAGGCTTCATGGGGTAGGAACACTGCTCCCACCAGCAGCACCCATACAACTTAGGAACTCAGAAAAATTTGAAAAAAGAAGCTCCAGATGTTCTCAGGATGTCCTCCATGCCATTATCACAGGAGCAAGCCACCTGCTCTCCCCCCAAAAGTACTGCTGTTGAACATTGCCAGAGCTTGGAACAGGGAGTTGTGTCAGGCAGCAGTATGGCATATCTGGCACTGAGCAGTGTTGCTGAGGAAAAGGGGATCATGATGGGCCATGGGGATAGTGGGGTAGGCTATCCACAGAGGGTGGGTGAAAAAGTACAGCCTGGCACTTCCAAGTGGGGCCTGCAGAGCAGAGAAAGGCTCCTTGGAATAGCCTGGAGGCCCACTCATCCCAGGGGTGCCTAGTCTGCAGCATGGGGACAGCTCATCTGGGCCCCAACTGCTTCAATTTACTGAGTTGCTTCTGTTGCACCTGAGTAGGCATTGATAGAGACATAGTCCATTAAACCCTGGACATTAATTCCTTCACAGGATGTCTTGCCTGGGCTTTGGCAACATTATCTCTCTGCTTGACCACCCCCTCTTCCCCTTTGGGGGTGCTCCCAGCAGCAGGCAAGGCAGCTCCTCAAGATTTGTGGACAGTTATTTAATACTGCTTTTACAGCTCAGCGCCTGGGAATCTTCTGCCTGGAACAGACTTATTTCAGTAGCATTCTTTCAGAGGCCCACTGAATGTACTCTGATAGCTATTTTGTAAAGAAGTGTATAAAAATAGCTGCTGCTGGCTCTGTGAGTGAGGGCAAAGACAAGTGATCCTCTGACAATAGGAGCAGGTGACAATAGCGGGAACCTATGGAAACCAAAAGCTTTTAGTAATACTTTCTTTTCTTTCCCAAAAGAAAAAAGCTTTCTGGCATGATGGGGAGTAAAGTAGAAACTTTAAGGGCAATGGCTTTTGGAAATGAAAAGAAACCCATAAAGGTTCTTAGGAGCTAAAGTAGCAGAAATAATCAACACTGCTTCTTCCACCATGCTTTGCTGCAGGTACTGTTTTAACTGATGTTAATTAGGATTGTCTTAACTCAGCTGCCTGTGTGTGAGCATCCAGGGTCAGTTGGGCTGTCTAAGCATCTGCATCCAGGGCCCAGCAGCAGCTCTCATGGTGGCTCCATCCCTCTGTGCCGTGAGATCAGTCCATTCCAGTATCATCCACTGTCCTCTCCCATGCTGTATCCTGCTGGCATGTGCTATCTCCCTGATAAAAATGAAAGCAGCCTCTGAATGGATTATTTATCTTTAAGTACTTACACAGTTTCAGGGCAGCACAGACCAGAAGCAGGCGCCTGGGCATTGGTTTGTGGAGACTGAAACATCCACACAGTTGCTTGCAGGCCTGAGGCTCATTTAAGGGCAGCCCGTGGGGGAGCACCATTCTTCTCCAAAACTTTTCTACTTCAGAAACCCAAGGGCCCAATCAAGACCGCTTAGGTTTCAGGGCTGGCTATTGTTGGATCCACAAGCTGGGTTTTCAACACTGGCTGTAGAGGGATATGTTCGGGTGTGGGAAACAAAATAGTCTGATGTAAAATAATAATTTCCTTTATTTCAAGACAGGAGTCCCTCACTGCAGGGAGGGTAGTGCATTTGCCCGTCTTCCTCGGGCGGGGGGGTATGTCCAGCAGGGTGCTTGCCCCTATCGTGGGACGCAGGTTGCTTGGCCTGCCCAGGCTGTCCGCCAGACCCCTGGTCTGTGCCCGCCGGGGCCACCCCACGTCCTGGGAGTGTGGAAGGTGGGAGAAAGAGGAAGGGGTACAACCCGGGTGGGTAAGTCGGGCGAGAGTGCGGTACGGCCGCGGGGCGGTGCCGCGGGGGGCGGTGCAGCAGCAGCGGGGCGGCCCCAGGGCGGTGCCGCCGCCGGGACCTTTAAAAGCCGGCGGGGCCGCTCGCGCCGGGCGCTGCCGGCCGAGCCGAGCGGAGCCGTGCGAGCCTTCCCGCCGCCGAGCCGCCTCTCCCATGCGCCTGCCGAGCATGTCCCAGCCATTCCTGCTGGCGCCCATCGCCGAGTGCCCCCCGGGGCCGCCCGGCGCCCAGGTCCGCCTGGCCGTGCTGGGTGCCCGCGGCGTCGGCAAGAGCGGTGAGTGTGGAGCTGCCCGTCCTCTTCCCCTGTCCGTTCTCTTCCCCCGTCCGTCCGTCCGTCTCGCCTAACGCGGCGCTCTGTGTTTCAGCCATGATCGTGCGGTTCCTGACCAAGCGCTTCATCGGCGACTATGAGCCCAACACAGGTGAGGTGAGGTGGGGCGCGGCGGGGCCGGGCGCGGCGGGACCCCGCGTCCGGCGGCTCACGGCTCTCTGCTCCCCAGGCAACCTCTACTCCCGGCTGGTCCATCTGGACGGGGACCACGTTGCCGTACAGATCCAAGACACGCCGGGATGCATTCAGGTACGGAGATGTTTTGGATCAGTCGGTTCTCTTATGCTACTCCAAGGCTCAGATTTTGAGCCCAAATTTCCTGCATGCCCAGACTCGGTCTCTTGAGACAGAGCTCAGGCTTCCCTTTGGACCCGTTTGATGGTGCTGTGCTACGGTCCCTATACTTTCAGGACCCAATGCTGAATCTGTGCTCTCTGTTGTACCGCAGGTGCAGGAGGACTGCGTGCAGGTGCTGGACTCCCTGTCCCGGTGTGTGAAGTGGGCAGAGGGCTTCCTGCTGGTCTACTCCATCACAGACTACAGCAGCTACCAGTCCGTCCAGCCTCTCTACCAGCACATTCGCAAGGTGCACCCCGAAGCCAGGACTCCCATCATTATTGTGGGGAACAAAGCAGACCTCCTCCACGCCAGGCAAGTTCAGGCAAAAGAGGGACTACAGCTGGCAGATGAACTGGGCAGCCTGTTCTTGGAAATCTCCACCAGTGAGGACTCCCAGGGTGTCTGTGATGTCTTCCAATACCTTTGCAAGGAGGTCAGCAAACTACAGCTTGCTGGCAGCACGGACAGGAGGCGGTCATCCATCATCCCTCGGCCCAAATCTCCCAACATGCAAGATCTAAAGAGACGTTTCAAACAGGCTTTATCTTCCAAAGTCAAGTAAACCTCCCAATGACATCCTCTGGGACTCAAAAGAATTTATTTTTGTAAACTAGTTAATAAAAATCTTTATTTTTGTACTAATGCCAGCAGTGTAGAAGTAAGTATGTCAAAGCTTGCCATTTCCTTGCTGTTCTCTCATTTGACTGGTTGGGTTATTTTTAAAGAAAAAAAAAAGGAAAAAAAAAAAGCTGCATAGCAACTAAATAAAGGTTGTTGGAAAGGGGACTTTTGCCAAGAGGCTTTGATTCCATTTCTTTTTTGGGGGGGACTTGGAGTTTCTGTATTAAGCTACTGATATGATTTTCTCTGGAGGTTTCAATTTCCTATTTGTAAAATGGGAGTGTTAATGATGTAAATCATTACCTGCCTTTATACAATGCTTGGAAAGCCATGGGTGGAAAACTTTGTAGGAGATGATAAAAAAAAGCTCTATTAAACATGAAAATATAAAAGGGTCTGTAAGCATTCTGGTTTTAACAGAACTGCTTCCTCCCTCAAAGCTGCTGTTTTGCTTGCACCTGTAATAGCTGAATGCTGATAGGCTGTTGGGAATGAGCTCCAATTTCTGATGTGCCTTAGAGATCTGTCCTACAGAATTAATCATTTGAGCCCCAAGCATTTAACAGGAGGGTTGAGTTTCTCCTACAGACTGCTGTGGAACAAAGTGCTGAGCAATCCACAGCTGAGGAGTGTGTGGGTTGGCTGTTGCTTTCTCTGGAGATGTGTGATAGGAAGGACTGATGCGTAGGACTTTTTCCTTGTATAGAAAATAGCCACGTTTGAAAGGAATCACACCTTTATCTTTCTCAGAGTAATTTTTAGCTATTGGAAACTCTTACTCTTACTTCACATAAATTCTAAACCATACTAGAATGGGTTTCATTAACTGTTTGCTGGATGTCTGAGCATGGAATGTAGGTTTTGCCCTTCCAGTATGCCTCTGAATTATGTATGTGAGAAATAAAACTACTCCATGCTGAGTAGAAAGTGAAGTGGATTAATCTGTACAGGGGAAACTCACTGTCCTCACTCAAGTGCAAGTCCAGTAAGGTTTTGTTTTCTAAAATATAGATAAGTCAAATGACCACTTCCTTCTTTCCTTGTGTTAGGAAAGGCTGGTAGGTGCTGTGCCTTGCAGTTAGTGAGCAGTGCCTGTTCTTTCTGATCCCTGGGCCTTGAAGATTCCTGTGCCAGCTTGACTCTATCTGCATCTGAGTCTTCCTGATGGTGGTTAATTGAGGGAAGGGGGACTGAGCAAGTTAAAGACAATGCTCTGTGCAGAAGCACCAGAGGTCTGTGTGAGCCCTGGGCAGGGTGTGGGGTGCCAGCAGCACTGTTCCCCACCCAGGGCTCCGTGCACCTCTTCAGCCCAGGCATGTCACCTGTATGGTGCTGCCCTGCCAAAGGGCACAGGAGAGCTGATGCCCAGAGCTGCAGGAACAGACTGAAGTGGGGGCTGCAAGCAGGGTCCAAAACTCTTGGAGCTAATTCATGTCAAAAGCATGGTGACAGCCTGGACAAACCAAATACTGCTTAAACATGTTAATACAATACTGAACATGTGTTAAGTATTTCTTCACTGTGAGAGTGGCTCTGCCAGGCCCAGGTCTCTGGGCTTGAGGGGAGCAGGATGATGAGGTTGGTGAGAATGAGCATGTCCCTGGCAGACTTGAACTCACAGCAGGGACCATGTGTCCATGGGGAAACCTGAAGAGGAATTGAAAAGTCACAAGTGGGATATTTGTGGAACATGTCACCATTTTGAAACCAGGATAACAAATTGTTTCCAAGAGAAAATACCACTCTGGTAGAGTTTCAGCTGTTTTTTAAGCTTTTGTATTTGGAAATTATTTCTTGCTCATGTATCCACTACAGAGTTTCACCAAGCAAGTTGCTAAAGCTGGTACACATGATACACAATGGTGCACACATGGTACAAAATATGCTAAAGGGGCAGGTAATGTTACTGGACAAGTGTGCATCTCACCATGGTCCTCAATGGACAGGTGAAAAATCACACTAGGCACTGACTTAGGTGCCTCCCACTGCCCCAGGCAAAGTAGGAGCTTGGGTCCCCACTCTGGTACAGGAGAGGAGTTTGTGCAGGAACCAGTGGGCGCTCAAGGGGCAGGGATGAGCAGGAGCAGGGGGATAAATTTTCCTCATCTCTCTTTCTCTCTCATGGGAAAAAGCTAGAGATGGCTCCAGCAACATAGGCACCCATGCTCAGCTCAAAGGTGCAAAACCTCCTGTCTCTACCCCGTGCTTCTCATGCTGCTGGGCTGCTTCAGCCACATGTGAGGACTAGGATGATCCCTTCAGGGATGTATGGAGAATCTGGATGATTAGGGTGTGTTAATGGCAAGGAGGGATGGCTGCTCTGATACACCTCCAGCTAAGGCAGCAGCTGCTTTGGCCCACTTTAGCGTAGAGGTACATAAATTAAGCATTTATGCTGTTTGTCTGAACTTCCCCTGGCTGGTACAGATCTACTCTTGTCCAGAAGTTTTCAACCCTGAGCTGGCAGGTAAAGTACAGGAAGAACCTGCTGGCTCCCAGCACATTTTACCCCATCATTTTCTTCAGTCCTCTAAAGCTGGAGTAGAGTCCTGAGCAAAGAGGGCCCACCAGGGCAGGGAGGGCAAAGCATCTTTAAAGTACTAGCAGAGCAGCTCCAAAGCCTTGTTTCTCCTGGACCATGGCAACTTATGCCTTTCCTACTAAATACTTGCCATTCCCAGTCTCTAAGCCCTTCACAGAGGGGGTAGGGTGGCTTCAGGAGGTGAGTGGTGCATAGCCTGGCCTTTTCTCCTTGATCAGAGGAAAATATGCATCTGCCTCTTTCCTCCCACCACCTCCGCTATGAAACAGAATCACAGCAATTTTCCCTGACAAGATGGATGAGTGGGTTTTCAGAAGCAGGGATGTGTGCAGCATCACACACTATTATGGCTGCTACTACATCAGCATCTCCCCCCCTGTTGGACTATTTTGTCTACTTATCTCCTAGCTCTGAAATCATACAGGAATGCTTTAAGGCTTCATGAATTTTAAAACAGCAGCTGCCATCAACCTGTTCTGTGCACTTCAACTCAGGAGCTGCACATCCCTAGACAGATATAGGGATGTTTTCTTCAAAAAGCTTTATGGATGTCCCCTTTATTTTCTGCCCCACTAGAGCACCTTGACCCAGGCTGCTTCCTCACTGTCTCTTGATGGGGGCTTGCCTCTCAGCACAGGAAATGGTAAATGCTGCAGGTTCATGCTGTTTTCTGTGCTTTGTTTGTAGGAAGGATTGTGGATGAGGCAGACTGTGAACAAGGACTGTGTTCACACCATGGGCAAGGGTTGGGTTCAAGCTTCAGAGAGGGAGCAAAATTGATTGAGATATGGATGGATGGATGGATGGATGGATGGATGGATGGATGGATGGATGGATGGATGGATGGATGGATGGATGGATGGATGGATGGAATAAATCTGCATCCCATGAACAGATCTCCTGTAAAATGATTTTAATCATGTGGGACTTCATTAGCTTTTGCTGAGTGGAAGGTCTGAATAGATTCAGAATAAAGTCCTTTACGCAAAGGTGACCTTTTATGGCAGTTGCAATTGGTACATGACACTGGTGATTCACATCAGCATGGCATCAGGATCTCTTCAGTTTCTCCTGGAGTGAGGATCCAAAGTCTGTAGTAATTCTAGAAGCAATATCTTTGAGGGTGATGCTGTTGTTGGGTCACTGCACTAAACTGTAGGCAACAGTCCAAAGAGTTGTGTCCCTGAGGCACCTTCGGTGACATCCCTGAAAACCTTGTTATGAGTAGAGCTCAAAAAACAGCAGCTCAGATTGAATCTGGGTTAATTAATGACAATTCAGATTTCCCTATTGATTCTCAGGCTTGCTCTTCCACCACTCTCCTCATTTTTCCTATTTAAAAAGAAGGAGAAAGCAAAGACTTTTCATTGAAAATGGTTTTGAGGGAATTGGCTAATGAAATTTTCTTACTACATTCAATGCTTGATGCTTTTGACTGAAAGAATAATAAATGTATATTGAGACTTGTTATGCCAGTGTATACTGTGGAGCATAATCACCTATATACTATCTTCCCACGCTACCAAAGAAAAATTAGGATATAAAGATTGAGCTTTCATTTCAGTGCCCTGTGATACCTGATTTACAACTGAAAAGCTACAAAGTGAATTTTTCATAATGATTACAGAGCTTTGTAGATGTCATAGCTGCTGTTTTGAAAAATGTGCTTGGTTGTTTGTTATCCACGTTTTTCCTTTGTGACAGAAAACAACCAGCCCTAGGAGCAATCCTCACCAGGGACCTTCTTGGTGTGAGTTGCTATGTAGAGGTGGCTGCTTCAGCCCCATGCTCTGCCTTTTGGGCTTTGCTGGGCAAGGGTTTGGGCAGAGGCACCCATGTACCCAAGCTTGTGGGGCCCTGGTTGCAACCTATTTTGCTCTTGACTTGTGCACAATATTTCCATTAAAAGGTATCTGTGTGGGAAATTGCGCAAGCTTATTTGTCAGCCTGCATTACTGGGAAACAGTAATTAATTCTTAAAGCTGGAATATTTCTCTTCTAAGGTATTTGGCTCTTTGTGCATTACTAAAAACATCCTCTTCTCAGGTTTCAAACGGCCCTTGTAAACATTTCCTAGTAATTTTATCCCTTGGGATGGTTAAGCCAATATCAACAAATGTTGTTTCTGGGACCAGCTCAGAGCAGAGGTGATTACGCTCTCCCCCAGCTGAAGCAGTGAGGTGAATTACAGACTCCTGTCCTGAAGCTGGTACTTCCTTCCACTCCTGCAAACAAATTCCCAAGCCAGAAAAGTAATGTGCCTGTTGTTTGGGGCTCAGAGCCTTAACCCTTCCACGAGCCTTTAAGAGCTTGGTGGTTTGATCTGAACCATGCTCAGCAAGCAGACCTCCTGATGCCACCATTTCTTTTTGGTATTAGAAGTCCAAACGTCTCTTTTAACCCTAGAAGACAGATTTTGCAGAAGCCTGAGGAGTGCAGAGAAGATGAAGAAACCATAGCGACAGCAGCATGGTATTGGCAGCCCCTCAGGATCTGAAGCAGATAAGGAGGTGTTGCCTTCCTGTAGGAAAATAGCAGGCAATAAATATGGATGCAATTAGGCTGATTTGGTTGAAAATTCATTAGTTGCACTTAGATGCCGAGAAAGAAAAGGGCTGGCTGTCACCCCAGCGTGCCCAGGGCCAGCGAGGAGGGCAGCTGACCCCAGCCCCCAAGGAGTTCATGCCTACGGCTGGGGAGCCTGCCCTCACCTCAACTGAGACTCCTCAGCAGTTTCTGAGTAAAGCATGCACCACAGCCCACGGAAAGGGAGTATGCCTGAGATAATTTTGCTCCTCTGCAGGGGGAAACCGCCCTGCGTCGTGGGGGCACCTTGCTCTGTGCTCCCCAGCACTGAGGAGATAAGTCCACAGTCCAGACTCACAGTATTTTTCATTCTTCACCATCTCTGAGCCTCTGAAATGAGCTGGGAAAGAGCTGGCCTGGGCTTTAGACAAGAAGTGACTACTCTGTCAGTACAGACAGGAGGAGCATTTGAGGATTTTATATCAAAATTATGATTTTTTTTTCCCCCTTTCTCTTATGCCTCATGTCTCAGAACAGCATGTAGAGGCTAAACCAGAGAGCTCTGCTTGGGTTTATTGCATTCTTCAAGGTGTCCAGTATCCCACTCAAGTGGCAATGTCCCTGCAGATTAAAGGTACTTAAACACAGCATTAGTTAAGAGGGAATTTTTACATCTGCCCAACTGCTGCTCACATATGGCCAATTAAAAAGGCTCCTAATAGGCTGGTTTGTGGCTGTTGCACAACAAGGCTTTGGCTGTTATTACAATGTGCAGATGAGCTACAGCACCTGCTCTGTGCTAGGGACTCCCCGTCCCTCAGCCCCACAGCAGGGGTAAAGATGCTGTATTATTTCAAGGAAGACCTTGGGAAAGCACTGGTGCTTCTGCAGTGAGCTCAGTCAGGTGCAGGTGGGCTCCATTTCCTTCAAACAGGTACAACTAAGTGATTTGCTATTAAAAAATGTTTATAAAATGTCATATCTGGATGCTCATGTTTTTTCAGCACATAGCAAATGGATGCAGATGGAGTGTGACTTCTGGTGACCCTTTAGTATTTAAACAGGAAGATGCAAACATAAGTGTTAGCCTGAGTCTCATGTGCCTCTCTCATGCCAATGATCCTGCTGTAGAAGAGCCTGTCTAGAAATAAGGGTTATAGGCAGGAGGCAGAGGTCTGTGCTAATTCAGGCTCTTACCTTGAAGATAAAATATGCATCTGGTTGTTGAGGTGACTCCTAATTTAAGCTCTGGTGTTGAATAATGGAATAGCATTAATAGTCTGATGTAAATCTGTCCATATTCCTAATGCAAAATTACCACCTCGCTAGTGAAACAGGCTTCTTTGATTTTGCCTGGATGCTGAAGAACAGTGCACAATAAATATGCATTCAATTAGTTTAATGTGAGTGAACAAAGATGTATTGCCTAATATAGCTGCAGTTCCAAGAACTGATGCATCAAATGCAATGAATTGTTTTCCTGGGCTTTTGATTGTTTCAGGGATTTCTGATGAAGCTTGCTTAGAAGGCATTATAATCTGTTTGTCTGTATTAATGAGACCTTCAAATATGAAGCTGGTAAAATAAAAGAAAGACATTAAGCAGAACTGAGTTAATTTTAACCAAGGCAGTGAGCTGTCTTGCTGGCTGCATTGTCCTCTTGCATAGTGAAGGAAAAACACAGGAGGAAACTGGGAATTTCAGGGGTCCACCCTCATGTGGACAGAGCAGAGGAGAGGTAAGGAGATGTCAGTTCTGCTTCCAGCCACTCCACCCAGGCATGTGTCTGTGTGTTGTATGATGGGAACTGGTAATTATAAAAGCTTCTTGCTTACCTGGAGGTAACACAATGGGCTCCTCCCACTGCTTGTGCCCTTCCTGATCCTCAGCATCCTCCCAGTAGGGAGCTGAGCTGGCAAACATAACTTACACACCGGAGAAGTTCCTCCTGGCAACTGCCTGAAAGTCTCCACACTTGTGCCTATGCTTCCATCTCAAAGAGAGCCTGAGACTGAATCCCAGACCTGACATCCAGTGGAGTGGTCCATACCCATTCTGCTTAAAGCTGATTGCCCCTAGATTACATGGTCTACATGAAATAATATTCAGTCCTGGGACTCTTCTGGGCCCTCTGGGATACTCAGGTCCTTAATGATATTTCTTTTTACTTTTTTTCTTTCTCCCTGCAGTTCAAAATACCCCAAATTATTTGAGAGCTGTGTTTGAGCCCATAAGAATATGGGCTCAAACATATGGTATTTTTAGCATGCAAAACAGGCTTTGTGTTTTCTTGCATGAGGCTCACAGAGGCATTTTAGAGTGCAATGCCCAGGACGGTCCTGTTAAAGGCTGTGTGGCAGTACCTAACACCACCCCATCCATGCAGTCTTTTGGGAGACAACTTGTGGGAATGATCTGTTCCCAGGGCTGTGCTTAGAGGGAGCTGGCTGGGGCCACTGACAGAAGAGATAGGCAGTGTCAGCTGGAGTAGGTGGGCAGAATTCCACCACAGGGGTCTGCTCAGTGACCCTCCTTCAGGCCCCTGAAGAGACAAACCTGTTCACTTCAGTGAAGATTGGGATTTTTTTTATAGCTTGCCACTAACGTAGAGAGTTTGGTTCCATTATCTTTGTCATTCCCCTTCATGCAGATTCAGGCTGATTTTAAACCTCTCCTAAGCCACCTCTTTGCCAGACTACCCAAATCCATGTCCCTCAGCATCTCTTTGTGGCTCACGTGCTCTAGGTCACTGACCATTCTGTGGAGTTTCTCCAGCTTCTCAATGAAGTATTAAACTGTTGTCCCTAAATGGGGCAACACTTCTGGGGCAGATTTACTAGCACTGAGTAAAAAGGGAGCAATAACTACCCTTCAGTTGTGCAGAAGTCCAGGTCCTTTCCTGCATGGCTGTTGTGTAGGCAGAAGGAAGCTGTCCTACACCAAAGCAAAGGGTTTGCACTGCTCTGGTTAAACTCCATGGGATTTCTATTGTCACACATCCCAAGTTTCTCAAGGTCTCTCTGGACTGCCTCTGCCAACTCTGCCAAATGGAGATGGCTGTCATTACTTCTAATCTATTACCATCTGTATATGTACTGAAAGTGCCCTCTGTGTCATCAGCCTGGTGACTGATGAAAATATTGAACAATATCAACTCCTGTGTCATTCCCTGGGGTCCTCTGTTCATTACTGGCTGCCAGATGGCCCATCACAACATTGATTATTATTCTTTGACCTAATGGTCCAGCTAATTTTTGGTCCAGCTAATTTTCAATCCATCTAACAATTTGTTCATCCAATTCATGTTTGCTCAGGTTTTGCATGAAAATGCTGCAGGAGGGTTTCCAGCTGTCAGAGCTGTTTCTGATCACTGGGAGTTTCTGATAATGGACAGCAGCCATGAGGTCACATCAGCACCCTCAGGTGAATCCCACCTGCTCACCTGAATCCCAATACTTACAGCTTCTCAAGGCAGACCTTCATCTGTTCCTCCCCTTATTGGTTGTTCCCCTTCTAGTCAAATCATGCTGGATATGCAAGGCGTGGGAGTAAGCCTTGCCAAGGAAATGTATGCAAAAAAAAAGCATTAAATGCTTTAGTCTTTTTGCTTATCATCTTGTCAGTGGCTTGGCTCACACATTTGTTGATGGACTCACAATTTCTCCACATTTGCTTTTGCTGCTAAGACACGTGTAGCATCCATCCTTCACGTTTCTTCTTGTGCCATGCAGTCAAAGCTCCAGCCAAGCTTTGTCCTTTCTGATTTCAATCCAGAGTGAACGATCAATACTTACAGGCTCCTTTCGGTTGCCTGCCCATGCTTCCCGTTGTTGTTATCTCTTATTTTGCATGTTGAGAAGACACTTGCTCTGACAAAATGCTGTACAAGAAGATTGTTTGCTCCCAAGTTGTCATTTTCATACTCTCTGGGCCACTGTTACTCTTCTCTGATCTCCCAGGCTTTCAGCTGGATTTAGGGTGTCAGGTCACAAGCGTTCCCCCTTGGCATCCCACCTCCAGACTGCACTCCCCCATCTGTTTGCACTTTGGGTCCATGGCACCAGCTCAGATCTCACCTAACTTCTGAGAAGCACAGCCTTAGTGCTGAGGAGCCCTTCTGCCTTCAGGCAGTTCAGCTCTATCTCCATGGGGCTTGTCTTGTCTCCTTCATGTCAGCTGCAGAGAAGACAGCAAATAATGGATATAAGCTGCTGCACAGGGATTTAGGCCAGAAATTTGAACATTTAAGATTCTGGGCAGTTAGGTCTGGAAAATGAGCACATCAATCCCATACAATCTCACCCTTCAGAATTTTTAAGAAGAAACAGGAGGGCAGTGGGGTTAGGTACTCCTGCACTGGGTCTGAAAATGCTGGGTGAATTCCTAAGCCCTGCTCAGCCTCAGTTTTTGGTCATCTCTTCAATGTATCATCTTGCTTTGTTCAGCCATAAGTGTCTGCCCGTTTCAGCTCCTTTCTCCACATGACCAGGCTCTCAAGGGCTCTCTCTGACCCTCCCATTTTCTGGTCTAGAATAATGCATTTCATTCCTTCACTACCAGGAGCTCTATTTCTTCATGGTTTGGAAAACAGTGGAGCCATGCTAGTGGGTGTCTGTGAGCACACAAGCTCCTTGGGGAAAAGGGCTGGTATCCTCCCCTGGAGAATGGGGCTGAAAGCTGCCCACCTTCCTGGAGGACCCAGGGAAATGCAGGGAATGTGTAGGGCTGTTGATCCTGAAAGTGAGCTGGAAATATAAACCAGAGCAAGTCTCCCTACTGCATGGCTCCCTGCCACCAGAACTGGGAATACTGCTGGGTGAGATGGAACTGGAAACATCCCTTGGTGTGTTGGAGCTGCTCCCATCTAGCAGGGAGTCCATGCTCTCAAGCATGACCATCAGCAGTGGCTTGAACATTGCCAGGGAGCATTTTAGATTACTTAATTTAGAGAATCACTCAGCAAATACCAGCAGAAATCTGGTACAATTGTCATGATTTCCACTCTCAGCACTAACTCCCTTTTGTCCTCCCCATGTCAAAAAGCAAAACAGCTGTGCCCTGTGGCCTTGTGGTCAGGACACTTTCTCCGTCTCCAGCTCAGCAGCGTGCCATGGAAAGGTTGCACCACCTCATCAGTCACTATCTAGTGTGGAATGCAGGGCTCTGTGCTCACTGGAGAGGAAAGCCCTGGTGCCCAGGGTGCAGCTTTGCTCCCCAGGGGAGGCTCCAAGGGCTACTACCCCTGCAAGGGCAGGAGCTGCTCCTGCCTGTGCTGCCCACCCTTGTTTTCACCAAAAACTTCAGCCAAACATGGGCTGAAGCTGTTCACTTCAGCATGTGAATTTCCAGAAAAAAAACAGTGACATCTAATCACATCCACTCTTCCCCAGCCCTCCTGCAGGTCAGGTTTACCCCATGGGAGCCACAGTTAAGGACATCTCAAGACACAAATCTCTATTCCAGTTAGCTGAAACAAGATGTTACAAAAGCAAAACCACTGCCAATCTTCTGCATTACCTAATGAAATCAGCCTATTCCTTGATGAGCTTGTGCAATGTGCAGTTTTAGAGCTCTCCAAAAGTGGTTTATAAAAATCTTAACCCATGGATGTTCACTGCTCTGTTTTAGTTCCCAGTGAACACTCAGAATTTGCTACGAAACTGCAAACAAGGTGGGATGTAGTTCTGGGATGGTGTTTTGCACACTGCAAAGGGTGGGAATAAGGAAAATGATGTCTGTTTTGGGGGGCAAGTATTGTACATATAACAGTGTGCATTCAAGCAGTACAGCACAACTGCTGTAATAGTTTATACTATTTGAACAACATTTAAAATGGGGAAGCCTCAGAAAGCCTCTTGAAGATTGCCAACACAAATTTTAGTCCTAAGGGGCAGTTTGTGGTATCAAAGGCCATAATGAAAGATTTCCCAAAGCAAATGGGAACTTGGAAGACTTTTATATCTTATATTTTTTCTATTTCTTATGTTCCTTTTCTTCCCCTGGAAAAGCCTATATAATCTATCCACAAGCAGATAGTCTGAGAGATTTTATTACTAACAACTACAGACAGCTTCTCCTGTCTGAAAAATAAAGATAGATTCATGTAGTCTTTGTTGCTGCTCTCCAGAAAATGTCACTTTCCTCACCAGAAAGCAAAGGCAAGCTAGATTTTCTTACCAATTTTTCTAAATTATTTCTAATGTTATAAATTTTTGCTTTCACAGCACGAGTCCTGTGGTGTGACTTTTACTTTAAAACCCTTGTCTCCTGGAGACAAATCTCTCCTGTCATTCAATGCAAATTTCTGACCTTCACACACTAAAAGAAAAGTGATGGCTATGATCTAATGTGACCCAAAGGTTCAGAAAATTAGAGAACATCCTGAGCTCCAATGCTCATCTTTTAAATGGTATGATTTTAAAATCAATCTACTAATGTGGAGACAGAATTAGAAAAGATAAAGGGTGGTTTGTGGTGATTTTTCTCCCTTCTCCAGCTATTCTGTACTTTAGGAAAATGGTGATGCAATCCATTGGAGTGAGCTGAGGAAAGTTGTGTCAGCCAAAGTCATTGAGGTATGGAAACCTGGGAGCTGCAGCTCTTGAGAATCCTAGACAGGGGTTGGTGTGCTTTGGGAAAGGAAATGCTGGTTACTGTACACCATCTGCCTGCTCTGCTGTTGCCCTCTTCCTCCAGGATTGAGGAAATTTGATTGATTCATCCCTTACTTGTCGGAAATGTTGCTCACTGGGGACTTTGGCAACTTTGTTTAATCTCCCTGGGGCTGTGCTTGAAGGCTTGAGCAAGTTGCTACTATCAACAGCTCTAATTTGAACCAGGCCCTTGTTACTGTCCCTCAGCGTGGGGCAGAGGGTTGTGCTCAGCTGGGAGAGCCAAAGCACGCAGCTGAGGG
This sequence comes from Serinus canaria, assembly GCF_022539315.1. NCBI lineage: Eukaryota > Metazoa > Chordata > Aves > Passeriformes > Fringillidae > Serinus > Serinus canaria. Next base: position 45,662,246 of record NC_066313.1, read on the forward strand.
AGGAAGAGTGCAGGAAGCAGAAGCCTTGTGTGCATGAGCCTTAGCTGGGGGCTGCTGCCTGGGGTAGACCCCACCAAGGAGGAGCTACTGACACAGCTTAGCCCTGACTCAGTGCAACCAGCCTCTAGAGAGGGTGTTATTTGGGCATTAGTCCTAATTCCTGAAATGAGTTCAACAAGTGCTTATAGGAATCAGTGATATGTGAACAACCATAGGAGGCTCTTACTCCAGGCCTGGTAGCATCCATCTCCACCAGAAATTTATAATGCTCAGAAAAGTCTTCCTGAGTCTTATTTCCCTCAGTGCACAGGTAAATACTGAGCCCAGGAATCTCAGTGCACCAGAGCAAGAGCTTCTGCTGTGGCAGGGAGTACCCTTGGCTGTGTGGTGGCCCAGTGTGGGGATCTTGCTGTCTGTCCCCATCCTCACAGAGACCAACATGAGGCAGCTCAAGCTGAGCACAAAAGAAAGTTACAGGATCTTTTGTAAGTACTGTTTTTTCCTGTTTTCTAGTGTACAATAAATATATAGTCACATTTTGTTAGCATGTACTGGTTTTGTGTGCACAACGTGGTGTTAAACCTCTGCTGAGTTCTGTGTACGTAACATTTTCTGCTGAGCTCTTGGTCAAGCAGAGGCTCTGGCTCCAGGCCTGCTGGGACAATCCCTGGTCCTCTGTGGTGGGGTGCAGAACCACACAGCCTGTACTCCCTGCCCATCCCTGTCCCTGTCCCCATCCCTGTCCCTGCACCCCTTGCTGGGGTGCTGCCTCTCCTTCCTGCCCTTGTTTTTACCAAGACACAGGACATCACCTCTCCAGCCCAGGCAGAGCAGGGTGCCCTGTCCTCCCAACATTCCCAAATGTGAGCTGTTGGGATGGTGGTGATTTTTACTGCATAGGTTGGTGTGGAAGTCTTTTTCCCCTGCAGAAGGAGATGAATGGAGGAGCTGGTGGGTTAGCACATAATTGGATTTGTCTCTGCTGCAGTGGCCTGAATGGGGGATGAATGGTCTAGCCAGGTGGAAAGAAGGTGCTGTCATCCCCTGCTAACAGACCTCTCATGCCCTTTCAGAGGGAAGGGGTCTCACCAGGACATCCTACAGGAGCCTTCTGGAAGAGAGAAGCATTTTGTAGGCATCCGCAGGGACATCCTCTACACCTGCCCAGCTAGGACACCTAGGCTTGGAAAGCACCAGGTTTACGCAAACCTTTGTGCTCTTCTCCACACAATTCCCAGTACAGTCTTGAGTGCTGGCCAAGATTTATTTCTTCCTTCAGAAACCTCATTTGTGTTAGACAATCTCAAACACCATGTCTCAAACTCCTGTGTGCTTGACCTGTCCTCAGAGCCACCTCTGATATGCCTGGGTTTCTGCAGTTTGCTCTCCAGAAATTTCTGCTAGTCAGAGAAGAAGAGAATCTAATTTGTTGGTTTAACTTCTCTCAGATTACTCTGAAGACACCAGTCAAGTTGAAGCTGGCTTGTGGCTTTTAAGAAAAGTGCCAGATGATTCCTGCAATGTGATGCTTGGCTGGGGCAGAGAAGATGGGAGAGAGAAAGAGATAAACCAGTACAAAATGTTGTGGGCTATTTTGCTTTGTTATAGAGCCAAACACTGAATACCCTCCAGCTTCATTTCCTGGCTTACCTGCTTCCCACAAATGGCCTGCAAGGACATCGTGTTTGACGAGTGGCATTACAAGAAGCCTTTTCAGTTCTCAAGCTCCCCTTTGTGAGCATCTGCTCCCAAGAGTTATGACAATGTGACCACAGATGTCGGTTCCTGGCATTCTCCACCCCATATGGTCTGTTCTTACATAAGAGTCGGGGAAGATGCTTGACAAAAATATTTTGAACTTAAAGCAATGAAACAGAGTCTTGATGACATCAGTTGCTGAGCAGCTGCAGATAAAAAGCTTGGGGTTTTATTCCCCCCAAAATGGAGTTACACATTCTTCCTACCAGACCCAAATAAATTCAATGCAAACACTAACCTCATTACTGGGGGAAATGAGGGTGCTTGGGGCACAGAATCAGCACCAGAATGGCTGTGCCTGGTTCTGCATCCTGCCTGCTTGGCAGTGTAAGCAGTAACCCAGCTGGTGTGCTGACACACCCCCGTGCTGCCAGAGGATTTGGCTTCTTTCCTTCCTCAGAAGAGCAAGCAACTGGTCGAGCTGGGCTGTTGAATCTACTTCAGTCTGCTTCTGTTTGCAAAGCAAAACTCTCAAACTTCCACACAACCCATAGGAAGAGTATACAAATACTATAAAATATATAAATCAGAGGAATGGGCCAGGAGGTGCCTTGAATGTACTTTTCACAGCTTTTACCTGTTGAAATTCTGATACTCCTAAGCAGATGCTTTGACTTTCCAATATCCAGGCAGTTTTGGTATTTGAGCTGCTAAAATCAGAACCAAGAACTTTCTGAAATGGTAATGAATTGCTTTGTTTGCCCTAGATTGCTCAGTGTTCCCACTGCTTTATTGAGCAGTCTGCCAGTGAGCTGCGATGCCAAACCTTTCTGGGTGCCATGCCTTTAGCCCCCAAGACTCTGATACACTTTGCAGGGAGATGACCTAATGGTGTTGCATCATTCCTGAAAATCGTAGATGTTTCTGTAGTAAGAACAGAATTATATCTTAGGGTATGAAACTTTACTGCTTCTAAAGGGGGCTTGAGAGGTAAGACACTATTTTACTGGTTGTGGTATCTGACCTTCATAAAGCAGGGAAAGCTGTACTGGAAGCAAGAGCCACTGTAAAGATCTAAGTGCTAAAATGAAGGTTTTTATTGCAAATGCGTTCCTACATCTTCTGTAAAGATTTATTTTTCTATAAACACAGAAATATTTTGGTTTGTGCTTAGTGTGCTGGCTCATTTTTTTTCTTACTTTCAGATTATTCCCCCATACAGTCTGATAGCTATGCCTTGTCTTCTTGCAGTCATTGGCTAACTGCATCATGAGCATCTCTATTGTGTAGAAGTGAACTGAAAACCAGAGTTTGACACAAGGAAAATGTCAAAGCATGGATACAGAAGTCATTTTCTTTAGTTTAATTTTATTGGGAGTGAAAACTGCCTTTATTTTTCAGGAATAGCAAAGTGGTAGTGTTTCTTTTATGACAGTACTACTAATAAAAATTCACTGATTATGTTTAAGAATGAGATACGAAGAAAAAACCCATTTCAGTAAAAACTTGTTTTTCTTCTACTGCTTATTTAACAAAAGCTTGCTGAGTCACATGCTCTGAAGGGTACTTGAGGGGGAGAGGGATTACATATTCCACACCAAGACGACAGAAAATGCTTTAAATTTTTAGCTTGGGGTTTTTGAGAACAACTAAATCTTCATTGATTTTTCTAGAGTTCAAAGCTGAACATACGTAACTGGAAAGAACAGCCTCAGGGAGAACAGAAAAAAGAAATGCATGACACTTTACATTGATTTAGCCATTATGTTCCACTGGACAAATGGGATATAGCTGGAAGAGCCATTACACATCATTGTCTCCAAAGATGGCCTTGATATTTGCAAGTACTTACACACAATTACAGCTTTAAGTACAGTAACAAGTGGCCGAGCTTTACCCTTCCCTCTTTATCTTTTAAGTCACAAAATTGCACACAGTGGTTCTGAGTCATCCAAAGGAGACTGAAGAGGTGGGCAAAGCATCACTATGTTCTTGTTTGTAGGTACTAAAAGAATGGAGAGGGAAAAAACCATAAGCAGCCATGAAGAAGAAGGAGGAAGGCATCTCTTCCCCATGCAGAAGAGATATTCCTCTGGGTCTTACTGCCTTTTGGGAGGTGAACTTTCCAAAATCCTTTTAACTTCCAGGGAACAGGGAACACATGCTGCCTGAACATCAAGGAAGAAGCCTTTGAATTAGGCTTTACCATTTCCAGTTTCATATTTTGGGCAGTGAAGCACAACCAAATCAACCAGCTGTTGAATATCTCTGAAGGAATTGTTACACGACTATTACTTAAGATCCAATCTGTGATTTTAGAGAAGTTGCCACCATCAGATTCTCATGTCACTTTTGTTCCCAATGGAGAAGGAGTGAATTCAAGTTGCCTTTGGCTTGATTAAAATCTACTCAGGGGTCACTGCACATATCTACTCAAACTGCAATACATTTTCTTTCAGACAAGAAAACCTGAAGGGTTTATTCCTAGTTAGGACTTCCTTGAATCACAGCTTCTCAAACTTTTATGCAGGTAGCCTCACCTCTATTTTTACTTCTTGATTCCTTTATGGGCTTTCAACTCTATTCAATTCCCAGGATCATGAACAACTTCATTACTTCCTTACTTTGAGAAGTAAGTCTTTTGCTGTTAAGTCTAAGTATATGCTCATGACTTGAGGATAGATCAGTCATCCATATACTGACCTACCAGATTCTGCACAGCTTTGTCCACACTGCTAAACACAGTGGAGACTAGATGAATTATTCTGGAGACTAAATACTATTGGAAACATACACCAGCCTCCTGAGTGTCCACAATGCTCAAGGCTAGTCCTTCATGTACAAGATTTCTCTTGAAAAGAGATAGCTGAAGGCATCCGGATTGGCGTCAGGGAATGAGCTCAGAGTGTGGACAGCTGCTTGGGAGATTCAGTACTTGAACTGTCTCTCTGGGTCTCTTCTACTCAGTAAAGTAGGTACATCCTTTAAAGACTGCTTTTTCTTATACCTTTAGTCCACTTACATGTTTTTCACATAAACAGGTGTGGCCCCGGCCAGCTAAGACGTCTGTGTCTTAGACAAAGGTAGCAGGCTCTTACTGGACAGCCTGGGCTAAGTGTAGAGTCAAGTAAGGCTCTCTTGAGCTTGAGTGGAAGTACCATTGGGGTTCAACTTCTGCCAGGGTAGAAGTCAGAAGACAAGGGACATCCCAGATTACCACCTGTCCCATCTCCTGACTGACCCAATTCAACCATGCCCTTCTCTCTAGACTGTACCTGAGAAGGAAGGGATGGATGGATAAATGCATGAATGGATGGATAGATAGACAGAGAGACAGAAAACATATTTGATGTGTTACTTGCCTGAACTTCTGGGTTGGTTCTGTCCTTCTCTGAGTTGGTTTCTCTGGGTTGGTTTCTGTCCTTCTTAGCTTCTCCTGAGCTAGAATTGTCAGAAAGATGGCAGAAAATGAAGAGAGCTAAGATAATGTGAAATTATAGTTACAATGGCCACAGCCACCTTTAGAATATGTGGTGTAAGTACAGTAATGCCTGGATCTAGTCTCCAGGAATTTCTGTCTAGTGGGCAAGTCCCACCAAATTCCATTTGACCCAGTAAAATCAGTAATTGCTATCCCCAGCAGCATCATACTCAACCACCTTTTAGCTAGCAGTGCTTCTGCAACATGCTGGCACTGCACACTTGCCTCCCTCTCTTTTCCAGATAAATGAGGACTGTACACCTCTGCTTCATTCTGGGGACATTTGTGGGGTGAGCGTGAGGACCCTGGTTATCAACTCACCTTTAGCCAAGGACTGTATTTAAGGTCAAGCCCTTGCCCATGGTCCTTGCCCAAGCCCGGGACAGCAAGTGCACACACTCAGGACACAAAAACAAGAGGTGCCCAGGATATTTTGACCTGTTTGCTGATGTGAAGTATTTGTAGATCTGGGGAACAAAGAGCTGTCCTATGCTTTGTCTCCCTAATGGTCCCCTTCAATTATCTGCACTGGATCCTGTGACACCTCAGCTTATGTGATGGCCTGAAGGTATATACCTGTAGGGCTGCAGTGCTACTGAGCTGCTACTCCTCTGCCACAGCCATGGAATCCTACTTTTGTTGGACTGCTGCGTGATAAAGGCTTCATTCACTCTGTAGTGCTGTTGTTCCTTTCCAAGTGGCTCTTATGTTTCCTCTTCCTGCGTGCACTGCTGCAAGATCTATATAAAAGATAAAAGAGAACTAATTCATTGTTTGCTAACAACTCCCGCTCGTGAGGTGGCTGAACACCTGGTCTCCAATGCTCTTTCATCATTGTAGGCCTGGCTTGGCCCTCTCTGGAGCCAGCAGGACTTTACCTTGATGTAAATTAAGCCTCAGATGCTGTGGCTGATATCAGTAAGTAAAAGAAGGACAAGCCTGGTGTTCAGAAGTATTGTATAGACAAGTGACTGTCTATACAATATTGTCATATATAGGGCTCTGGGTTGCTCTCCCAGAAAAGATGCTGTGAATTAGCACACTCTTCCTGCTGGGTAATGGTCTCTGCTGTAGAAGAGTCACAATGTGGTTCGTAAGCAAGCAATTGCATGTGATATTTTATGAAACTGTAGTAAATTTATCATCACAATCTTCTGAAGGGAGTATAGGGCAGGCAATGACAAAGGCCAAGGAATTGACTGATCTAATTCTGCAGCCTGAACTGCTTGGCACAACTTCAACTGGAACTGAGGGTTTTACAGTGTGACCAGCTGTAAAGTTCCGATGGCAAGCTATCAATCCCTAATTATTCAGATGGCTGGCTGCTTCCTTGGGCAAAGATCTCCTGAGTTCCCAGAACAGCTTCTCAAGCTTTTTAACATCCAGAAGTTCCTGAGAAATGGCCTTTGTGCATATATAGTGGATCTGCTGCTTCCCTGACATTGGAGAGCCACTATGTTAGTGTTGGTATATGGAATTGTTTGAGATGGGTCCCTGGCAGTCTTGTCTGCAATTGTTTTGAATAATTTGGTAAAGTTGACCAAGATTTGCGAAGGACATCGAGGTGCTTTTTGAGGTCTCTTCCTCTCCAAACCTTTCCATGATTCTGTGATTTCCATGCAGTTTTCAAATACTTCATCAGACTTAAGTCTACTTAATTGATTGCAAAGCAGGAATGTCCATTGGTTTGACTGAACTGGCCTGTTTCATAAACAGCATGTGGTTTTGGAAGGGTCTCTATCTTTTAAGGACTGTTCTGTGTTTTATAGCTTCTTCTCCTGGGTTGCATCCTCCAGCCACTGTTACTAGACCTGCAGCAGTTCTCATGAAGCACCTGAAGAGACAACCCAGTGGCTCTTGGACAAGGAACCTGGTAAGGTTTTGTTCTCAGCTTCTCTCTGCCCATGTGATTTCCTTTTTTTTTAATTCTTTTTTTTCTGTAATTAAGTGTAATCATAATAAATACATCAGTTATAAAACAATCTCCTACCTCATAAAAGGTATCCAGGTAAATTGCCTGTGTTTGCGTAGGAGTGTTTTCTTTTTCACTGGCAAAGTTTCCTTTTAAGGAGTAATAATGAAGATTCTGTTAAAGAAAAATGTGTATTGAACGTTTACTATTTCATTGGTTTTCTGTAGAATCATTTACGCAAAGCTGTGAGTCACCAGCTGAAGTTCAGTGTCTGAAATTGCTGGCAGAGTAAATTAATTTTGTGCATGAGAGATCAGTAATCTGCATGCATTACAGTCAATTCATAATTGCTTTAAAATCACATGGCAAATGATTATAATTAGGACAGAAGCTGTTCCAATCAAGAACAAAAGAAGGCCACAACCTAAATCTATTCATTGCTACGTTTCTTCTCCTTGAAGGTTTATGAAAGATGTCCCAGCTCCTAACTGGAAAGCACAGTGGAAATCACCAGTGCCCCTTCCAGCTGCTGCTGTGTTGTCAGTGAGTCTGGCAGAAATGATTGTGAAGTGCAACATTTTACTCTTAGTACATGTCACAGAGACCTAGGCATAAAGGCCTAAAATAGGCAGGCCTTGAGAGCAGTAACTTCATTGTCCTGCCTGGGTAGTTTAGCCCACCTGGAAAATTGAAATGACCTCTGTCTATGACTGTTCTGTCTGCTCCACACCCAGGCTCTGCAATATCCATCACTACAGACCTTCCTTTAAGGGGTTCTCTCTTTAGAAACAAGGAAGAGTCATCTCTGTCCAAAGAGAATATCTCCAAAGGTGAAAGATGCCTCAGGAAAGTACACGTCATTCTTGAAAGAGGTTACTCTCTATTAGCCCTTCAGACTGCAGGAGGACTGAGACCACAGCTAAGTGACTAGAAAAAATCAGAGCTGAATGAAATCTTGAAAAGAGATATTCTGCTGATAGAAGCTAAAACAAACCACCCTACCTCCACCCCCTGGGCCCCCATACTGACAGTGCAGAGACAGGGGTATGAGTTGAGCCTACACAAGCGGAGCTCTTGACACAGCCCCCATCTCACTGATGGTGCAGAGGTACAGTCCCTTCCCTCAAGGTGCTCAGTGCCCCAGCGCATGGTGGGAGATGGCAGATCTCCTGGCAAGGTAAGCCGCCGAGGGAGCTGGGGGGACAACCTTGAAAACATGTGAGGAGGTGATGCAGCACATCAGCATCTGAAATATTACCCAGGGTTTTGAAACCATCAGAGCAAAGACAAGGTCTAAGGGGGACTTCACTGCAAACTGTGGCTTTTGCTGCTGGTTGTCTGTGCTTCATCCATGCACAATGGGCCAGGTGGGAGGTGGTGCCCTCATGAGCGGTGGGCTGTGGGACAGCACAGCCCCAGTGCTGCTAGCAGCACTGCTCCCCCAGCCCCATGGGAGGACAAAGCTTTCTGAAGATAGCTCCATGCAGGAGGAGGATGCTGACTCCAAAATGCGTAGGCATAACTGAATCAAAGTGAACTCACCCAGTTTACAGCAGCTGGTACAGATCATTATTTAACTGAATCAGAACTGAGCAAAAGCTTCCTACTCCATAAATCCAGATGAACGTGATTAATTCCTGTGAAATTTTATCATCAAGAGATTATATTTGGTCTTTGTTTGAAGATTTGTGTAAGGGTCTTTTTTGGCAAGGTCAGCAATTCTGCTGAACCTGCTTTCCTACCAGTTTAGAACTCCCCAGCACTCTGTGCACCTTGACACACAGAACACAGAGCTGCTGTGTTGGCAAAGTCGGTCCAAGGAGTGAGGCCGTGGGCCATGGCCTTCTCAGGCAGGGGAGCATTGCCCACCCCACTGCTGGTGTATGCAGAGTTGAAAGATCTGTTGCTCTGCATCCCAGAAGTACCAAGACTCTGGCATCTCAGCATCATTTCTATTCTTAACTACAACTTCCATCAAAGACATACACCTAAGACAGAGCTATTATTTTCTCTTCACATGTGGGAGAGAAATAATATCAGCTGGCTGTTGCTGTTGCCAAAAAAAATTGAATCTTCAAGCTGGTAGGCTTCTGAAGTCCCTCAAGCAAGAAAGTTTTCTCTCTTCTAATGACTCCTGTATGACATAGCAAACCCTCTTACCTGATAGCCTGAAATTGTACATGAGAATTGCTGCAGGATTCCTCTAATGCGTGTTTAAGATGAGACTGATCTGAGGAAGAATCCTTGCTTCTCTTGATAAAGCTCTGACCAGAAGGACTTTCTCCAAGTGACATATCCTAGATCACACCATCCTTTTGCTCTCAGCAAGCCAAAGCAAACAATGCTTCTGCCAGGTTTTTCCTTCCTTCTTCCATGCCCTGCATAGTAAGGGAAGATGAATGGCTAATTCTTGCCTGCTCAAGGCTGACACTCTTCTTTCCCTAAAATTAAAACACTCCTCAGATGTCTTGGTGGAGAATTTAATAACTGTCCTGAATAGCACAAGAAGCTCCAAGGCCCAGAGACACCATATTTAGTACTAACAATCAAGCATGCTCTCGTGCCCAGATTGAGCCTCCTTTTCAGCCACACAAGATCTAGAGAAAATAAATGTCAGCAGAATCGGTGCATTTTCACTGATCCCAAATCTAGACAACCCAGGATCCAGACTGGTGCTCTTTCAAGAGACATATGTGAGTCGCCACAGCTCTTCCCAGGATACGAAATGTTTGGAGTGATGTCCAGAGGTCAAGGTGCCTTCGCTCTGATGCAGCTCAGCAGCAATGAGGCCGTGCAATGTGCACCATCTTGGCAGACACAGCTGACAGGACAGCATGGAGACATTGCTAGTTAGGAATAAATATATGTGCTGTCAATCACTAGTGTAAAACCAGATGTTGTGAGCTTACATTTGTGGCTAGCCAACTGAGAGAAAGTGACAAATCCTTCATCTGCAGGAATAAGAGAGTTTGGCATAAAGATGTTTCTTGAGAAATGGCAAGGAAGCAGTCTGATGTGTCTCAACTGATTGGTTAAGAGCAGGTTAAGACCAAGGGAACAATGGACCTGAGATCAAAATCACTAAGTAAAAAGAGGCAGTTTAGATTTCACATGCTTTGAATTTGTGCATTTGTAAATAATTAAGATGATCCTTAAGGGGTTGTGATAGTGTTTTTGTACATCTCCAGATAAATGTAAAAGAATCTGGCTATCAATTTAGCCTTTGCACACATGCTCTGCAAAACCTTCAAGCGTCAGGCTGGAAGGGGGCTACGCAAAGACTTGAGAGAGTAAGTCCTCTGAACAGCTCCTGAGCTGAGTGAGGGGAACAGATGTGAGCAGCTGGGTACCAACTCACCCTTCTGCCATGAAGATGACCTGTGAGCTCTGAAGATAGTCAGATGTCCTAAAGAATTGTGATTGGGGTGATTGTTTATTGCTGGGATCACATGGCTATCATTTAGGGTCCAGACCAGAAAGGGTCTTTTCATTCTTGTCTTGTAAAGTCCTGCTCTGTTTCTCAAGCCTCCCTTGCAAGCCAGAGGATGCATCACATTATATTAAAACCCATGTAGTTTTTTTCCCTATTCTTTTTCCCAGGTCTAGAGCAAGATTAGTCTTTGATGAGGTGTGGTAGTTCTGGAAGGGGGAAATAGTTATCTAAGGCAGCTTTCATCCAAAACTCACAAGCTTGTATGGTCCCTATTCATCTACAGGAGAGACCATCAATCAGCATAACAGGCACAGACAATGAGTGTCATCACACTGTCTGCAACAGGCAGTTACTTGTGAAGTCTAACCACCTTAACAGCATGCACTGGAAACTGGACCTTTTTTCTTCTAGAACAGAAGAGCACTCTGCACTACAAATGAACGGGATGGGATATCTACACCCCATGTGACAGCAGGTTAGCAAATGTTCAAAGGGGCTTCTTACAATGTAAGCTGCATCCCTCAAGTCAGTTCAGTGTGGCTCAAGCAAACTTGTCAGGACATGCCATCATTCAGAGGAACATTGAGGCTGTGATGGGCTGAGGAGCAAGGAAGGTGGAAAACAGCGAGAAATGCTGTGGAGCACTCTGAAGCAGCTGGACTTTGAAGGCTGAATCTGACTTAATTTTCTGACTTCCTTTTGATTAGAGAGAAGAGGGTCACAAAAAGGAAAGCCAAGAAGCAGCCAGACTGGAGAAGGTCTAACACTGTCCATATAATCACCGGATGTCATTGTGCAGTTGGACTCTTACAGACAGAGAGGGGGGTGAGACATCAAACATCGTGAAGATATTTGTCAAGGAACAAATCTCATTAAAAGCTTATCCTGCAGATGTTCCTAACATCTGCCTCTTTGTACTTGGCATCTAAAAGAAGATTCCCCAAGGATATAAATTATTAGCCATATAATGATATGGACACTCAAAAGGAAGTTCTCATCCAGAGCATCATCAGCTGTGGAAGAAGATGCAAGTCCAGATGTTTATTCAATAGGCACACCATTAGAAAAAGCACAGTGCTCAAATAGCCAGGTTGCTTTATGCAGCATGATGAATTATTAGTCTGAGTTATACAGACTTACAGTCAACTTCCCTGTCTCCTGCCAGCAAGCTTTCCAATCTCACATACCAACACAGTTCAAGTGCAGGGTAGATTTATTGAATTTCTCTCAGATAGAGACTGCCCAGTCTCATTCATTGTAGTTTTAGATTTTCTTGGGTGGTAAAGGTACAGATTTCTACATTTTTGAAGTATGCTTAAGCAATTTCCAGGAAATAGATGCATATCTGTACGTGCTCTAGTGTTACTCAAATGGTCCTTAAGAAATAGGCAGCAGATGTTTTAAGGCAGAAAATCCCAGTATTTCACAAACAGTCTCAAGTTCTGTTTATTTAAAGAACGTACTTAATAAGTCCATTGTGAACATAATCATAAATAAAGTAAAATGGATGCATTTGCCATGACACTTTCAGCTCGAACTCTTCCGGATTTTGTTTTCTTTCAAGGTCTCTAAGAGCTGAAGACTCAAAAGGTGACCTTCATAATTCATTAATCATCACAAAACAGTTCTTTGAGGGAAAGAAATATGAAAGGTATGTGCAGTGCTGAAAGAGGGCAGCTTGATTCACAGCAGATTTGAGAGTCTGGGCTCTGAGCCAGAGGATGATTTTTCTTAAAGAAATGGCTCATCCAGCCCCCAGGTGCATGGGGGGTCCTTTCAGCCTGGTATGCATGGTTGTTCCCCCTCTGGCCTGCCTGTTCCTTCCAACCTGATACCTCCTGCTGGCTCTGCAGAGGTCAGGGCTCAGCTCTTACACCATCACCTCTGCCAAAGACTGTCCTGACTTGCTCTTCTCCTGGGCCTCCTTTTGGTCTCTGGATACACCTGTGCAGACAAACTAGGATGGGACAGGACATGGGCCTCCACCACTGGCCTGCAGCTGTCCAGGTGGAATACTTAACACACTTCTGGCACAGTTTTTATCCCCAGCAGCCGCCCTTTGGTGCAGCAAACACCTGGGCACAGTCCAGCTCCCAAGAGACTCAGTGCACATACAAGTACAATGAACAATGGACTGTATGGATCTACACCTGAGCTGCAGGTGCAGGCAGGTTATCCAAGCAAATGCACACTGCCATGGACATGTTCACTTCACATGTACAGTAAGCAGTCAATGGGGTTCATCCCTCTGCACTCCCCTCACACTTGGTTGCTCTACAATCTGTTCTAGGTGAAAAGAAGAACCAAAAGGAGCAATCATCCATCCCAGAAGAAAATTTCCTTGGGCTCAACAACACAAGATTTGTGAGATCTCAACTCAAGAAAAAATAAGTCTGACAGACAGGAGAGTCAAGGTCTACCATCACCTTGGAGGTGAGACTTGCTGTTTATGGGTATTTCAAAGGTCCCAGTTAATTGCTCCACCAGTGCTGGCAGTGCCAGGCCTGGGTGTCCTCACCATGAGTAGAGCTACGGCTGCCCATGCCCTCTGTGGCTGGGCAGGATGGCAGCTCCATTGGCACATACCATTTTTCACCATGGGGTGCTGGATGCCCTGCACTCTTACCCCACACATCTTCCAGCTCTCTGTGCTGTGCTCGTGGCCATTTCACTGTCTGAGTATCACAGATGAAGCCTCTGGTGCATGTAGCAACTGTTCAGATGGTCCCCTGGAGTTCAAATATGCTGATACTGTTTTTCCCTCACACCACAGATGTCACATCTTCAAGCTTGTTCTATTTGAAGCAGTCACCAGCATCTGTCTGCCTTACCAGTGCAGTGTACAGCCAGATCTGGAGAGCTTCAGCTACAAGATCTGTAGGAGTGGCCTTACAGACTGAGGCCCATACTTGGACATCTAAGTAAAGCAGATCTGTCTTTAAAGTCATGCAGCATTGCAGATCTCCCTGATTTTGTCAGTTGTTAGCTTAAAAGGAATGAGACTGTGATTAGCATGGTACAACTCTCCATAACTCATCTGGGATAACTCCTTGTTTCATCAAGCAAGTCTTTTAGCCAAGCTTGCTGCACAAATGAAGCTCTTGCTATACCATGGTTTAGGCAGAAAAGCATGTGTGCTGGTGTTCCACCTTATTCCTGCACTATCAAACTGTGACTGACATATGCTGATGTGTCCCATTAATTTCACAAAAATAAATGGCTATGTACAGGAGAAAAAGAGATGCTGGGAATGTCTGCATGGGAGAGCAGGAGAAAAAGACCAACGTCTTCACAGATACCAGTGAAGTTCTGTGAGACAGGTACATTAGGACCACCACAGCCACTGATAAAAGTCTTGGAGCTGGCACAAAATAATCCAGCAGCTCAGCACAAATCCACCAGGAAACAAGTCCACCTACATTCCCACCGTAAGTCATTTTTCTCAAGGCAAACACGTCAGTAAAACCCTCTTCATCCCTCCCCTTACCAAGTGTTCTTTTTAAGCCAGACAAAGAAATAACAAGAATGTGTCTTGGCTTGGAGGAGTATGAAGCTGTTTAGGAAAGATACATAAACCCCAAATGTTTAGGGAGGAGAAGCACAGGTACAAGAGCACATCTAGAGCCACTGAAGTGACAGTGAGCAGCAAATCAAATACTTGCAAGAAAACACACCCTGAACTGTACTCACACACATGCATTTTGGCATGGAAAAATGGGTGAAAAGACCTTTTTTAATGGGTTTGATGTAGAACAGAACCCTCTGGTCTCACTCCAGCACAGCAGCTGAGCAAGGTTTTATTTTAAGGGCATATGTAATCTCAGTAAAGCAAGTAGGATTTCTTGTATTCTTAGAGTTAAGCACAGGTTGAAAATTGCTTCTCTGTCTGGGACAGGGTGTTTACCATGTAGGTCTTCCTTGCTGCCTTCCCAGCTTCTGGGAGTGTACACTGGGCACTGAGACCATCATCTTGGTGGGATGACAGAATCCAGAGCAAAGCCACAATTTCAGGAGAAGACCAGAGTGATCAACTTCTAAGGTGAAATCATAAAGCAGAATAAGTTTTTTCTGATGTAAAACACAGTGTTTGGGCAGATGTAGAAGTAGTCTGTAAATATCTGAGAAGAGTAAACATTGTTGATAGAAAAAAATTACTCAGGCAAGCACACTGACAATGTAATTAGGGTAAATGAGAGAAAATTAAGAAACAGAAAATTCAAATTAAATACTATGGACATATTGGTGAAAGAGTTTAGGCAGTGAAACTGCTGTCTACAGTTTTTGCCAACTTTCACAGTTCCGCTTCTCATAAAGCCATCAGGATGGAATTGAAAAAAATTTACATCAATACTGTGGATTTTTAATTTGTTTTAATTTTAATTGGATTGCCTTTGCATCAGTCAATGTATCTCTATCACAGTCAGGCCACTCAATGCCACCTCTACAAGAAGGAAAAGCCAAATTATGCTGAGAATATTAGTATCAGTCTTCTTAACTGGTTTTTGTCAAATGATGCTAGAGCAGTGGAGATCAGATGCTGTTCCAGGCTGTTCAGATTTAGGTGATGTGCTTTGGATGTCTGTGTATTTTTCTTCTAATCTTTCAGTGTTAAAGAACTTGTTATGTATTCACATAATTCTGTCATCTAAAAATAGTTGACATTTATTCACACAGCTCTTTTGCATGGTGAAGCTAAAGCACACTGGGATTTTAGTATGAGCAGTCTGCCTAAATCTTGTGTGTCAGCAAAGGAGAACCAAAGACTGGTGCCACAGCCTGCAGTGAAGGCAGGCCTGTCGTTGCCTGTGGCTTTGTGTTTCAGACAGCTCAGGGCTTCATGTTCTCAGAGGATGTGTTGCTGGTTGTTGCTGATCAGCTGCCTGGATCCACATCTATAGGACAGTTTGGTGCTGGTGGGAGGATTCCAAATGTCTGTGCTGAGCTACACAACAGTGTCTAGGTTGTGATGAAGCCATCATTGCCCCTTGGCAGCATTGCATCCTGGCTTTAAGCAGGGCATGACTTGCTTCTGCTCTTGTCCTTGTCTTTTCAGCCTGCTATAGGCTCTGCACAGAAGGATGCTATAGGATCAAGGAGAGCCCAAATAAACACGACCCAGGGTCCAGACCCATGGGCACAGGTGGCTGGCAGAGCAAGCTACTTCAGCATCTGTAGAGAAATTGTTCCCACTGGCACCTGCAAGTGCCTACAACCCCCCCCCCGGATCTCTTGTTGCACCAGAGTTGGATGAGAGAGACTGGTGCAAGAGCACAGCGCCCAATCAGGTCACAAACCACTCCCTCCCTGCCTGAGAGCTGGTCTGCCAGGGCCAATCCCCTCCAGCATTCCCAGCCTGCTGCAAAGGCAGAAGGGCAGGAGGGGCCCATTCTGCCAGCGAGGGGGGCAGAGCAGTGGGCTGACCCCGGGGCCGCAGATGCTCCTCCTCCCGCCATGGCAGGTACACAACACTCAAAGCACAAAGTGTGTTTTATGGCTTCATCCTTCGCTGCGAGTAACTTTTGCTGCTATTTGCCTCCTTGGGGTAGCCAAAAGAAGGTTCCATGAGAGATTTGAGGCTTTGCTTTCCTTCCGTGATGATTCTTCTCTTGGCAAAAGTGCCTCCATCTATGTGAGCAGCTGGTGACTGAGCGAATACTTTCAGGGAAGCTCAGTTTCTGTGGAAGCCTTGCCTGTGCCCCTTACTGTAAATCTCTGTAAACACTGGTGTCACTGTGGGATCAGACGGCAGCTATTGCTGTGTTTCTTGATAAACACAGATGGTATTTATGCTTAAATATGCCAAATGTGGTAATGAGAGCAAACTTTCAAAGGATTTATTTTTATGTTGTTTACATTCTGTCCCTCTGATAATTAAGGCTGCTGTGACCTGCGTTTTGAAGGAGGGAAATATATTTATGCAGTGCTATTCAGCTTTCTAAAATAACTAAGGAAGGTTTTGTTTGGTTTTTGCTGAAGGACACTGAGCTCCTGTTTCCCAGGTTTTATTGCCCTGTATTGAAAACTGTACATCAAGGTTTGCAAGGATAATTTGGCTTTTGATTCATGTACATATTAACTGCTTATAAAGCTTTCTCTATAAAATTAGTAAAATTTTTCTCCAGAAAATGACATTAATGTAAGTGTTGGAAAAGTTTTACTCTGTTCTTTGTAGGTTATGTCATGGTCATGCAGTAGCATTGACCATCAGTGAGGTGGTCTGAGTGTTCAGATATGTATGTGTCTTCTGGGACATGTCTCTTCTCCCACTGCCTCTGGAGGTGAGAGTGCTGTTTCTGATAAACACTGACACATGCAAGCACGAAAACAAATGTTGATGCTAGAGGCAAGATCTGAGGAAGTCCTACACTCTGTGAAGAAGGTGACAGAGCTCCCTACACAACTTGCTCTCCTTGTCCCTGTGGAAAGGAGCTTCTTTTCCTTAGCATAAATTTCTTTCCTGAAAGGATGGTCAGACACTAGAACAGACAGCCCAGGGAAGTGGTGGAGTAGCCAGCCCTGGAGGTATTTAAAAGATGTGTAGATGTGGCACTTGGGGGCATGGTTTAGTGGTGGACCTGGCAGTACTGGGTTAATGGTTGGACTTGATGATCTGAGAGGTCTTTTCCAACTGAAATGATTCTATGATTTTATTATTCCTCCTGCAGGGATAAGTCGAGGTTTCTGCCCACACACACATCTGCCATCCCTCTTGGAGGAGAGCCTGCTTCTCTGCAATACAAACACAAAACTTCCCTCAAGTTACGGTGCTGAAAACTTGGGATAAATCAATGTAAGGCTGCTCTGAAAGGTCAATTTTACTGACCACCGAGCACTCCTATTTGTCTTCTGCCTTCAGGCCAATGCACAGGAAATCTTTCAGGGCTAATGCAACCTTGTGCCACGAGCACTGGCACTGGATGCACTGGGTGTTTGGGATGCAATAAATGGGCTGTGACATTTCAGTGGGGTCAGCGTGGAAAAGATGCTAATGTGACATATCAAGCAGGCTATGACAGACAGCTCCAAAGATGCCTTTCCTCCAAGGGCTCAGCACTAGCCATGCTTGTTGTAGGTCCTCAGGATTTAAGTTTTGATCCTTATTATCCCACTGTTTTATCGCACTAAAGGTCACAGACTCCTTGGCAACTCTGCTGTTATCAAATACAACCTGTAGCAGAGTCTCTTACACCAAGTTCTTAAATAGCTGTGCCTAAATGTCACTGTTACAGAAGGAGACTGCATGCACAGAGGCTGAATGCTCTGTTGGCACAGAACATTTGCAGGAATGGCAAACTAAGAAGAATAAAAGAAAAAAGTGTAATTTCTTTGTATTCTTTTAAAATTTTGAAATAATCATGAGATGACTAAATAACACAAACAGCTTTCTAACAATTTGACCTTCCTAGAATACCCATTTCTTAAAGGAGAGGTAGAGTTTCACCACATATCTTGTGACTTTGAGATTAAAATAATATTTTAAATTTGTATTCTCCCTTCTCGTGTCTTGCAGATGCAGCAAGGAAGACACTAGGATGTTTTTTTCTGCTACAGCTGTTACCATTGAAATTGTGGCCAACGAGAGCTGTGTGCAATAATAGTTTCAGGAGTCTATAAGGCAGCAGCCATGTAAGATACAGCTGTATCTGTTTTCTTCTTTACGTCATCTTGGCATCTATAGATGTATTTACAGACTTGCACAAGAGGCCTAATTTCCTGCACTGCCAAGCATCTTCAGCTTCCACCTTTGAAAATGAGAGTGGATTAGGGGGCTGAACCCTGGGAGCAGGAGGTACTGGCTTCCATGGCTACCTCAGCATCACAGCATCAACTGGCAAGGCACTCAAATGCAGATCACAGAGCAGGAATTGCTGATCACACCTGTTTATTTCTTAGGGCTACACATACCTCTGTAGGATGCTTCTGGTCTATGGAGTCTGTTACCCATAAAAGCTGACCCAGCTGATGACATGGACTTATTCTATTTGGGTCAATGCAAAAATTACAGTTGAAATGATGATTGGATCACCTGAAAGATGGTGGTATAGATATAGAGGTTTTACATGCATTCAGTGAGTAACCTGTGATGAAAGCTTGGCTGAAGGTTAACATTTGCACAGGTGGAAGCCAATGAAAAAGGCCTGGCAAACTGGACACTCACAGGGACAAGCTTAAAGCCAAGTCCAAATCAGTTGTTGGAGCAGCTGCTAAACACTCAAGAAAAACAGGCTTTCTGTCCTTCTGGTCCAGACCCTTCTACAACTTTCAGAAATTCACTTCATAGGAGATTCATATAGCCTAACTTTAGATATTTAGACTCCCTCTGTAATCAGAGGAGAGAGAAAGGCACTTCAAAGGTAATTAATTCTACTCACATCCAGGAATATGATGATGACCTCTGATGGATTCTCCCCATCATCCCCATCATCATCTTTTCTGTATTGGGGAATACAAAACTGGATACAGTATGCAGATGTGGTATAATGAAGGGTGGTTAGAGTGGGTAATCCCTTCTCTTGATCCACTACAATGTTCTTTTTACTTCTGCCTGTATGAGCAAAGGCTAAGAAACAGTCCATGTACCCCATCCTTTTGCCCAGCTTGTGTGAAATGATGGGGCTCTAGGGTATTTCCCTGGCCCTGTTACCACCCCATGGCAAGAGCAATGCTACAGCTCCACTCTCTATGGACCTCTGGGCTTCCTCACAAAACTCCAAGTGAGTTTTGATGTTTAAATTAGAGCAGGACTTAATTTTACATCCAGACTCAAAGATGGGAAATATCCTGACAACAGATTAACAGGATGTGAGCAATATCAGCTCAGAAGAAAGAGTCTGGTAGACAGTTTAGAATGACTGATTTCTTAAAAGAAGCACTGGAATTTGCTTTTATTTTTGCAATGACTAAGTAACAAAAATAGTCACAGTCAAATATTAATCCAAAAGAAATGAGGCATGAAGGATTAAGACATAGAGATCACTAGATTTTCCACATCATTTGATTTTAAACAGTTGTTAGGAATTAGGAAAAACAACAGTAGTGCTTGTCTTTTTATAAAAAGGACATTTTTGAGGGCATGCCAACTGCCCTACAGCATCCTGAGCTGAGTCTTAAAATAGGCTTCTGAAGTTTGACACAAAAACATGAAAAATATTTTAAGAGCAGCTGGAAGGGATTGAAGTCCCCGACTAGAAACAGAAAGAAGTCCCAGGAGTTGTGTTATCCTCAAAGCAGGCTGATTTCCCTGAGTCTGTCCAGGTCTTGTTTCCCTGACTTGCTGGCACCACCTGGTGGCCCCCCAAACAACGTGGTTTATGGAATAGCTGCCAGAGCAATTTCTTCCTCTGCAGGAAAGGATAAATACAAACCACAGCAAACTCTATTCTGACACTCAAAGAATGATTATTAGGAACTATCAATCAAAACAACTTGACCTAATCTCCTTCGAATTCAAACCAGTAATGTTGCACTTATATCCAAATTCCTGGCAGGATCATAGCTGGGCAGCTTTCCAAGATTTTCACATAACTGATATTTTTACAGAACAGTACTGACATTTATACAGCTGTAAATTCCAAAGGGCTTCAAAAGCAATAATTGCGAGGTACCATTAAAGGGTTGGAAGATGTCAGCTGGGGGTAGGTGAGCAGAACATTTAAGAGAGAATTTTGCCAAAGGACATCTGAGCCAAATCATGTTCTTAAAAAAATTA
Organism: Serinus canaria; assembly: GCF_022539315.1. NCBI lineage: Eukaryota > Metazoa > Chordata > Aves > Passeriformes > Fringillidae > Serinus > Serinus canaria. The sequence goes on from NC_066313.1 coordinate 45,682,479, forward strand.
AAGTGCAGAATGTTAACATGCAGAAGCTTTCCTTATAGGAGCTTTCTTTACAGATTTTATCCAAAAGAGTACCACAAGATGAGCTGCATTAAATTTCATCCAGTCTATTATTGGAGATCAGACATTAAAGCTGCTAAATGCTCTTCTTCCACATGGTTGACAATCTGAACAAATAATTTTCTGCATGATTTACATTCTTGTATCTCCAGAAGTAGTTTATTTTATAACTCACAAAACGAAACATAGTATTAGTCATTTGCATCACACATGAAATATACTGTGCTTGCTTATAGTGTTCCAATCTTTAGGGCTGACTGCTGGGGAAGCAGTGACTAATGGATGAGCTAACACCCTGCATTGGAGCATGGGGAAGTTTTCTTAGTGATGAAATGGAGCTAATCAGGAGAGATTTAGATTAGAAAATATACAAATGAAGTAATAAAGGCAATTTTTAACAGCAGGAGTTGATATCTATTGATCTGCAGAAGATTTATAATCAAGGAGGACTGAGATGAGGTTACTCAGAAGGAGTATGGGAGACAGGAAGAACTTATGGCCCCTTTAGTTTGCATGCCCATGGAGGGCTGAATAATGAAATCCAAAGAAGTGGACATAAACCAGGAATTTTAAAAAATAGGAAGAACATTGATCTAGAAAAGGTTGGTAATACCAAATAAACCTGACACCTTTCTTCATAGGGAAAAAAAATTAGTCTTTGTGTGTATCTGAAAAGCACCTCATTGGATGCCCTCAGAGAAATTATCAAGCAGCTTTTAGAAAATGTGATTCAACACAGCAAACAGAAGATTCTTCAGGAATTGGTCATGGACAGAGTTTCCCCAGTGATCAAAGCAGAGAGCAGAACCCCAGGATGGTACATGGAGATGTTCAGTCAGTACACAGGAGGACTGGGACATTGTAGAGGCAGAACTGGTGGCCTTGGAGACTAGAACAGCTGCTCATTGAATGGAAACTCACAGTCCATGGAAGGGATGCTAAGAAATTCACAGTAATTCAGCACTTGTCCTTTGGGAATGGCTAACAGGGAAAAAGAGATCTTTATGTTCAGGGCTGATCTTGAAGCTGCCTTCTCCCAGCCTGAACCAGTTTCCCATGACAGAATGAGAATCACAGAATGGTTTGGATTGGAGGCCATCTTTAAGGTCATCTAGCTCCAACATCCCATGGGTGCCATGGGCAGGGATGCCATTCACTAGACAGGTTGCTCAGAACTCCACCCAACCTGGCCTTAAACACTTCCAGGGGTGGGGCACCCACAACTTCTCTGACCAGCCTGTTCTAGGGCTACACCACCCTCAGAGTAAAGAACTTCTTTCTAATATCTAATCTCAACCTGCCCTCTTTCAGATTAAAACCATTGCCCCTTGTCCTGTCATCTGCCCATACAAAAAGTTTCTCTCCCTCCTTTTTAAAAGACACCTTCAGGTACTGGAAAGAGCCATAAGGTCTGCCTAGATCCTTCTTTTCCCCAGGCTGAACAACCCCATCTCTCTCGACTTCATAGGAGAGGTGCTCCAGTTCTCTGATCATCCTTGGTGCCCTCCTCTGAACTCACTCCAACAGCTCTATGTCTTTCCTGTGCTGAGGACCCCAGAGCTGGACACAAGGGGGGGGTCTCATGAAGGCAGAGTGGAGGCGCAGAATCCCCTACTGCTGGCCATGGATGTGGTTTGCCTTCTGGGCTACAAGCCTTGTTGGCTCATGTCCAGCCTTTCATTCTTGGGAACACTCAAGGCTCCTCTGCAGTTTGGTGCTCCTTGTGCAGTCTTGTGCTTTAGGAGCTGACTAAAGGTGTGAAGAAATAACATGCGGAAAGAGGACAAGCTGGATTAACATTTATGGCACTGCAGATATTGCAGTGGCTGTGGGTGCTATTATACTGTGGGAATGCCAATGTACTGCTTGTACAGTCTCACCTTACCTAAACACTCACAAATTATATGCCAGGTGACAAAATAATAAAAAGCTTAAAAATCACAGTGTTTGAAAGTATGAGGGTTGTTTACTTTCTACTCACCTTTGAATTTGACCCTTTGAGTAGTGTATTTACAACTTTTTTCTTTACGGCTGCATTGATAAGAATTTGCAAGGTTCAGCCTGATGCAAGAGCCAGGATGTGGAGCAATACTGCTGCAGCTCCAGCCTTCTGGCTGTGCCCACAGCCAGGCACTTGGTGAGTTGTATCCATCCAGGGCAATTTGTTGAGCACGAATCCAAGTGTTATAATCTGGAGCTTAAATATAATATTTCATCCAATACCAATAAAACAAAAGCCACCAGCCTTGAAATATTTTTTAAAAAAATGACAGAAGTACTTAATTTTTGAAAATATGTGTTGGATTAGTTATTATTCTGGGTTTTGGTCACAGCTAGGCAGGTGCTTTTTCCTAATTTTACCTTCTACTCTTCAAAAGGTAAAAAATATTACAGAAGGAGCATTATTTTGCCATTCTAAAACAAATCCTCAAATAAGTGGCAGCAATTTTCTGTAAAGAAAACGTCACTAATATTACTTCATATTTTTAGTTGCGCTCTGGACTGCTTGTGAATTCTTAATGAAAGAAATAGATCCAAAATCTAATCTCAATTGCAGGGGAATAAATGACAGGGGGATAACCTTCATTCATGTTTCAAGATTTCCTACAGCTTTGCACTGCTCCATTTGAATTCCCAGCTGTTTGTCAAACCCCAGAGAAGGTCCGTGGCATGAGACACACAGCCTTCGCACAGTTACGAAAATAATGTATCGGCTTTGACCCTGGCACAGTTAAACGAGCAGTTAAAACAGCACACAGCCTCCAGTGTCACTTTCCTTGGCACGGGTGTTTTTAGTCACAAAAACGTAAAACGAAGCTGAAGGCACGGCCGGTAGATGTCACCCATGTACCAGGCACCAGGCGGGCAAACCCCACCCCCCCCCCACAGCCACCCAGAGCCACCTTCCCACTGCAGGGAGCAGCCAAGGCAGGCAAGGAGGCTTGAAAGGAAGCTTTACCTCAAATACAGCCCATGGACGGTGTAGCAGTGTTCAAAGGGCATCATGGGCATCCTGAGTGGGGAGTGGGGAAACTCCTGTGACCCATGCCGGACACGGGGACAGCATCCAAACTTCTGCCTCCACTGCTGGCATCTGTGCAAGGGGTGAGCCCTAAAGGGAGGAAGTGTTACTGTTAGCTCTGCTGGGCGCAGGGACACCTGCCCCAAGCAGGGTGCCGGCACCTTGGGGAGCCGGTCTCAGCCATCACCTCCTCTTCATCGCCATCTTCATCTACTTCTCCTGTCACCATTTCTGGGCTGGGGATGTCCCTGACAGAGTGTCCCCTGCTGCAGTCCTGTGTGCTGAGGGTCTTGTGCTCCACAGCATGGTGGGTCCAGACTGCCAGCCCCTGCAGCCCATGTCACTCTTTACACCTGTGTGTCATGGAAATGAAGATTCCAGCTTGCTGTTTCCCCTCTAAAAATCAATTGGAAGCAGCTTGGTGTTATCCAGCTTAATCATTAATTAGCACTGAGCTGACTTATGGTGCTTGTTCAGGCTCTCTATAAAACACCTAAACCACAACCCTGAATCCTCCCCAAACCCTGTGCCCAAGAGTCTGGGTACTGACACTGGACAGTTCCTGCATTTTTACTGCAAAAGGTTAAGAAATAGTCAGGCTTGCAACCTGATCTGCTTTTCAGCAGGGCATTTGCGCACAGCCCAGGGTTTTGCTGCTGCTTCTCTGCTCTGGCAGAAGGCAACTGCTTTGGCTGAGCCTTGCCTCCTGCCTCACATCAGTGTCTGGTGCTGGTGGGGAACTTGGCTCTCTAACCAACTCTCACATCTTATCAACTAATTATGATTCCTGAGCAAAACATTGGGAACTCCCAGCCTGGAGAACATCATCAGATATACCAGTGGCTCTGACTTTTTGTGTACTGAGGAGCTCTGTGCTCTGGTGTGCCAAGTCATGGGCTTTTAAAGTCCCCTCTGTGGTTTACAGGAATTAAGGCACAGAAACATAGGATAAAAAAATTTAGGGAAAATATTAATTTAGCCAAGCACTGAGAGATGTGACCATTACTGGATAGTTATTTCAAAGCATGGTACCCTTTGGTTCAGTGCCACAGGATTTTCCTGGGGGGCTTCCAGAAGGTGGAGGAAAATGAACTGTTGTTACTATCCCGCTTTACATATGAAAAACATGGGAAGAGACCGCCTTCCCTAAGTACAGGTGGGAAAAAAAGGAGAGGGCCATTTTTATATCCTGAAGCCCAGCAAATACAGGGTTCAAGGATCTGCTGACTTGCAGCCTTTCCTGGGCTACACCATCTTTGCTTGCTGAGCAGCTCCCCCAGCCACTGATTTCCTGTCAGCTGACCTGGCTGTAGGCAATCCCTTGGTCCTTGGGGTTCCTCTGTCTGGTGCCTTCCCATGGCTTGGGACCACTTAAAAGACCATTTAATTTCTTTGCTTCAATGGAAGATGCTCAGCCTGGCCTTCAACCAGGTCTCCCACAGTCTCTAAATCAGAAAACCACTATAAAGAATAAAATCTTTTTTCTTTTCAGTAGTAACACAACATTCACGTGGGCTGCACAGAATATCTTGAGTTATGGGAGATGAAGACCCAGGCACCACCCCATGCCTGTGCTCTGTGCGGTGTGACTGTGACTGACACTGAGATAAAACCTCTTATTAGACTAATTATTGTAGCAGCAGGCAGGATGTGAGGCATGAGGTCATGCTGGGCTCACAAGCCATCCCACAAAAGCCTCTGGTAAGCAGAGCATGAGGTAGTTTCCACGAGGTGGGGCTCTATCCCCAAATTTTTCAGCTTTTCCTGATTTCCTGAAGGCATGTGCATCTTTTCCCTCTGAGGTGCTGAGGGTAGTGGCAGTGGTCCTGGAGATGGCAAGGGAGAAACATGGGATGAAATTTTGATGGAAGGGTGGTTTGAGGTGCTCAGCATGGGGGTGCTCAGTGCCAGCCCCCAGAAAGATGCTGATTCCTGGGAAGTGTTCAGCACCGCTTGCCTCTGCAGTGCAACACTGTGGGCAGCTCCAACCTGCACCTAAAACCCAAAGCAGGAATATTTTTGCAAATAACCACTGAGCTGGTGGTCAGAGGGGCCTCTGAAGGCCGAATCCTGCAACATGCTAAACACCTCTTCTCCCCAGGTATTGAGAATGTTCAGCCAAGGCAAGATGCTTTTGCAAAAGGCGTTTCCTAGCAGGAATTATTTGCTTCAGGAGGCAGTTTCACAGACACAGGCATTTTCCCCATTTCCCTGCACTTGATAGGAGTCATGTTAACATCCCAGTAAACGTGTTTTCTTTTCAGCTGCATTGCTTGTAACAGTATTTGCCTGAATTAGAGTGAGTTTGCTCTGCAAACGGCATTCACCTTTCCCAGATACAGCGCAGCTGTTCCCTGTGTGTTCTCTCAAGGTCCTTGTTTGCACAGACTTTTGTCAGCAAATACACCCCCTGAACAAGCCACTCACTCTGACTGCCCAGCACTGATAGGGGAGTTGTAAGTTCTGCAAGACACCTTCATCCTTGTCTTCTCCTTGCATTAATAGGCACCTGCCTTCGAGGTGGCGCCAACAAGGCTTTGCTCACCCCATCAATCACAGTGCTGGGCTTGGCCAAGTCCTGCAGAAGTGTGAGGGAAAGAAGCAGGCATTATTAATTCTTCCTGCAGTGAAAGCTCTTCAATAACACAGTGCTGACACTTGCTATGTATCCCCAGCAGCACAAACACAAAGGTCACCACCTCCTGTCAATACTCAACAGAAAACGTGTCCCAGATGCCTCCCACATGCATGACAGCATTGATGGCCACTCAGGTGGAATCATGGTCTGTGGAAAACACCAAAGCAGTGGTGCCTGCTGTGGTGGTTGAGGCACAGGGAGCTGTGCGGGGGCTGTCCTGATGCCAGAAAGCAGGATTGAGGGCAGAGTCAGGGCAAGCTGCAAGCTCTGCAGTGACAGGGGTTTTCAGGCTTGAACATCAATCTGCAAGAGCCAGAACATTCAAGAAATGACGTTGGGCACACATCCATCAGGTCTAACTGTGAGATGCTGCCAGCTTGTCTAGCAGGTTGTGAAGCAGTCTGGACTCCTGGGCTCTGCTGAGCCAAAGCTGTCTGTGACACACTGGGGAATCGGTGACTTCCAGGGCTTGTGGACCTCTGTTGCAGAACTGTAAGATGGAGCCAAAGCACTGGGCAAGACAGAGCTCTGGTGTCCAGGAGAAATCAACTTATGCATGGAGAAATCAACCTGAGCAGGGACCTTTCATGTGGAAGTGTCAGTGTGAGCATGGGAGGCATGGGAATGCAGACATGTTAGTGTATGGTGGGCTCCTCATTGCTTCCATGGTTCTTGCTGCACACACAGGAGCCTGCACTCCTAGTTCTCAAACTGGATTTCCAGTCCCATCCATGTCTGCTTGGCCTTCAGCCTGAGATACAACCTTTGAGGAACGTATTGATCATTTGGATCTAATGGAAAGGAATGAGTCACCAGTGAGTGTTGCTGGTTCCAGACAAGTATTGTCCTCATATGGCTCCTGAAGAGAAAAAAAAAATAATGGATATATGTGTGTGGGGAGGAAGATACAGAAAAGTGAAGAGGGCAAGGAAAACTAATGAGGTTTTTCACCATGTCCTGAGATACACACTGGGGCTCCCAGAGAAGGCTTTCTTCTCCCTTCCACCAAAGTCAAGGACTGCTGTTCTGGACACCTCTGGGAAGAATCACTCTAGCTTTGCCATTAAGTAAATTATCCAGCCAATGGTTTCCTCCATTTTTCAAACTGCTACTCAATTCTTACACAGAATATTTCAGTTTTGAGGTGAACAAAAGCTGGAATACCAAGCAGGGCTTCATATCATGTACTGTGAGCATCCCAAACTGAAATTCAGAGCATATGTTGGAATCTGTTTCTTACAAAGTCTGGGATATAGGTAGCCATCTGGGGATCTCACTCTCATCCTCCTAGTCCTAAAGAGGTCCACACCAACTGTTTCTGCTCTCAGGAGAAGGTACAGCTAAAACTTACACACCTGTGCTGCTCTGACCCCAACCAGACCTTCCAGATGCTCAGGCCAGGTTGCAGCGTTTCTTTAAACTGCATTTAAAAACTTAGCCTTCATCACAGTGAAGATGTTGCCTAAAATAGAATGCAGTTTATTACAGTATACTCATTTTCATGCCTATTGCAACTAATTTAGTTGGTTTCTCTTAGAGCAAAGCAGGTGTCGTGGCAGATGAGTGCTTGGGGGAGATCTTCAGATCCAGCTTTCAGGCAGATGCAGGAGGTCTGCACCAAGCCTGACAGAGTTCAGGAAGCATTTGGACAATGCTCTCACACATATGGTGTGATTCTTGGGGTGTCCTGTGCAGGGCCAGAAGCTGGACTTAACAGTCCTAATTGGGTCCCTTCCAAGTCAGCATATCCTGTAATTCTACAATTTTAAGTCTGCCTTACCATCCAGTCAGTACCCAAGCAATCTTCCCAGAATGCATTTTTTTCTTTGCTCTGAGTTTCCTGTCACAGGAGATCTCCATGGCCTTTTAGCTGGAGGGCTCACTGAAGCTGCCTTTAAACTTCAGAGGGGATGAAGGTAAGGCATGGGTCTCTTCCCGTAAAGTGCCTGCAGCAACTCCACCCTCTGAGATGGCTTGATACTATCTGCAGTCATTTAAGCAGATATTGAATGAGTAAAAGACTCTAACACATCAACCATGCACTAAAAGAGTCTGAGGAATGGTGTTTTACTTCATTGCCAATACCTTGAAGGGGTGTTCTGAGCTTATCCTGGTCTGGGGACACATCCCTATCTCCTTGAAAGAAGTCAGGCACAAAGCTGTTACATTAGTGATTCAGCTCCTCAGCTAATTCCACAGTCATGTCCAGATCCAATAGTATTAATCTGGACTGTTTTTAACTGGTCAAGGCTATCTGAGACCCCTCCTCTGAGCAGGATTCATTGAGAGATGAGGATATGGTGCTCATTACAGATCTGGATGCAGACAGCTCGCAGGTAAGGGCTGTGGTCTGTGATGCTGTGCTAAGAGTTGGGCTGCAGTGTTAAGAGTTGGACTGAGCTCAAAAGTGCAAGTGCTGAGGGCAGAATGACAAAGGCTTTCTGCCTGTACTGATCATCCAATGCCAGGAGGAAACCAGTGGCGAATTAGCCCCTATTCAATGAGCTCGAGCTGGTATCCAGAGCCATTTCTCACTGGGAAGTCATGGCTCATTTGGGATGAATAAAGAGGGATAATTTTTGCTATCTGATGAAAACTGAGTAACTTCAATCCAGTTCCCTGTGGGCAAGTGTGTACTACCACCACTAACATCTGCAGGTGATCCAGCTGGCTTTCCACACAGGTCAATTACTTGTAGAGTCTTGCAGCTTGCAGCTCAGACTTACCTGGGACCCCCTCAGGGCTGGAGTGTTTTAGCAAGGACTCACTCTGATCCACATATCTAAATCTGTCAAAGGATGTTTTTGAAGCAGAACAGTGAGATTGCATAAAGGTTGTGTGACATCTCTTGCTGTACTGAAAGGTTATCTCAGCTGGGAAACTCTGAATTGGTGCATTTCCAATTAATACACTTCTGCGCAAGAGATGTAACAGTCCACTAGATAAAGTCTCATTTGCTACACATCTTGGTACCTTTTCAAGGAAGCTTGAGTTCAACATTAAGAGAGATTTTGTCTGTTATTATCACTGCATTCTGACTATGCAGATCAAGCACCAGAGAGACATTAAAGTCAAATGACCACGGCAGGGAAATGGAGCCAATCGTAGTTTAGGGCTGTATCGGCTGAATCAAGCAATCTCTGAAAGAAGCATGAAACCTGCTTAACATGCTATTGCTTCTTATCAGACTGGGATTTGCTTCAAAGCAGCAACTCAGTTCATCATGACAGTCAATGGTGGAGAAAGCTGGGAGAATGTGAGGACAGTCACATTAGCCTAGAAAGGTATTAAGATAAACCAATGGAACCAGAAAAGGAGAATGGCAAACTAGGGAAGTGCAATGTGGAAACATGAACTGTTACAAGAACTTTTGGAGAATTATATTTACCAAGTGTTCTTGGTTGTCTAATGCACATGGGCAGGGCATGTCTCTTGTTATGTGTATCTATAGCAAGTGGCTTAATGACACAAAAATATAATTGATGGTAATATTATTTAATAGCTGCAAGAATAAAAGCAATGGAAGATGAGGTCCTCATGAAGAAATCCTTCACAACAGCAACAGGCAAAGTTCAAAGTCTGTGGTTCACAAGGATGTAGGTAGCATTCAAAAGAACATATGGAAGCTGGGCATTGGTGTTAACTTACAGCATAGCTGCAAAAAACTTAAAATGTCTACCACAAGGTTTCAAATTAAGAAGAAATAGGATCTGCATCTAGAATGGAAAGGAAATTAATCTTTTTTTCACCCATTTTTGAAAAAAAGAAAATGAAAAAAAAAAAGAAATTACATTTTTCCTAGTAAAAGAAATTTCATAGCTCTGAATTGTGAATGTTAACACAGAATCATTTTAGTCCAATAAAGGACTTTAATGACCAGACAAATGCATTTTTTTTTCATGTAAGTGTTAGGACAGAAAGTATCAGAAATATGACAATTTTTTATTATTTTCTTGGGTTTTATGACATTTGTAGAGGTGACTATCTATCAAAGGATGTTTAAGAAACATCACAAGGGCAATATTCAAGCTCATCTGTTGATCAATAGCAGTACATAAGTCTGGTATATTTACTATGTAAGCTTTCTGAAAGTGGGAAAAGATTTTCTGGGTTTTTAGTATGTAAAGAATTGCAGTTGCCATGCATAAATTTGTCCTATCTTGCTTGACAGAGTTTTTAAACTTCCAAAGTAATTCCTGCTTAAAAACTTATAGTTTATGCCAAAAAGAGACAAGGAATGAATGAGGGGTTTCAGTCATGAAACAAAGGCTAAAAATTGAGAAACTTAACCTTTATCACTCCCCTCCTTCCAATATCTAACATCCACATAACAACTTCACCATTCTCAGATCTGCTGGTTTAAATAATCTATTATTATTTAAACCAATCTATTCTAAATACAGCACTGTGTCTATTTGCTTTCCTGTGTAACAAGAGAAATAAAGTAGTGCCTGATTTCTTTTATAGAAGATCTTGAAAAATTAGGTCCTGCTTATTGTCATCTGAAAGGTGAATGAAATGGTGGCAGCCTGCAGTGACTATCACATAAGATCACTAAGTCCAATTCAGCATTGCCAATTCCACCACTAAACCACGTCTCCAAATGCCACATCTACACGGCTTTTAAATATCTCCAGGGACAGTGACTCCACCACTTCCCTAGGCAGCCCATTCCAGTGCTTTACAACACTTTAGGGGAAGAACTTTTTCCTAATATCCAATCTAGGCTCCTAACTTTTAGATGCTGTGGAAACAGGACCTCCTGACATGGTCTGAGTGTCCTTCACAAACCACCAAACCACTTCCCTGGAAATGAAGGCATGTGGCAGTTCAAGGAGACAGATCCACAGTGAGCTTTGCCTCAGAGATGCAATGGCTTCATTCCCTGTGTGCTGTGTCAGATGTCTGATGTATGCAGGGGTCATAGAAGAGATAAATGAGTTGTCCAAGCACATTAGAGTCTGAAAGGCAACATGACTTTTATGCAATTAATTTCCTTTCAAACAACTAATAAGCACTTGTAAATATTGGCCCAAAGACAGCAATAAAATAAACACTATGAGTCTGGATCTCGCCCCAAAACCCTGGAAGTTTGTTCCCAAAAGTTTCTTTAGTTGTAGCAGTACAGAATGAAGCCTTTATATTGCAGAGCAATTGTGTTCGTGGACCTGGAGGTTAGACCTTTACTGTACTGTTTTCTCCCACTGACTTTCTCTGAGCTGGAATACAGCATGGCATCTATGATATCTTGTGGTGTCCAGCCTGCCTTTGGCCCTTTGGTTCATCCAAACAACCACAGCTCTCACTACTCTTGGTTATAAACATAAAGCTTTTTTCCCTGCAATTCAGCTACTGAAACAATTTAGCAGTAAATTCAGCAGACACCTGCAAGGTCAGACTTCTGGACTAGAGAGTTGAGCCCAGGGAGATCCAACTGAGCCCAGCACACTGCACGCCACCCTCTCTGGCCATGGAGCAGGGCATGCAGACACACACTGTCATCCCAGAACAGCTGGTTTCAGCTGCACAGGGGTAAATACAGTAGCCTCAAAGAAGCACCCAGTCATTCTCAATTTTTTTTCCTGTGAGCCCCAAACCTTTGAGAGCCATTCAAGTCAAAATGCCAGCAGTATTTCAGACTGGAACAGGACACTTGGAGTACTTTATGAGACACTTGGACTATATTGATCTGCCCAGGAAGGCAAGATAAAATTGAGACTTGTTGAAACTGGCCAATGTGGTAGCTGCCTTCTCCTCTCAGCACATGGTTAATATATTAAAGCTTCTGTTTGAACATAAGGGAGAATAAAAATAGGAACAAACCAAGGTATGCAAAGAGAGGATATTTATTAGCTCTGATTGCAAATGCAAAGTACAAATTATTATTTTAATGGACGTGTGTCCGCAAATACAACCAGAAAGACCAAATAAGCAGTGAGAAATCTCAGAAGTGCTGGAAAAGCATGAACTAGGAAGAAAAATAAAGCCTGCATGCAGGCTGGAGAATGGCATAAAGAATACCAACATATGTCCTGCTCCTTCAGACATCCCAGTCCCTGTGTTGATAATTGGGTTTTATTTTGGTGGGTTTTTTTTTCCTTTAAGTTATTCAAGAGAATTGTATTGCAGAATTACCTGACTATTCCTTGTCCTATGCCCTGCTGGGACCAGAAGTAGCAGCCTGTTTTGGGCTGCATTTGACATGTTCACCTGAGAAGTTGTGGACAAACAAATTCTGTTATATATGATCAGGGACTTTATTAGGGACCATAAAGTTTTGGAGTTGGGGTACTCTGGTATATTTATCAAATAATACTCAATCACTTATATCTCCCTTATATGTTTGGGTTCCCATGTCAATCAGGATATCACCCTTATCAGTCCCCACTATCCCCCCAAGGAATAGTGCTCCTGCAGTTTTCCCTACCAAGGCTCCAAAAGTACTCAAAAGCTGGAGATGGCTGTGGGGTCCATCAAGGTAGCTTGGCCCTACCAAGACACTTTCTAAGATGCTTTGGCCTTTCCCTGGGAGAAATCACAATCACCTTTCACAGACCTTCCCACCCAGGGCAACACCTTAGAAAACAGGTTTCCTCTGATACAAACAACAGTAGCAAAACCTGTACATATAAGCAGACTTATAAAAATCCATATAGAACAAGGGTGAAGAGAAAACTCTTACAAATCCAAATTCATTAGATGAATTTTCTTCTTTGCAGAATTGAAGGTCAGTCAAGATGAGCTTGCCTAGAACAACCAGCAAGCAAAGAGCCCTTGAGATGCTCCAGCAGACCTCAACCCAGTCAGCAGCTTTGCTGCCAGCCTACCTGCAGCAGCTGCATGCCACTCAAGTGCCTCTGAGGATTGAGACCTGGAGAGTAAATAGCTGCCCACAGCTCCTGGAAATGGAGTCCTCACTTAATGGTGCTTGAAGCTACCATCACCTAGAGTGGCCAAAACATGATTTTTGGACATGTGGAATTGTTTATGCTTTTTTTTCTCTCTTTTTTCTCTTTTTTTCCTTTTTTTTTTTTCAACCTAGTGTTTGTCAGTTTATGGGTTTATACTGTTCTGGCAGGGTCACTTGTTCACACAGGGATTGAGGCCGCTGCCTGTGATTTGGGGGGGGCACTGTGGGTCCTTCCCCCTCCCACACTCCCCACCACCTCCTCTGAGCACAGAACAGCTGGAGTTATGATCCAACACACCTTGGGGAAAGGCAGGCAAAGGAGTCATGAGAAGAATTGGGTAATGCCACGCTAAGCGTGGCTATGCCTGAATGTTAAACATTCCCCTTCCTTTGAGTGGGAAGTTATGCACCACTGCCTCATGCCTGTATCTGAGTTTAGGCCACTCTGCAGGAGAAAATGTGACATTTCAGGAGGACAAGCAGGGCACCTACAAATGAGCTTGACACTGCAGCCCAAGGTGAAGTAATTTCCCTGAGAGAAGTGATGGGTTTCCAGTATGGCTTGTATCGATCTGCAACCATCTGAACATGGCCTAGAGGACCAGGGAACAATGAGAGGGACTGGATCTGAAAGCAGTTACTTTAATATACCCTTTTTGTACCCTATCGATGGTTACAAGCTGGAAAGGATACAGAATGTCCCCAAGAAAAGTTCATTTGTTTTGAGTAGCCCTTGCATAGCTGGAGGCAGGTCTGATGAAGGTGTTGACAAATACCAAGAAGAGTCCTGTTCCACTTCTGAAAGTGAAACTTGTGCACTTGCACAAAACCAGGGGGCTGAAGCTGAAACTAAGGGTAAGAGGCTGTGAGCTGTGCAATGCAGGTCAGGCTGGGTGGTCTGCATCATTTGTCTAGCCTTCAAAACCTGTGAGCATGTCTCAGGAGAAAGGTGGAATTAGGGTTTGTCCAGTTCATTGCACAAAAGCAATGCTGATAATTGTACTGACACCCCAGTTTGCACTGGGAGAGCCACTCAGTACTGCTTTTTATGAGAACCCATCTCAGGAGCTAGTTAATGCTGAACTGACCCACAGCAGGCTCATGTGATGGCAGAGAGGCCAGCAATGGCCTCGTGCCCCCGGTTCCTTTATGATGTCTTTCCTTGTATCCACTGGATCAATTTTACCTGAAATGTTTGCTGCCCCTGAGCAGTGAGGAGGAGGCAGGAATGCTAAAGATAACTCTGTAAACAGAGAAGGCATGGAGGGGTCAGAGCCCAGGGGAAGGATCAATATTCTGTCTTAGCCAAGGGGATGAACAAATTGTAACCGAAGGACAGACATCATCAAAACAAAAAGGAAGATGTTTTCTTTTTAAGACAAACCACAGGTTATTTTCTTGCCTGCATGAGACAAAAGTCCATATTCCTGGGAAAATCAGGAAACAACAACAACATTAATAATAAAAGTAATACTATTAACAGAAGTACTACTCTTACAACCAGTAATAATTATAGTAATAGTGAGAGTAATCCAGGCATGCCCCTAGAGAAGAGGTGAGTAGGGTGCAGGTTCAGCTGCCCATTGCCTTTGCAGTTGAAATGCAGTGTGCATTTGGGTACTTGCACACCCGGAAGTTCCCTGCAGCCTGCAAGAGGCTTGCACAGGAATAAATGCTGACTTTGTGCAGTACCCAAACAAGCTCCCCAGCACCCTTTTCTGGCTGTTCTTTCTCCTCCTTTCAGGCACCTTCTTGTTCTGTTCCTGGCATCTGTAGCCCCATCTTCTTTATTCCCTTTGCTGCCTTTTCTTCCCCTCACAGCTCCTGGTTCCCTGTACTGTGGGGGTCCCAGGCTCTCCCCCAGCCATGCTTAAAAGGTCAATGTCAAGATCATGTGAGGTAGGAGGGGCTGCAGAGGCTAGGGAAGGTACCCCTGATGCCACCCAGTTTGGGGTGCAGCATTGTCCCTTCAGGGAGAGAAGGGAGCAGAAAGAATGGAGAAGCAGGTTGGAGGGTTCTGGTCTCACTGATCCACTCCTAGGACTGGGAAATGAAAAAAACATCCATCTCTTGAGAGAGCAAGGATTTCAGGTTCCCCTCAGTTAACTGGGTACCAAGAGGTACTGCTGTGTAATGCTCAGTGTCTGCCTGGGCTCCTCTTCATCGCAGGGGTCTCTGCATTGCACAGAGACTGCTCCCCAGAACTGTGCCCCCAGTCCAACCACCTTTCCCAAATGTTGTTGAAAGCATTCCTAAAGCTTTTCCTTCATAGCTTCTCCTCTTCCTGCATCTCTCCTCTCCTCAGGGGCTCCACTCCTGACCAGTGCTTCTGCCCCTCCTGAAGGCCCAGCTCGGATGGCAAGGGGAGCTCAAGTGCCCCAGGACACTGACAACAGCCACTTCCCAGCTCATTTAGCCACCACTAACCCATAGTCAAATCATTGCCTTAATGCCAAAAGAGTCTCTGGTTTGCATTTGGTATTTAGGAACTTGATGAAGTATCAAGGCAACAAATGGCTGATCCCCACTGCACTGGGCATGGGCTCTCAGCTATAAAGCCATCATCATTGTCCTTGTCTCTTGATTTCCACTTGTTTCTTCATTTTTTGCTCCCTCCTGCCACTTGCCCCACCTGCAACAAGAAGTCAGATTTTCCGTCAAGGATTTCTCCTGCCCATCTGTCAGGTTCTCCTCCCCCTGCTCCGTTTGATTGATTGGCAAGGCACCAGCACTTGTAGCAGCAGCCATCACAACCACTGATGCAAGAACTTTGTTTATCCACCCTCAGCTCTGTAGTACAATACTGAATAAACAGGCTGGGCAAAAAACTGCTTAAGGCTCCTTTCAGTTATCAAGGTGCTGTTTTCCCTTCTAACGTTAAACTCTGTGGGAGGGGGTCCACTAACACAATTCTGCTAGGTACACAGTCATGGGTGGTGGTAGAAGGGACGGTCTTGCTGGAGAAATACTCGGAAAGGCTGTACCACTCAACCCTCCAGCCCTGGCTTGGAGAGTTACCCTGACATGCCTCTGACAGGTGCTGCCTCTCCAGGCTCTGGTTCCCCAAAAGATGAAAATATTTCCCCAAAGCTTAGTCTTGCTTAGCTAAATTGGAAGCTCACTGGCCTGGGTGCTATGGGCTCTGGACTCCCAGTTGGCTGAACAGCCTCAACACACTGTCACAGCATCCTGAGCTATGTGTGTAGGTTAATGCATGTTCTGCTGCCTATGCTTCCATGAGTGTGCCTGGTCAGGAGCACCTCTCCTCCTGCACCCCTTTTCCACCACATGTGGGAGGAGGGAGAGGGCAGAGAGCACCTCAGCCCTGAGACAATGTATCTGCATCACAGCAGGGAAAGGCTGTGTGCCAGGACCAAAGGATGAAACCCTACTGGGGGGACTGCCAGAGGCCATTTAGTGGCTGCTTGCCTAAGGTTTGGGAGGTGTTTTGTGCCTCTTCAAGTAAGAAAAGTGCACATTTGGGATCTGTCCATCACCCTCATGCAACCAGGAAGAAGGCACCTTCAAACATCTGATATTGCCTCTCCAGAGGAGAATGAGAAAACACATGAATATTTTAGATCAGGCATTTGTTTTAGCTGTTGAAAATTGTGGGTCTTCCTCTGGTAGAAAAGGATCTCATGCAGGGGATTAAAACCAATTGTACTGGTTTTAAAATCATCTGGAGGCAAGTAAACCTCTACTTCAAGAAGGATTCAAGGTTGCCTGTGCAGAAACCAAGAGACCATGGATGGCAAAGAGCTCTAAGAAAAACCAGCCCTCGGTAACACAAGAGACGTGGAGCTGTTTGTTTCCACAACAGCAGCAGCAGCAGCAGCCGCGCTGCTCAGAGAGCATCCAGGTGATTCCAGCCCTGGGAAAATGGGGACGTTATAAGCTTCTGTGTAAAAGTAGCGTCTATCTTTGCTTCCCTTTTAACAAGATTAGTCTTGCTTTTCTCTCCCTCTTTCTTTTGCTGTCTGCTGGCCACCTCCGTGCTCTCCCACTAATGTGATTAGCGGTGCATGGGGACCATACTGGCAGCAACTGTCACAAAGATCTCTGCTTACTTGAGTGCACCTCTTTCCTCAATGAAACATCTTGTGTTTATGGTCACAGGGGGTATTGTTAACTCCTGGATTCGAATAGAAAGGGATATTTACGACCCTCCCATAAAAGTTGATTCAGGGAGACATTTAGGAAAGAAAGGGACAGAAGACAGATGTGTTTCCTACCACAGATGCTGAGGAGGTTCAATTGTTCTGCATATGTAATGACTTTTTATGGTTCCTTACAAACGCTTTCCACTCTGCTAGAAAGGTGCCTAAGTCAAATACGCATAGTTGCTTACAGAAGACAATTTAGTGACCATACAGGACACTACAACTTTATATCTTGTTAAATATGTCAGAGATGGGCATCATTACACGTACAACATGAAGGGGAATCTCTGCCTGCACTGAGTCATGGCTACCCTGCTGCCTTCCCCACTGCAGCTCTGCCTTCATTTAACATTTCCTGGGGCTTTCAGAGCGTGTTTACTGTCATGCCCATATGGTTAACACTTACAGCACCTATTGATTTTTTTTTAAGTGAGGCACATTATCAGTGTTACACTGACAGCTGCAGTTTGTGTCTTCCCAAAAGAGCAGAAAAAGAAGCCTAAGCCTTCCTAACTGTGCAAACAAATAAGTACTTGTAGGCGACAGGACCGGAAAGGTTGCTGGATTATAGGTCTGAAGAGAACAGATGACCAGGGACTGAAGCATAATTACAGGCAAGAGAGGAAAAGGAAGATGGCAAATTGCTATGTTATCCTAACAGCAGCCAGAGGATTCTTGGTTACATGATGCTTCTGCCTCAGGCTGGCTGGTTTTACTCTCTGATGTGAGCTCCCGCAGGGTGACAAGAGTTAAGGTGAGTGTACAGGAGGAAATTTGTGTCTCAGGTGGTGAGATGAGCTTATGACTGTTTACAGCAGTGAAAGATCTGGCTGAGTCTTGTTCCTCTGTGCTCCTGTGACAGAAACAAAGACATTTTCCAAGAAGTCTTATGCTAAAAATGTTGTGCAAAAAGTAGCTGTGCACTGAGATGCCTGCAGAGAAATGCAGCTCATCCCAGCTGCACCCACCATCCTCCCACTATCATCCAAGGGACCAAGACTGACACTGACTGAGGACAATGTCCTCCTGTCTCGATGCAAACAGAAGAAATGGGAAAGATTGGCAGCATGAGATCATTGAGGAGCTTGTGCACCTCCTTTTATACTCAAACACAAATATTTCCAGCTGTCTTGTGGGTTTGCAGTATAACAGATCTAAGGAGGGTTTCACTGGACTGACTCACACTCTTACCAAGTTAGCTATGAACTTAAATCCCAAGCCTGTCCTGCTTGGGATTTAAGTTCATAGCTAACTTGGTAAGAGTGTGAGTCAGTCCAGTGGGATTTTAGTTGCAAGTGGATGGTTAATTTTCAGCTTGTCCAGCTTGTTATAATTCAGAGCTGAATTGCCACTATGTGGGCAGTGTTTTCAGGGCTACTGTACCTGCCAGACTGATTTCCTGCAGGGTGCAATTCTGCATGGGAACATCTCAAAAAGGTTATGACCAGGTTTCCTGCATAGACAAGTAATTTCTAATGATTTTGTAGCAATGGATACCTTTTTGTCCAACAGCTGGGAATACCAACGTCCTGCATTCTCTTGTCACGAGTGTCCACTCGTTACCCTGGGAAAATATAAAATTCCCAGATGGGATGGGTTTCTTTGTCTGGTAAATAATTAATAATGAAACTACAAGCTGCTGCTTGTCTCATATGCTCATACAACAAATGGTACTTTCTTTGCCTGTGGATAAGCAAGGTAAAAACCTCATGGGTTTTTACCCATGAGGGTTTTCACAGCATGTCTGCAAAAGCCAAACCTTATTTACTAGAAAAATATGGGCTAAAATAACTGGGGAACATCTAAGTTCAGTAAAGGCTGGAGTAAAAAAAAATGCTGTGACTCACAGAAATTCCTGCTCAGGGGAAGGCAGGCTCAGTCACAGCAATCTCATCTCTCAGGAGATTTCAGGTATGCTCCATCCAGATTTTCTCTGACACGGATAGTGGGCATCCTCTGGGATTTACTGAACCATGCAAGTAGTGAACGCAAGAGTCCCCCTACCCCATGCAGCTTAAGTGAGACAACAGTGGAGCCTGGATGGAAGAGGAAGGGATACTGCAGAGAGCATCAGACTCCTCCTGCCAGAAACACAGTTGTTCCATATGTGAGATTTGTTAATGTTCAACTGCCTTGGGAGAAAATAAGCTCTAATGTTTGTTTCTGGTTTCCAAAGATCTTTGCAACATTTCCAGATCTGTAGGGTCTTACCTCATAATCCAAAATGCTGTATTTTCATGACCAACTCTTCTCATCACATGCTTTGCAGGCCAGACCCTGCCATTAGGTCCTCTACCAGCTTTACTGACTTTTTAGGAACAAACTCCTTTATTTGAGAATGTGTTTCTCTATTTCCTTCCTTTTGATGTGAGCAGAAGTGCTACATTATAAAGTACCTACTGAAAAGGAAAACCCCTGGCCACCAGGTCAGGAAACCTGACACTAGGGATACCAGTGACAGCAGCTTTTCTTCCATCTGCTGGTTGTACTTTTGCAATGGCTCCAAGGAGGGTGGCTCCACACAGGGCAGGATTGGGCAGAGGTAGCCAAGCTGGTCTGGAGCACAACAGCTCAAGCACTGAAAGCCATTGAGACTGTGGTGTCTGTGTTTGACCATGGTCCCAGCTAGACACTGATGGAGCCCTTCCCACCAGCCACTCAAAGTCACTTGTGCCCTGAGTAGGCAGTGGCTTTGTGCCTTGATGATGCTGGCTGTAAGAAAGAGCAAGCTCTCAGTTGTTAGCTTGCCCAGATTAGCCTTGTTTTAGCTCATGCAGGCTTTTGAATCCCAGTTCTCTCCTGCCCCAGTGATTTGACTGAGCCCAGGATGTGGCCTTGTATGCTGAGGTGGGGCACAGCCCTGCCATAAAGGGGGAATGCTGTGAGCACTAAGGAAATGAAGCCAGGAATGCTAAGAGTTCTTTGCCATAAAAAACATGCTGCAGGCTGTGTCTTGCTGAGCAATGTTAGTTCCCAAGGCTTTTTTCCCTTGTTGTTGTCATAAAACCTCAGTGAAATCACCTACAAGCTTCAGAAGTTGTGTGCGGGAGGGGGACAAGTGTAGAGACCATTGTTGAAGCCTGTAGAGACTCTTCTGCTTAAACTGCCTCGTACTGGTATGGCTTTGCTGGGCTCAGCATCATGGTCATCAACTCAGATCCCAGGATATAATTAATCATAATTTTCTTTCTTGAAAACAGATGACTCTGCTAAGAAAATTTTTGAAAAAGAGAGTCTGTGCTGGGCTCCAAAACGTTGCTGTTTCATCCCTCTCCATAGGGACAGGACATCTATTTAGCAGGGCTGTTTCATGTGGGAGGTAGAGCTGCAAGCTGGTGGCAAACCAATGGACCACAACACAGAAAACAAGAAAACTCAACCAACAGGCACTTTCATAAGGGCAACTGCAAACACCGCAACACATCACGGTGCACATGTACACGACACTGCACCTTCGAGTAAGGCAAAGCTGTAAATGTGCCTCTGAGTGAATGCTCAGTGATTCAACTGACACCCCTGCTTATCATTAGCTAACTGATGCAATCTGTCCTTCTGCCTGCAAACCATACTCAAGCTGATTGTAGCTCTCCCTGTCCTGATGCCATCCCTCCCTGCCCCTTCTGGGCTGCCCATGGCTCAGCAGGTGTTTGCCAGTTGACGCTGGAGCTGCAGAGAGCATTGTTCTGATGAGCACCCAAGTAGCACCGTTGTCTGTGGTTTTAGATCATTGAAACACAGAACCTTAGAATGGCCTGGGTTGGAAGAGACCTTAAAAATCATCAGTTTCAACCCCCCCACGATCCACAAGATCAGGTCATTCAAACTGCCATCCAACTTGGCCTTGGACACTTCCAGGAATGGCAGAAGGAAAGACAGTAGGCAGGACTGAGGGGCAGCATGGACAACAGGAGAGATATAAGAGGAAAACGATGGGGTCCAGATGTGCTAATTACAATTAAAATCTGTAAAGTGAGCTAGTTCTCTTAATGAGGTAAGAAGACTTCTCCCAAGAGCATGAGCGGAATGACTCAGTCCTCTATTCCCCAAAATCTGCTATAGCAGGGAAAGGCAGTTTCCTCTCAGGTAGATGATGTATTTAAGGCACCCATCAGAGGCATGGCAGCTGCTTGCTATGGAGCACAGCAACATTTTTAGGTGGTCAAGGAAAACAGAGGACAAAGTAGAGAGCCAGAAAGCCTGATGAGTAAATCTGGTTGGTGACATATAATCCAAGTTAGTTGCAGTCACAGACTTACTAACAGATATGAGGTAGAATAGTGAAAAGTATTTGGTTTTGCCAGATTGATACAAAGTGAAGAAGAGTTTTGTATTTTTCTGTTTACTGTGATGGAGATATGGAGAACTTTTCAACAGAAAACTCTTCTGTTTGGAGTCCTTTCCAGAAAGCACAGTACATATTTGCCCAGCTTCCAGCAACTGGGGGGGTCTGGTGGACTACATCTTCACAGAGAGCTTTCCCTTTCAAAACATTCAGAATTAGGCCTTTTAATTTAATGTTGAGCCTGACTAAGTGTCACAGCCAGCACTGTGAGACAGCTGCAGTCTTTGGACCTGGCTCTAAAGTGATTAAAGTGACTTGACTGAACTGATTTGTCACTCCCAGGCTCACAATTGATTAACCATGACCAGAGTAACACCTTCAGATGAGAGGGTAAGGGAGAACCATGCACTGCTGCTGCACTTGTTCTGCGTTTGTAACAGCCCAGTGAAAGACCGGAATCCCTACTGGGAGATGCCAAGGGCTGGATGAACATGTCGCACTGCCTCTTGCCCCAGACTTCAGTATGCAGATTTGTGAATAGGCACAAAATGTGGCTGAATTTTTCACTCACAAATGGCCAAAGGGAGCGGAGAGGATCTGGGAAGAGGAATGCATAAAACAATCAAAGCAAACTGTGACAGAGATCAACCACAATCAGGTAATAATTGTAGGGAATTCTTGGTTTAAATTGTAAGCCTACACAAAAGCATTTTTCTTTCTTTGATTACTGCATTGTCCTTGTTCTCCTTCCATGCCCTTCACTCTTATTACATCCACTCAAATGCCACCTTAGCTAAATTAGGGATGTGTGAAATAACCAGAATGTTAATGCTGAGTTTCTCACTGGGACTGCAGGTATGAACAAACCACTAAGTAGAAAATGTACAAAACCTGTTATCTGATAGAAAGTAACCTTTCTATGGGAACAATAAAAGCAAAACTTTGGCCTTTATTTTCAAAAGAAAAGCAGAAATCAGAAGATAATCCAAACAAGTAGACTGATCCCAAACAGACTGCTTTGGGGTGTTTTGTGGTTCAGATGATGTTTGGTTTCTTTCCATTCTGAGTCAAGCCAAACTTTGCAGTTGGAAGTTCCAGACAAAAATGGAGTTCAGGTCCTTTCCTCTCCCAGCAGAGCTTGGTACAGCTTAGTCTGTCCCTACTTGCCCCCAAGCTAGGTTTGGTGCTGGTTCAGTGCAGACCTGGCATGGTGGTCCCAGCCCCACATCTTCAGACAGCGTCACGCCACAGTCTCACAGGTATCTTCATCCTCATGCTTTGAAAGCACCACTCTAATGGGCTACCGTCCACCCCTCATCCATTTCAGGGGCTTGGAAGTGGTTTCTGCTTCCAGCAAAACGTGACAACTCTGTATTTTGTTCATGAGAAATCTCATGCCATAAGTAGAAGACCTGGGCTTGAGGGCTTTGTGATTGGAACAGAACCACTTTGCTCAGGGGCCATCCCTGAACAGCATGGATACAGCCTAAGGCATACAAATGATCCCTGTTTTGCATCTGCTTTCAGCACACATATGGTCTCTCTCTCTACCTTGGGGAAAATGGCCTCACCACAGGGTCTCCAGCAGGAGAATCCCTTCCTTCCCAGAAGTGCTGGGAGACCTGGACTATG
Organism: Serinus canaria; assembly: GCF_022539315.1. Lineage (NCBI taxonomy): Eukaryota > Metazoa > Chordata > Aves > Passeriformes > Fringillidae > Serinus > Serinus canaria. The sequence continues at coordinate 45,705,183 of NC_066313.1, forward strand.
CTTGGGAAGGGTACATAAAAGATATGGCAGCTACCTTATCTCCCACTTTATAAACTAACTGTATGGAAATTACCCAAGGAACAAAACCTGCAAAGTTACCTCATTATCCCTTTCTTTGTGGAGTTTACTGTAAACCGGCAGGCTTTAGATCTTAATTTGCTGGGAAGTGCAGTAATGTAATTAGCTAAACTGATAACAAGATGAGTAGTGTGAATTCTTCAGAGGAAAGAAGGAACATGCTAGACAAAGAGAAAAGTAAAAGGAATAAGAGAAAAAAAATGCTTCCTTTGACAAATAATTTTTTCAGTATGTTAATGATATGGAAGACTTGTTTAGGTCACAGGGAATGCCATGCACAAGTACTTTCTTACTTAAAAAGGACACAATTTCCACAATTTCTAGAATATCTTAATTATTTTTAAGAAATAAAATTCATGCATATTTTGAAACAAAGTGTTTTTTTCTTTTCTTTTTTTTTGGGGGGGGTTGGTTTGTTTGTTTTGTTTGTTTTGGTTTTTTTTGTTTTGTTTTGTTTTGTTTTGTTTTTGTTTGGTTGGTTTGTTTGTTTGTTTTTTCCTAAGAAACATCTTCCCTGTCCTGAATTTTTCCTTGCTTGCCTGCAGCAGTTAAAAAAAAAAAAAAAATCTTGGGGAAACCATCTCCCAACAAACACAAAAGCCGTACTTCCCACGGTCGATCCCAGGTCAAACTCTACCTGCTCCTGGCCCCCCGCGCTGCCCGTGAGGCACCACGGGCTCTTCCCAAACCCAAACCTTGTCAGAGATCCAAGCAGCTTGCAAAAGCTTTGCTGAAGACCATGCAAAGCTCCAGTGGTGTGAACCTCATGAAGCTCAGCCGTGCACATCCCTGGACAAGGGGCTGCCCGTGCCAGTCTTGCTGGCCAGAACAGGTTTTCATGGGCTTGTGAAAGGAAAGATGGAATGAAGAACGGAATGAACAGAATGAAGAATGCAAGTTTCTCTTGTCACTAGATGGCCCTGTCTCCTTTCACTAAACACACAGGATTTTATTTTTACAGCCTCAGATCTGCAGCCCTACAGCTGTGTGCTTGCAGGGTCATCAGCCACATCTGGGACGGGAAACCTCTAGAAGGAGAAAAAATTCACCTGGGCTTTGATGATGGTTTTCATTAGGTCTTTGGTAACTTCCCTGAGTAAAGCAAATACTGTTGCAAGAAAACTTTGAGATTTGTATGAAATGCTACCCTTGTGGAGAAGTTCTGTGATTTCCTCATCTCAGAGTCCTCCAGCAGCTATGCTGTGCAGATTTAAACCAAAAAGGGAGGAATTTAGGAAGCTGCTAGGCATTTAACTGAGGTGCAGGCTGGTGGAGGGACAGGAACTTCTGTCCTTCAATCTTTCATTAGGTGGGAGACAAAGAGGAGCTGTCTCCCAGCACACCCCTGAGATGATTGAAACTGGTGGGATGAGGCTTTCCAGGTACCTTGTTCACCACCAGCCACCCCTGGGATCACCTGGCCCCTGCCCAAGTGTTGCTGCCCACCATGTCAGCAACAGCCATCCTGTCCCACACAGCCCCTGACCTGTTTTTGGGCTGTATCTTCTTGGGAGCTCTGGCTTCAAGGCAGAAATTTATCTTCTGAAGGTGCTCTTGTTCAAGGACAGGGAGCTCACTGCCACAGCCCACACACAGCAGCCTGGAGGAAGGTCTGGGGCAGTAGAGGCAGCAGGGAACAGAGAGTTGCAGGGAAGCCATCCCATTTTTTAACCCATGAAAGTGGTACAACACTCTTCTGGGATTTTGGCTTCTGTTAGGTGGAGCAGGCAGGCAGCTCTGCCTGTTGGAGCAGAGTGTTGGCATTTAAATGAGGGGACACTGAACTCTGACTGTGCAGTAGGCAGAGGACATGCACTAAAGCCCTGTGGACATCTGCTGCCCCAAACCCTTACACTGACAACCACATTTTCATGGTTTGGATGTCTCTGAGTAACTCTAAAGCTACTGCAGGTCTGACTCTGGACAAGCAAGCAGATCAGATTATTGCCTTCCCCAGGAAAAATATTATTATGTTGCAAAAACCGCCAATATATTCAGGGCTTTCACTGGCTGTATTGGCTCAAGGCTGAGTATTTTATCAACTGCCAGATTTCTCAAGTGTATTCAAGTGATGTTTGAAGCAAAATTCCTGCCTGGAAAAAGTTACTATCTGATGATATAATCCAAAGCCATGAAAGACTGGGAGCATTTTTTTACTGATTTCAAAAGGATTTGGATCAGGCCCTGAGGAACGAGTCCAGCATCTCTCCCTCATATCAGCAGCCTCTGTGCTTTGAGGGCACAACCCTTGTAATAACAACTATTTGCAGTGGTATTTGAAGGATCACAGCTTCAGCTGCACAAAGGACACAAGACATGAGTGACCATGGTGGGAAAGGAAGCAAATTTGCTTATTTAGATAATTAACAAGCATTTGAGACTAGTGTTGCTGTCTAACACATTACTGACAGACTAATAATTCTGTCTGATGAAGCAGCAATTGTAACAATAGTTATGGTCCACAAAAGAAACCAACCCTCCTAGACACTGCTGCCAGGAAAGGAAGGGTACGATTGTTTCTCCTTCATGCAAGTGAATAGACCATGTGCCAGAGAAGCATCCCATGGGGCTTGGCTGGGAGAGGAAGGGCTCACTGAGCTACTGTGTGGCAGCTACAGAGGATGCCTTGCTTTTATGGCCAAAGATAGCTGCAGGCATAATTTTGCACCTGCAGTTTTGGTAAGATGGATAACTGCGGCCCTTACTGACCCACATCATGTGATGCCTTTAGAGGCCAGTCCTGTGAGCACAAATAGTTGTGGCTTATTAGGAAAGGCACCATTTGAGAGCAGACATAATGCTGGGTGTTATGTCCCTTCTGAAAACTGCCTACTCATTGCTGTGAGTATAACCCTATCAATCACAGAATCACGGAATGGGTCAGGCTGGAAGGGACCACAGGGACCAAACTCTGTCTGGACCAAACTCTCCGCTTAAGTAGGGCCATCCCAGTGCACATGGCACAGGATTGCATCCAGACCCTTCCTGAATATCTTCACTGAAGGAGACTCCACAAACTCTGTGGGCATTCTGTTCCAATGTGCAATCACTGCACAGTAAAGAAGTTCTTCCTCATGTTCATCTGAACTTCCTGTGCATCAGTTTCAGAAGGCCCATTGCCTTCTGTCCTACTGCTTGGCACAATATCCTTCCAGCAGGCAGTTCCTTCCCAGAGCTGAGCTGGAGAACTGAGGAGTATTGCTACTTACTTCAGGGGGCTACCATAGGGAAAAGAACTAGGGGCATTCTGTTTTAACCTGGTCTTGTCTTATCCTGTCCAATGGCTGGGTGAGCTGAACGGATGGGTAAACAAATCCTCCAGGGTGAATGCAGGAATGGGGTGAAAAGAGGTGTTTTTCAGAAGAGGGACCTTCCATTATCTCACAGCCTGCAGTGGGGTTGTGCCCAAGTCCTCCTTTCCCCCATCCCAGTCAAAAAGAGCTCATGGGGAATGAGATTACAGAGTCAAGTTTTCCCTTCTTTTCATGCAAGTCATAGGAGATTGGTAGAGATCCAGGACCTAATAACTGACCGGCCTCAAACAGTGTAAGAAACACCTGGGACTTGGCTCTAATTTGCTTTGTATGACATACAGAAAATTTTATTCAAACTAAGTGGGTCAGGATAGTCAACAGGAGGGTTGATGGGCAGCAGAGGGCTCTGTGTGTTGGTCCCCACAGCTCCGCTGTGCAACTTCACCATTGCTTACATCCCATGCTTCCCAGAGACAGGAGGAAAAATCAACTAATGCAGATTTCCTCTGTTTCTTCTCTTCAGGGAATCAGTCTATTGAGAAATTCATTAAAATCCACTGTGCCTGAGATAGAAAAACATCACCTGACAAGAAAATGCTCTTATGGAAAACAAGCCTTTGATAGCTTTACATGCTTCTTGAACACAGGGAAAGCCAGTCAATAACATTCCTTGTGGCCTAAAAGCAGAAACATCTGTCAGAGGCGGCTTGCTGGGCTGAATATAGCAGCAGGAAAGCCCAACTGATTAACTCCATCCTCTTCCTAACATGTTTTTGTGCTTCCCAGAAATCCCTAGAAAGGGCTCCTGAGGACACTGGCACCATTACAAGCCAGCTATAATTCAGTAAACAGAGCGATGAAGAAAACATTATCCTGACTGCAGTTCACCTCTGGCATCCAGGTTGCATAATTCACATGTACTTCATTCTACACTCTCTTGGCTGTGTGGCCGGCTTGTAATTTAGGAAAAAAGGAAGATCAAGCCCACACTTGAGGAAATGAAGGAAAAAATAAAATTATTGTTGGGAGGAGGAAAAGAGAGTTAGGGTCCATACAACCTTGCAAGTAAACTGGAGCAGGGGAAACTGACAGAAAAGATTAGAGCAGTAATACAGTAGACAAAGGAAGCACTTCTGGTGTGCCTGGGCGGATCTTTCTTAGTATGGGTAATCATCCGCAAGGACCCTTCTTCCAACCCCTTTTTTCATCCACATTTGTTGATCCACCTCTATTAGAAAAGCTAAAATTACTTTGCTGTGTTTTACTTCTGTCCTACCTTACACATGACAATTCACCATGCATAACTGAGGGACTTTTCCAAAAACTGCAAGAAATTTTGTGACAACTCTTGCTAACTTCATCACAATTTCCCCCCTTACTTTGGAAAGTAGAAAGACCTTTTATTTTTTATTCATGTGTCCGGCCTTATTCCAGGATTGTTGAACCACCAATGCAGGTCAGGGGCACAAAACTTGTTGGGACCAGCTCAGAACACATAAATAATAGTTAGTGTCATTCTTAAATCATAGTCTCTCTGCATCCTACTGCCACTGGACCATGCCAAGAGACCTCTAGATATGGTGCCTCAAGCAAACAATATTCAGCTTGCAACAAGTCTAGAGAAAAAAGTAATCTTTCTGTTTCCAAAGTTTCTCGTGCAGGGGAATAATTTCTGTAATCACAGAGCTACTCTGTTTGCACATTTAAACATATTTATCTTCATTTTAATATACATTCAAATAACTTCTGTGAAATGCTCATAAACATAAGATCTTTTGATTTCAACTGTGCTGAACAAAGAGAAGCAACTTACCTTAGAGATGAGGTAAATACCACTACTTATAGCAGAATGGTGGGATGGGAAAATGAAACAGCCTTTGTTAGAAAATGATATGTGGCCCATTCACTCAGCAGCCCTTCAGAGGGATATAAGTATTCACAGCACAGTGTGAAATCTTTCCCTGATTGATACTTAATTCTGAGTACATCCTGATAGCTTAAAGAAATAGTTTAAATCAGAGTCCGAGGGGTTTACTATCCTGTGGGGGTTTTACATGTGTGTGAAGGAATTTTGTGTTGTTTTTTTCTTGAGTGAATGAACTGCCTCATTTTTCTGAGTTTTTGCTCCCTTTCAGTTTACAGATTATTGAAATTTATCAGCTGCAGTGTGGACCTTGCCCTGGAAATGTTTATCTTCAGATTTAATTTTTCTCCACTGCATATGTTTACCTCTTAGCAGGTTTACCTTTCACCTCCTACAGTGGAAAATTATAACAACAAATTTGAAAGGCAACCCACTCTCTTTCTAGCTCTAGCTCTCCTAGAGGACTCTTCAAAATCCTCCCTCTCATAGTCAAGTCAGAAGACATCAAAAATACAACACAATGAGAAGCCCTCTGGCCTTGAGTCGCCCACCATCTACATATTTCCAAAACTGGATTAAAATTCCAAGAGGACTCTGCTAAAATCTCAAACTGGCATTGCATAGCACAAAATCCAATGTGAAGAATTTTTGTTCTCTGTATAGCCAATAGCAACATTTCCAAAGTTTTCTGCCTTGCATGTTTTTTCCTCACCTGTTTTAGAGCAGCCTGAAGCAGTATCATGTTTTCACAGGAAAGGAAAAATAATGTTCTCAAAAAAGGAACATTAATAACTTCTTTTTGAACTTTCTGGTTGGTTTTTTATTGCAATTCCCAGACCAAAAAACCCCCTGAACAACTAAAACCACAGCAACATTTTCTTTCATGTATTTTGCTTAGTATTTGTTAGAAGCTGAGGTCTTTTCAGACTGACTTCCCCGCTGAAAAGAAGCTGATTTCTTGCCATTGCTTCTTGATAGTTCGACTGATTCAGCCCTCCCCTTAATCCTGCTACAGATGAGCGAGAGAAGAGACATCCCTCGGGGCCATGGGGATCTGCTCCGGGCCGGGATGAACTTCTCGATCTGCCCAGCATCTTCCCTCCCTGCAGTGTGCTGTGCACAGCCATTAGGTTTTCCATCCTTTGGCACTACTGACACCTGACTTCATTCGACCCTTCCCTCCTCCAGTCCCCAAACACTAGATACCTGCCCCTTATTCCCCATGTCTTTCCTCCCCCAGTTCCCCAGCTTGCTCCAAGCACTGCCATCTGCTCAGGCTTTACAGCTCTGAAAACACAAAGAAGGAAGAAGGATTGGGAATTTTTTTCTCCACAGGATGGTTCCCTTGTCACAGTCATATTCCAACTTTCTTACCCTGTTCCTCACACTCACTCTGTGGGGAGAATTGCAGCAGATGGAGGACATCACCTAAAATAAAGCTTGTGTGACAACTCAAGTAGAGCAAAACAGGGAAGATGACATGTTCATAGAATCATTTAGGTTGTAAAAGACCTTTAAGATCATTGAGTCCAGCCAGTAAACTGGCACTGCCAAGTCTATCCTTAAGCCATGTCCCCAAGTACCACATCTGCACATCTTTTAAATACCTTCAGAGATGGTGACTCAACCATCTATCTCCCTGGACAACTTGTTCCAATGCCTGACAATCCTTTCCTGAAAAATTTTCCCTAATATACAATCTAATCTGCCATTTCCTCTGCTCCTGTCATTTGTTACCTGGGAGAAGAGAGCAGCCTACCCCTACCTGGCTATAAACTCCTTTCAGGCAGTTGTAGAGGGCTATAATGTCCCCTCTGAGCCTCTTCTTCCCCAGACTAAACAACCCCAGCTCCCTCAGCTCCAAGTCTGTACCAGGAATGTGCTAGGCAAGATATCACAGACCCTCAGCTCACCTTAGCCTCATGTCCTCTTCTTCTACCTGTGCCCTCAGGTGGCCTGGGGACACATCAGGACCACATGCAGGGTGAAGGTCAACTGCCATAGGATCCTGAACAACCCAGGCTGAACACACTTGAATTTTGGGGCAGGTGGTAAGCAGCATGTAGCAGAGGCTGATGTCAGAGTCCACGAGATTCCCCTGGTTTGGACCAGAGGCTGACCAGCATTATGCAGACTCAACCTCAGGCAAGGCAGGGAGCCAATCCAAATCTGCTCAGAGAGCCTTTGTTTCAGGATTTTTGCTTTTTGCAAAAGCCATGAAATGCTTTTCAGGGATGCAGCAGAGACCCTATGCCCCTAAAACTGCAGGAGGGTAGTGATGTGTGGCAAGGAACACAGAATTAGACAATGAATCTCTGCGTGACTGGATCTCCTCATCCATGTGCTGGATTCTGCAGCTGGGACAGGCCAACCCTGGGTGCTCATACAGTCTGGGGAATGGGATGCTGGAAAGCAGTGCCAGGGAACAGGACCAGGGCTCCTGGTCAATGACAAGTTGAACATGAGTCAGCAGTGCAGCCAGGAGGGCCACCCGTGTCCTGGGGGGCATCAGGAACAGCATCGCCAGCCAGGCAAGGGAGGGGATTGTCCTGCTCTGCTCTGGGAAGGCCTCGCCTCCAGTGCTGGGGGCAGTTCCGGGTGCCACAATATCAGAAAGACATTAAATTGTTAGAGAACATCCAAATGAGGTCAACAAGGATGGTGAAGGGTGTGGAGAAGCTGTGTGAGGAGCTGCTCGCTCTTCAGCCATGGGTCTGCCCAGCCCTGGAGGAGACTGAGGGGAGAGATCATTGCAGTTACAGCTTCCTCATGAGGGGAAGAGAGAAGCAGGCACTGATCTCTTCTCTGTAGGGCCAGTGACAGGACCAGAGAGAATGACCTCAAGTTGTGTCAGGGGAGGTTTAGGTTGGATATTAAAAAAAGGTTCTTCACCCAGAGGCTGGTTGGGCAGTTAGTGGTCACAGCACCAAGCCTGACAGAGTTCAAGGAGCACCTGGACAACGCTCTCAGGCCATGGTGTGACTTCTGGGGATGGTGCTGTGCAGGGCTGGGAGCTGGACTCGATGATGTTTGCGATAGTGTTCCCTTCCACCTCAGGACATCCTGTGACTCTGTGCGGGAACTCCCGGCACGCAGCCACAGGAAGAGCTCTGCCTGCGCCGGTCGGGTCCCACATCCCCTCAGGCACCGGGCCCGGCCCTCGGCCCCGCGCGCGCCCGGCCCACCGAGCAGGCGCCGCCGCCGCCCCACCCACGGGCGCGGTCACGTGCCCTGCGGCATGGCCGGCGCGCGGGGGGACGGTGGCGGAGGGAGCGTGCTCCTCGTTCCTTCCTACATCTGCTCCTTCCCCGGCTGCGACGCCACCTTCAACAAGGCCTGGCGGCTGTCCGCCCACCTCTGCCGGCACACGGGCGAGGTGAGCCGCGCCGGCTGGGAGGGAAGGAGGGGTCTGTGTGACCGAGGCGTGGGCGCCGCACTGGGGGACCGGACAGGCCGCTTCACCTGCTCGGGAGTGTCACCACACCCGGGGGCTGCGCGTTGTGGCCGGGCCGGGTGCGGCCGTGGCATCCCGCTGTCGGCAGGATGGCCTCCCCGGGGCGGCCGAGCCCCCGAGAGGTGGGTCTGCCTCTGCGACAACTCCTCTTTTTCAGAGGCCCTACGTTTGCGATTATGAAGGCTGTGGCAAAGGGTTCACGAGGGACTTCCACCGCGCCCGACACCTCCTCACGCACACCGGGGAAAAGCCGTTCGAGTAAGGCCCAAGGTTTTGCTTCTTAAGCTGAAGTGCGGTTTTTCGTAAGGAAAGGAAGTTAAAACAGGGCAGTGGTAGAGAGCATGCATGCCTTTGGAGTCATGGGCACTGCCATAACAGTGTGTACACGGGGTGGGATCAAACCCCCTGTTCCGGCAGTGATCTGTAACAAATGCTTAAAGGATCTCCCCCAGTTATTAAAAGGCTAACTTTGTCTCTTTCTTCAAAGCAAACTTCTATATTTGAGTTGTGAGTTTCAGTAATTCTGTGTGTTGTTCTTGTACGATGATTTCTGTATCTGCCTAGGGAAAAGTCACTGACAGCAGTAATAAAACTGCAGTTCGTTTGCAGGTGCACAACTGATGGGTGCAATGAGAAATTTGGAACAAAATCAAACATGAAGAAGCACATTGAGCGCAAGCATCAGAATCAGCAAAAGCAATATGTGGTGAGTAATTACCTTTGCACTGTACAGTGGAGGCTAAACAAGCTCTTTCTTGTGTATCTGGTGAAATACTTCAACTTGTTGTTATGTGGTACTTGTATAAGTTCAAATACTGTAACTGGGATTTCAGCAAAGACATGAACTGAACTGTAATTATTTGGCCTCTAATCATAACTTAATTTCCTCAATAGTGTGACTTCGAAGGCTGTAACAAGTCTTTCAAGAAACATCAACAACTTAAAGTTCATCAGTGTCACCACACCAATGAGCCTCCCTTCAAGTACGTGGGTAATTTTAATACTGAACTTTAACACTTAAACACTGTAGATGAAAATAAGTGCATTTTCTCAGCCTTTTCCTTGATGTGGCAGTAAAAAAAAAAAAAGAAATAATTTTGTAGTCAGGGCTGCAAGTATATTTCTTGTACTAATCCTTTGCTCAGTGATCTCTTTTGAGAGACAATCTTGGTGCTCTGTAACTTCAGCATTCCAGCAATTTTATAAAAAAAACAACACTCCCCCACCCCCCAGTTTTTAATTCATAGTTTGAAATACAGGCATAAGAGCTTACACAGTAATAAAAAATGCAGCTACCTTTATTTCCCAGTAAAAAGCAGTGACTTGGCTGACATTGAGTAGTGAGTAGTACCTAGAAAAAAGGGAGAGACTTGGACACTAATCTTGGAAACTGTGCATAGCAGCTCCATTTGACACATGACTATAGATCTGCTAAAAGCAAAGTTCAGTCTTGTATTTCTTACAGGTGGATCACACTTAACATGAGTGTTCATTCCACTTCAGTGAAATGCACTACTATGGTTGGATGACAGACAAAAATGTCAGTGCTCTGCTGGTTCTGCACAAGCCACTTCCACTTTCTGTTCTATGTTTGATGAGCCTGCTGTGTAGAGATGATACAAGGCTTGACTTTCCAGCTAAAGCTCAATTTGCTGTATATTTGGAAATCATACTATAGTTCTAACTCTCAAAGTCATCCAAGTCAATTGAAAAACTATTACAGAATTTACTTTTACAAGGTGGGGGGACATACACAGATCTGTAGGCAAAGGGAAACTTGGATTATTTTGTTAATTTTAATTGTTCTTGACTTAACAAAAAATAAGTAGATATGGTGAAAGAAATGAAACTACTGCTATTTTGTACCTAGATGTAATAAAGAAGGATGTGGAAAGTGTTTCTCTACTCCAAGTCGACTAAAGAGGCATGAGAAGATACATGAAGGTAAAACTGTTTTTTTCTTTTTAAGGTTTCAGCAAAGGAAAAAGAACTGCTTCCAGTGCAGAGTATGCATGGATGCATGACAATCTGAAAATGTTCTGGGCCTAGTGATCCAGACAAGACAAGACACCCATTTTAAGTAGTAAAGTGGGATATAACTGCAGGGCATTGCAGTGTTTAGTTATCTGTGTCTGTGGCAGTCTGAGCAGAGCTCAGGATTCCTTCAGTTATTTCTTTTCCTGAGGTTCTTCCTTGCAAATAACCCGTTTTTGGAGACGGGCTGGTGGTAAAGGCATTAGCCTAGATGTCCAGACCTTAGATTCAGTTGCCAATTCTGCCACAAATTTCCTATGAAGCCTTGGCAGAACAGTGTGTATTTTTAGTTATTAATGAACCTATGTGAGAGGCTTTTAAGTGAAATCATCATAATGTGGCCATGTATGTTTGAGCTAATCCAGCTGCTCTCTTATCTCTTCTTTTCACTGACAGATAACCAGCTTTCCAGTGATAGGAAAAACCAAAACCAAGTCAAATAAACCCATCAGACAAGAAAGAGTACCCAGAAGGCTGTGATTTGTACTGTAATTCCCTTTTCTTAAGACAAGGACTTGTTTGTAGATTTTTGAGCATTCTGGTCCTGGGATTTAAATAGTGTTGACTTTCTGTGGTTCCTGCCTGATAGAATGGTAGAATCTCTTTAGACTCTGAAATACTACTGTATAGGCAGTATTTCTTTTTAATATGCAGGCCAAATATTTATATAGAAGTAATATATATTACTAGTTATTTTCATCTATTTGGGAGAAAGTGTATGGCTGGGAGGAAGTAGCTTTACTGAAGCCAGGAAAGAGAGTTTCACAAAATCATTTAGGTCAGAAAGGATTGGTCACCTGGTCCAGCTCCCTGCTCAGTGGGGGGACAGTTAGACCAGGTTGTTGAGGACCACATCCAGTGATGTTGAATGGTTCCAGGGCTAGGGCTTCCACAGCCTCTCTGGACAACTGGTGTCAGTGATACAAGGTTTCTTATATAAAATTGCTAGGATTTTCTCTTGTTCTAATTTGTGTTGGTTGTTTATTGTCTCTTATCCCGTTCCTATGCAGTATGGGAAGAGACAAGGAATAACTGGCTTTTAATTTTCAAATGCAGGAAGTGGAGTTCCCCCTTGTAAAACTGGACTGTTTGCCAGACCCTCTGTGATTGTAAACATTTGTTCCATCCAACAGGCTATGCATGCAAGAAGGAAAACTGCTCATATATTGGAAAAACTTGGACAGAGCTTCTGAAACATAATAAAGTCAGTCACACAGGTAAATTCCAAATGCATTAGTCAACTTATGATACAAATAGGAAACCAACTGCTAATCTGGAGTCCTTGCTGTACTCATTTCATCAGCTTGTCAGCATGTCCCAAACTTGTCTGCTAACTTTATTGGTAAAGTGGCTGTCACTCCAGCTAGACCTTTGATGAAAATGCTGCTCACTATACTAAGTTGACTTTGTGATTCAGTTAACAGAAAACTGTTTTATGTACGTTTCAGATCTGGGTAATTCATACTGCATTATCCTTGTGAAGTCTCTTAAGTTCTTTGCATTTCATGTTGATTCTAGCATTGTTCTAATAGACCACCAGGCTATGATTCTGAGCTGCTGTAAGAAGTTGTTTATTTATAGTCTGCCTTTTTTTCTCCCACTTAGAGCCAATAGTCTGCAGTGAATGTAACAAAACTTTTAAACGGAAGGATTACCTCAAGCAGCATCAAAAGACACATGCTGTGGAGAGGGAAGTCTGCCGCTGCCCCAGAGAAGGATGTGGAAGAACGTACACAACTTTATTTAACCTTCAAAGCCATATCCTCTCTTTTCATGAGGAGAAAAAACCATTCTCTTGTGATTATCCAGGCTGTGGAAAAGTGTTTGCAATGAAGGTATGTGGTTTTTTAACTATTTTTATCTGAATCCCATTATCTGAAATTATAAACTTAATTCTTTTTTTTCCCCTCCTGCTCTTTGTAAGTGTAGCAGAGCCTAGCAAGGCATGCAGTTGTACATGATCCTGAGAAGAGAAAGCTGAACTTGAAAGTAAGTTACCCTCTTGGAAAAAGTCTTCTCACCCCTACCCTGTTACTGCAGAGGAGGGTAAACTTTACCTGGTTTAGAATGTGACTTCAATCAGGAAAACAGGTCAAATATGTAGATAATTTGTGAGGTTCTTAATTTATGAAGCTCCTTTAGCTAATGCAGTCCTGGCCTCTACTTTGATTTACTTCCCCACCACCCCCCCCCCCACAACAGTAGTCTTTGCTCCACAGATACATTAAGTTTACTAATTCTGGATCTGTTTCTGCCAGGCAAAGCGTTCTCGTCCCAAGAGGAGCTTAGCCTCTCGTCTCAGTGGCTACATTCCTCCTAAAACACAGCCAGGAAAGGATGAAGTTGTGGTGGAAAGCAAGACAGCAGATAAGCTCGTGGAAAATGGAATACCAGCTGCTGAAATTCAGACTCTGTAGCAAAGGTTAACCAAGACAGTGTTCTTCATGGAAAGACCAATGCAAAGATCAACAATAACTTTATCTAATTTTTTTTAAATTTTATATTTTAAATAAATATATATAGTTTACACTGCTTCAGAAAGTCATTGATACAACTCATTTGACTTCAAATCTTCATTTTCATCTTTCTTTACTGTATTGTTTTTCTTGATTTCCATCTTCTGGTGTTCTTTCAACTCTTTGTCAGACATGTGCCTGAAAACACAGGTACTTACTCCTTCTCTAGCAACTTTTGGCTTGGAAAGATAAGTTGCTTTCTCAGACACTGTCTCCAAAATTTGATCAAAAAGCATGAACTAAAAAGGAGGAGAAAAACGGAACTAAATGAATGCACAGATACAGGCAGAAAAATATTTCAAGATGCTCTGTAATAACACGATCTAGTTAGTTTAGCTATTAGCTGAACCAAGCTAGTTGCTAGTCCTAGTTTGAGCACTTCAGTTTGACCTTTCCTAACTGTTCTTTACTCATAAGCAGGTTTAGGCAAGTTACTAGAGGGGATTCAACCATTTCCAAACATTTAGCCTGCACTGCTGACTCACAGTGTTTTGCTCTTCAAGGCTGTCCATTAGAGTCTGCATCTGACTCCTCTCCACCCTACTCTTCCTCTAGATTCAGATATATTAATATATGAGGCTTTTTTCTTAAGGGGTAGTATTGTTCTAAGGTTAGCAGGACCTGGTAGTACTGAACTGAGTAACAGTGCATTCATGTAACACACTGAATTCCTAACCTCATTATTAAGCCTTCAAGGACAATGTAAATATGTCATGAAATGTCCTGTTCCCTCCCTTCATCAGTTCTTCCTGTTACTCCTTCCCTGTGAATTTGGCTTCCTATAAAAACTTTTGGTTTTTTTGGATGAAATGCTACTGCAATTTTCCCCAGCAATTTAGTTGAGACAATTGTCAAGAACACCTAATTCACTACAGACATTAAAAGGAGAGAAAAGTAGTCTTACACAGAGTATAAAAAAAACATTTTTGTGAATGACAGTGAAGTCTCAAGGCCCTGCAATTATACTGGGAAGTTGCCATCAGCTGCTTAACATTTTTAGCGATGTTCACTTTGCTAGTCTTGGAACACCATTCCAATAGTTTTTTGTGTAGGAATGGACAACTAACTTTAGCCAAAGTTGTATAAATGCAGCTCCAGAAGAACTGTTGGTGAAATAATCCAGCTAAAACACAGACTTTCTTTTTTTGTTAAACTGCACTGTAAAGCTTTCAGAGACGGTGAGGTGGCTAAAGCCACAGATCAGAAAACTTCACTGGCCCCTTTAATAGGGTGGTGCTGCATAGGAGTAGGAGCTGCTTAGACTCTGCTGTCCAAGCCAGTACTGCAGCTGGATTCTTGAAGAAGCCTGGTATCTGAACTGTCTCCTTGGGACTATTCTTCACAAGTGTTTGAAGAGGAGCAGCTTAAGGCAGGCAACCACTACTTGCATGGGACCTAGATCTCCACAGATACTAAAAATTGTGGCAGTACCCAATAAGGAAGGTCAATACAGCTGCAACTGTTTAATGACATTGACTGGTCCCACTTCCAGGAGTGCACTTACCATGTCTGTACTGCTGCCTTTGGCTTGCCGGATGGTGACTTTAACATGGTGTCTCTTTTCAATCCACTGTGCTATCTGTTTAGTCTTGGTCTCTAAGTCATTCTTGGCAATAGCTGAAGAAAAGGATAACTCCTTCTGCACCACCCCTGTTTAAAACAGAACTGAAAGTCTGTTGGCTTAACATTTGACAAACCTGTACTAGTTGCTCTCTTTTATCAGCTTATGGTGCTTTGTCTGCTTGACTCCCTCCTCCCATGCTGCTTTCTCAGAGCATCCTGATCTCATTGTCTCAGCATGCACCACCCTCACGTGAGAGGGTGGCAACTTGTTGCTCTCACACTCACTGCCGCAAATGGGAGACTGAGTGCATGTTTGAGGCACACAGGGAAAATCTCTTCAGGGTCAGAAGGCTTAAGGTATTTTTAATTACAGTCTTGTTCATATGATTCACAATGTAGGACTAACAAAAAGGTAAGCATTGGATCTGGAATTAAAGACTTAGTGTGCAAATTCCTGTGTTCTGCACATAGGACAGCTGAAGGTAAAAGTGCTGACGTTAAGACAGCTCTTCATCTCAAGCCCATTTTATTGAATGGTGAGTGCAATATTCAACTGGAAGTACGACAATGCCTTGTAATACATTTGAACAATCTACAGTCTCTTCCTCCTTCAAGTTTCTGTAAAGCAGTCACCATCTGAATAATATTTTTGTGGTTTCTTGAACAGAGCAACTCACTACCATAATAATGTTTTCCTCTAAAATCAGAACTCTACCCAAAGCATAGCCATCTTTGTTAGCCTGAGGATATGAGAGGATACAAGGTCACATGTCTTTTCTAAAACCTCTTTGCCAAACTCAGTTTGTTAGACTGCTGGAGCAGGTAGTCTTAAATTAAAAAAAAAAAAAACAACAAACTGAAAAGTGTTAAATACTGAAAAAGTTCTCTTACTCTGTACAAGAAAGGGCTCCAGACTTTGTCTTCTTAGCAGCAAATGAGGATGAGAGTGTTTCACGACTATTGGTGACAAACTATATCATTATATTGGTGTATCTGGTCCTTAGTTTGTAAAAACTGCCTGTCATTCTATGCCTTATTAAATTAACAGAAATTCAGTGAGTATCATGGAACCAGAGCCTAGTAAAATTCACTCACATAAAGATATTTTTTTAACAAGTCAGCAGATGCCAAAATAGCAAATCCTGAGAGGGCAATAGAAGGCTTCTCTGTGGAAGACTGGACTAATCCAAAATTTTATTTTCACCACTGCAAATCCTTAATAGCGTGGACTGCAGTGACATTGCTTTGGATTTACACAAATACAAGTAAGAGGATTTAATCTGTTGAAACCACTTTTAATGCAGCATTTTTCAAAGTCCTCAGTGTTGTAGTGTATACAGTGCACATACCTGGCTTTGGACTTGCTTTTTTCTTCTCTGCACGTTTAAGCTGTTCTTCATGAATCTGCTGCCCAGTCATTAGTCTGTAAACTGGAGGTTCTGCGTTCTCACGAAGCAGAACCAGCTTCAGGCCATGCTGATCCATAAGTCTGAGTGCCTCTGCTCGGTGCATGTTTCCTAAGCTCTCCCCATCCTGGTTGATTACGTGCAAAATACGATAGGGAATTCTTCGCCCAACGCTTCCAAATGCTGCTTTACTTTTTGGTTGTGTGTGAGATTTTTCATCTGTACAATATGGTTGAGTAAGCCCAAACACAGCTGACTTCCTAGGGTCAGGTACCACTATCCAGAATGGAGAAAAGAGCCACTTTTGTGCTGTCTGTGGCAGAAGAGTACCAAAGAACCTTTTTGCACATCTGCCATCATTTCTGGTTGCTTGACATAAATATTTCATTGTGCACAAGGCAGTCATTCTGAGGAAGAAGAAAAAACAAGTTACCCCATCAGTTAGATTCTTCTAGTTATACTAGAAAGACTTGACTCCAGTTCAGTAAACCCTAGTGTTTGTAACTATTTTAAAATTATACATGGTGCTACTATTTGGAATCATCAATCAACAGTCATTTTACAATAACAAAGGGTTTTAATCCAGAGAGAAAATTTTACAAATGACCAAAATGTATGAGTTGATGTTACCTTTTGTATCTTAAAATCTGAGCCTGATCTCCTTTAAACCATCCAGTACTTCTAGTTCCTTTCTCCTCGCTTTCAAATTTTAATCTAAACAGATACAGGTATCTATCCTCACATGGTACTCACAAAGCTATAAACTTTCAAACATGCTTCAAAATATACCCGTGCTTGAAGACTATTGAAACGCATCTTTGAGACATTTCTTCCATTGGATTTTTTTCCCCATTCTTCCCCAGGTCATGAAATCCCCCTGGCAATTTTGCTGTAGCTCCCCATTATTTGCATTTTGTTCAGACCTTCAGAAATCGTCCGTTTTCTAATAGCTGCAAAAAACTTTGGAAATAAAGAGCAAACTGTGAGTACTCTCTGCAGTGTTCCTACTTTATGTTTAAAGGGGAGCAACTACAGGAAAAGCCAAGGATGATGCAGGAAGCCAAACATGTGTCATACCAGAGGAGTTGGCAAGAGTGAGACCTCCTTTGCCCAGGAGGGAATGTGACTCTGCTCCATAAATACATGCATGCATACACATATATATACACACATACATGACATGGTGTAAACATGCATCCATGTGCATACAGACACATGGAAAAGGTGTAAACCATCAGCAAAGATAAAAAGCTATTTATAATTCTAAGCAGTGTTGGCACAGGAACAGTCAAATGACTTGCCTGTGAATAAACTTAGTCTGAAAAGGGGACAATCTGGAGCCTGGGATGGATATCATACCTCAGCAGTAGAGACAATATCCATGCAAACTACTTGAAGAAGAAGCCAGAGGAGTTCATGAAGAGGGCAGCCTGAAAACAGCTGTGTGCTACCTAGATCCAGAACTCAAGCTAGCCACAGGGCACAGAAGAGAAGTAACATGATTTCCACAACAGCCTAAAACTAGGTGGTAGAGTTACCTTCCCTTCCTGCCCTGGGCTCTGCCTCTGTCCAGTCCAGACCCCTGTAAAAACAGCTTTTTGTCTAGCTGTGACAACAGCTCTATGACTGAAAAGCCACTGCCTACACCCAAGTATCTTTCTGCATCATCAGTGCAGCTACAAAAAAGCCATGATGTCTTTATTTTTTTTAATGGTTTCATAAAGCTGCTCTGGATCACGCACTGCAGACTTGGTCCGCAATCTGGGCATCACTCCTCCATATTGAATGAAATAATTAAATTCATCTTCCATTCAGAGGAACCTGGCTTGACTTTGAGATTTAATTAAGTACCAGTATCTCAGCAATGGAACAGCAGCTTGTTCTAAGGAAATGATGACCTTGCTTTGCTAGACACATGGTGTTGTTGGTATCTTCCTTCATTCTCTGACGCTATTTAAATCTAATAAATCTAGCCTTAACTATCTGAAAGAAAACAACTCTTTTCTTATGGAAGGGTTTTTCTTTGCCTAACACGGCAAAGACACGTGTGTTTCGCCTTGTGCGTTTCGCTCATCCTTGTCTTGGCAAGGCCGCCTGACTTCGCTGGGTGGGAGCTCTAAGGAGCGGGCAGCTCCGGGCGCACTGGGAGCCGCAGGAGCCGCCGCGCTTCCCGCGGGAGCAGCCGCGCGTCCCATGCCGGCCGGCCGCAACGGGAGAGGGGCGGCATCCCGTGGCAGGCGGCCTGCTTCCCGTGGCTGTCCCTCCTGTAAACAGGGAAGAAGGGCTGTACGTGGGCGTGCGACCGTGCCCTGTCGTGTCTGCTTTCCCGGCTCTGCGTGTCGCGGAGGTCACTGCGCGTACCCGTGGCTCCTGTGACCCCTCTCTTACCTGCCGGCCGGGTCGGGCCGGGCCGAGCGGAACCGCCACCCCCGGCCCGCCGAAGCAGCCGAGGGATCGACCCGAGCCGCCGGGAAGTTCCGGAACGCCCCACCTCTCCCCTTTCCTTTTCCTCCTGCTCCTCCTCTTCCTCTTCCTCCTCAGGCGCCTCCGCCTCTTGCCCCCGCCCCGCGCGTGCCCGTGGGCGCGAGCGCGCCTCTGCCGGTGCGCGCCCGCGTGAGCGCGCGTGGTGGGAGCGGCCGGGCGAGCGGGGTCCCTGTGTCCCTGTGCCCTGTGTCCCTGTGCCCGGTCCTGTGTGCTCCCGCATTTCCAGGCCGACACACGTTGCGTTCCCGTTTCTGTGCGTGCGGTTGTTGGGAGCTGCTGTTCCCCTGCGTGGCTCTGTGGGTTCCCGCTGTGCCTTTGCTGCGCTGCCGGGGGTGTAGGGCCGCAGCTGGGACAGGGTCCGCGCTGTGCCCTGGGCCATCCCTGCGGGGCCCTTTGGTGCTGCCAGCGGGGATTGTGTGGGTGCTGAGAGCTTTGTGTGTGTGTTGAGGCATAGAATCATAGAATTTGGGTTTGGGTTGGAAAGGATTTTTAAAGCTCATCTTCTCGAATCCCTCTGCAATAAGCAGGAGAGCAGGAACGTCTACAACTCCATCAGGTTGCTCACAGCCCTGTGTGTCCAGACCTTTAATGTTTCCTGGTATGAGGCATCAACCATCCCTCCGAGCAACCTGTGACAATGTTTCATCACCTTCCCTGTAAAAACTTCTTCCTTACCTCTGGTCTAGAGCTATCCTCTTTTAGTTTAAAACCATACCTGTCCTGTCACTACAGGCACTGCCAGAAAGTCCGTTCCCATGTTTCTTACAGGCCCCCTTTAGGCACGGGAAGGCTGCTGTGAGCTTTCCCCGCAGCCTGCTCCAGACGGAGCAGCCCCAGTTCTGTCTCTATAGGAGAGGCGCTCCAGCCCTCAGAGCATCTTTGTGTCCCTCTTCTGGACTCGCTCCAGCAGGTCCGTGTCCTTCCCGTGCTGGTGACCCCGGAGGGGCATGCAGCCCAGCGCCGGGCTGTGTAACACAGCCGTACCCCTGTCCCTGTCCCCATCAGGGCTGCGGGCCGGGCTCCGTGTGCGGGATGCGGGCAGCGCACGGCACAGCCGAGGCTGCAGGGGTCAGCAGCGTGTGCGGCTCTGCCGCGGCGTGAGTCAGACCGAAGGCGTCTTGGGTGCCTGGATTTGTTACCTTCTTTGGTAGGAGAGGCTCTGCCTCGGGTTTGCGAGCTCCTCTGTCCAATTTGGAGACAGAAACCTTTGAAAGAGAAGCTGAAATTCATGTGCAAGCGTCTAATCCCCAGCTGTAAGGAACACGCTGAGCATCAGCATTGAACAGCACTAGAGTTTGCCGAGGACCTCTCTCGGGAGCCCAGGGGTTCGTGCCTGTCGAGGGATGCTGTTTAGCCATCCGGGCAGGAGCTGGAGCAACACCCAGACTGAACGTGTGCTTTAGAATTTAGTACAAAATGAAGCTATGGGAAGCAGCTGTCCTTCCTGCCTAAAAATAATCAGAACTTCTTATCTTATATGCTTTAGGCCACAGCTAAGTGACTTTTCTTTCGTCTCCCCCTCTTCTGTCCAGGAAGAAGAAATGCAATGAAAACCTGACCTTTATGGTTTTGGGTTGAAAGCTTTCTGTTCTTAACTATGGTCTTAGAATGGTTTAGTTTCATGTGCTTGCTGTTTTTATTTTGTCATTGTGGTACATATGTGTAAGAAAAGGTCTGTCAATGCTTCGTGCTCTCCATCTTCACAGAAGACATCATGTGGTAATCGTGCGCAAACCCAGAAAACTTCACTAAATCAGTTCACAATATGAAGTTCATTCATATCACCTTATCCTCATTAAAAGTCCTCGCTGGCAGTAATGAATTTGGAAAAATGCCAGTAACAGAATTAGCCAAGTAGATGGTGAGCTGTGTTAAGACCCTGAATGACAACTGTAGCTTCTCCTATTATATGCAAATAGAACTGAATTTTTCCATCCTGCTCTTTTGTGCTTTTTTTTTAAAATTTCACTCAGGCTTTATGCCTTTAGAGTTGTAAGCTCTTTGGGAGCAGGGATTACCATCACATCAGTAGAATGCTTAAGAAAACTGGATCTCAGTTTGATGCTATTGAAACATAAATTATTGAAACTCTACGGTATCCAATTGTGGAGAGTGAAATATTCCACAATAAGAAAAGGCGAAATAAAAAAGATTTTTACTGCTCCTTTCATGGTCTGGAAACCAAGTGTGGAATTTGAATAAGCATGAAGGGAAATTTTGGCAGAGCTGAGGCCTGGAGAGATATTTTTTTCACCATCAGCTCTGCAATATGCATTAGAAGAGAGCGTGTCAGCAGCCCCCTTGCAGTTAGCGACTATTGCCACTCCGAGAACCATCCCCACAAGACAGGTAATTTTCAGCAGTGTTAGTAGCAGCAATAAAGCTAATAATCCTCTTCACTAGTGATAAAATCTACCTGCATGGAAGCAAGGTACTTCAGAGCATACACCTCTCATTCCTTCTCTCTTCCCTTTGTTTAATTCTGTTAAGTTTAAACCTGATGCTTGTTTTACTTCATGCCTTTCTAATTAAATATAGTGTGCCAAGAAATAGTGCAGCCTTGTAATGGAGTTTGTCCTCAATTAACATGATCTTTCTGGGAGTTCATTATACTCTTTCTCCTTGTTCTTTGTCTCATGTCTGTTTACACTGTAATTGTCCTGGGGCCCTGTTTTTATATGTGCCTGCCACAGTGAGACTGTAGTCTTAATTATTTGAAAGACACTGTCATAATAAGTGCAGTTAATAATAACTTTCTTCCTTCTACTTTGCCTGATGCACATCATCTTCTGCCCACCCCCGACAGTACACTCAGTCATTGATTTGCTTTTTAAATCCTTTATCTTCATCTGCCTTTTTTCCCCCCTCTTTTTTAAAATTTGACATTTACTTCAAAAGTTGTTGTTTTCACTTTGTTATTTTTTGTGCTATATTAAGGCTTATTCTGCTAGACCTTGTGCCAAACTGTAGACATTTCATTCCCCAGCTCATTTTAAATGCAAATAGATGAGAAGGGGAAAGGATGGGTGGATGGAGAGATTTCTGGTCCTCATACATGAGCAGTGCAGGGATTTGCTAGTGCGGATGTTATTAATGTTAGTAATTATTGGAAGGCTCAAGATGCTACTGAGAAACTTCTTCCACATTAACAACTGATCTCAGGGGGATGGTTTCAGTATTCCCTGAGGATGTTGGAAACTGGTTCCAATCCTTCTGTGTTTTGGGGTTAATTTCAAAATCAAAGAATCACAGAATCATCCAAGTTGGAAGAGACCTTCAAGATCATCTAGCTTAGCCATCAACCCAGCATCAGCATAGTCCTCACTTAAAATCTTCCCCCAAAGCTGTTCATTATGGGTACAGTGAAGAGTTTCTAATGCCCAGCAGAGTGAGGATGCCCTTAGCTGGATGACAGTGTGTTCACCTGGAGGCCAGAGGCTGTGCTTTACTGTCATTCAGACTTCATCACTCATTTTGTGGGAGCAGGAAGCAAGCTGCTGAGGTGCCCTGCTCTGGGTGGAGGACTGGTCTTTCCTTGGTCCTTGGTGAATGTCTTGCTGCTTCCTAAACTGGAGCTGTGCATACAAATATCTGGTAAAAAAAAAAATTCAAGTGCCAAATGAGATCATCAGGAGTTTATTACTGATATTTTTGGGTTTATGCAATGCCTGGGACCTTTGGACATGGAGGAGTAGCAGTGGGTGGGACAGCAGTTTTTCACTCTTATTTCTAAATCTGTGATTAGTCTCCTGCACACTTGTGCTTACAAAAGTACTGAGCATCGGGAGGGCTGCTTACTCTGTGCACCTCTGTTTTCCTGCTTTTTCTGTGCAATTCCCTCCGTCACAGGGCATTTCAGCAGGGAAGCTTTGGGGAAGATTTGGAGAGAGTCTCTTACTCCTCGCCACTCCCCAGTCCTGCTGACAGCTGCCATGGCCCCCCTCCACCTTCCTGCTGGTTATAATCGTGGCTGTGTGCTCCTGCAGTCCCCTGGTTCAGAGAGGGGCTGTAGCCTCCCCTTTGCACTCCTTAGTGTTCCTTTTCCCGTTGGTGTTTATGAAAGACTTTCCAAATAACTCAGATGAAAAACTCCCTTGTGCTGAGCTGAGCATTGCCATATGGCAGAGAACACGTCAGAGTAAACATGTATTTAAAGGACACAGGAATTCTGGGTGTGTAGTAGGTCCAGATTTCTGGATCTGCAGTAGCTCATTTACTCCTTTTCCATCCACAGCTTTTGAAAGTTGCTTCCTACACAAACTTCTCTATTTTTATTCTAGCAAGGGACAGCAAAAAATTAAAGCAAACCCCAAAATTTTGTTGTAGTGAGTGGTAAGTGATTACTGCTAACTGATGTCCTGCACAGAATATATAAATATAGTTGAAGCAGATAAAGTTTTGTTTGATTTCTGAAATCTACCCCTGTTGTGGGAATTACAACAGATCTTTTGAAGATGCATGCTCAGCCATTAAATTGCTTGGGCTGAATTACTGAATCCAGGCAAAGAACCAATTTTGCTCCCTGAAAAGCAAGGCTGACTGAATTTGTTAAAATGTTAATCATAGAGCAAGCCTGTGGGTCCCTGGGGTGATATGCAATTAGAGTTAAAAGTTCACAGTATAGAAAGTTTTTTAACTGTCTAGTTTTACATCTTGACTGTAGGGAGAGGAGTTTTCACTGTACATTGAAGACATTGTTCTACAGCCTTTGCAAGTTGTTAGGTTCAGCTGCGAAGATTTTAAAAGCTGCTTTTGTTGGCAGCCTAGGACACATCCGTGACCTTATTAAAGTGGAAGTGAAAGCTCTCTTCTTTTTTTTTCTTCTTTTTTTCTTTTTTTTTTTTTTTTTTTTGCAACAGTAAATCTACTAATTTTACAGTCAGTTGAACAGCAATAGATTAATTTGTTTAAAGTCTGCATTCACAAAGAAAATGTGAACTTTGCTGCCTTGAATACCCGAAACTACAGTGCGATATTTAAAGGGTAGAAACTATTACAACTTGCCCTAGAATGGTCCAAGCAGTTCCCTGTCACCTGCTTCTCAGCACAGGTGCTGACCTCCCCGTCTATTCTATCCCTCCTGACAGACTAGCAGCCAGGCTGGGGCTTTGTGTGCAACAGAGAGCGCTTTTCCAATGACTGGGCCAGTTTTCTTCAGCAGCCACAGGAAGCAGAATAAAGAAAAGGTTAAGGGCCACCGCAAGGGTCAGAAAGGGTTAAATTTAGTTAACATCAGAGGTTATAGCTTTTAACAAGAGCATGAAGGAAACTTATTCGAAGATGCAATTTGTTTCTTCTTTGTCAACCATTATTTTTTTTTACTCTATTGATAGTGACAGCTTAACAAAGTTTTTATATGCCAGGGTTTTCATCCTTTAGAGGATAAAGAACTGTGATGCAAAAAAGAGATGCAGGTGGAAGACTTTATAAAGCCTCCATGATTTTCAAATTGAGGGTTGAAAGTAGGCTCCCTGCGTGGCTAAGTCAAAAATAATTTGTAAATGTTAAAAAAAATACACATTACGGACAGAGGAGCTGCCTTTTTTTTTCCTCTCTCCAGTGTGGCTTGCCAAGAGTGGTGTTTTATCAGAAGCCTTACAATCTGGCTGATTTCATATGTATTTTTTCCCAAGGTAATCTTCTTTTCTTTTTTATCGCCCTCTAAAGATGATCAAAGTCAAATGCCTTTAACAACAGTCTTCATCATCTCCCTTCAAGATATTTTAGTCTATAATGTACAATGCTGGGTTTTTTGTGTTTTTTTTCTCCCAATTTAGTGAAGAAGCAGAAACTAGAAAATGCATTCAGTGTGGTGCAGTGTTAGGTTCTCATATAAATTCTTGGAATGCAAAATAAGGAAAGTTTAAGTCTTTCTGAAAATTAATGGAGAAAAATAATTTTTACAAGGTTCAGTACGATTTTTCACACTTTTGTACAGATCATCTTCTTCCAATTTTTTTAATAAAAATTAATAAAATCACTAATTTTTTTGTTATTTTATCCTGATACAAAGTAAAGAACTGAAATCAAAATTTAATTAAGTCCGATAACAATTCATAAGTAAAACAATGCATCTGGGTAGACTTCTTTTTTCTTTTTAGTGTGTTTTCCTCAAGGGGGAAAAAAAAGCTTATGTGATCATCCTGTCTCCCTATCCATCTGTCTCTCTGCAAGTTCCCTCGGCAGTTTTAATTGCTTGGACATTTCAGCCCAGTTTGGCAAACAAATAGGAGCCTCAAAGATATTGTACATTTATAATGACTATATGTATTTCTGTCAAGTTTTGTGAAATCCATGGAGAGACCTTCTAATTGATGCCTAGTTCTGGCAGAAGGGTTCATCCAGCTGACCAGGCTGTATATGTGTGTGGGCTGCCCAGGTAGCACACAGGTGTTATCAGACCTGATTGTGGCCTTTCAGTACTTAAAGGGGGCTTGTAAAAAAGAGGAAGTTTACTTTTTACACTGGCAGATAGACACAGGACATAGGGGATGGTTTTGAACTAAAATAAGAGATTTGGAATAGATGTTAGGAAGAATTTCTTTACTCAAGAGGGTAGTGAGGCACTGGCATAGGTTGCCCAGAGAAGTTGTGGATGCCCCATCCCTGGAAGTGTTCAAGACCAGGTTGCCTAGGGCCCTGAGCAACACAATTTGGTGGGTAGCATCCCTACCTTTGGCAGAAGGGGCTGGAACTAAATGATCTTTGAGGTCCTTTCCAACCCAAACCACTCCATAATTCTATGATGCCATGATCAGCTACCGTCCATGTCGTCTGTTGTCTTGCCAGCTGCTTGGGGGCTGCATGGGTGATGTGTAAGGCTGAGAGGGATTTTGAGATGACAGAACAAGCCAGAGCATTTTGATAGCAATTGAGAGGTGTAGGGAATGTTCTGGGGTGATTTGAATCTATAATTTGGTATTTGGTACTGTAGGTCTGCTGTAGAAGGTAAGAAGGCTGGGAACTGACAAGACAAGCCTCAAAAATTCAAGTATCAGATATGTCTGTGCTGTCGTTATCAATGTGATGAAGACTTGAAATTCCCAATCCACTTGGTGTTAGCTCAGGTTAGTGGTGGGTTCCCAACTGTACAACCAAGAGTTGGTTTTGCTCCCCAGAGGGTTGGATAATGCCTTTTGGTACATGTGATCACTTTGACTTTTCTGGGAGGGTTCTGTTTTGAGTTAGTTGGTATGAGCTCTTTTGTTGGTGTAGAATTAATTATTTTCTAAGGGACAGCTAGCACATCTGGAGAAAGTCTGTGTAGATCACAGACAGAAGCATTTGCCCTGGTGTGGTGTACAGGCAGGTGTATTAAGGACAAGAGAAGAGGAAGAGGGAGCTGGAGAAATACAGGGTCTTCTCTGTCCCCAAAGATGGGGAAAGTGCCATGATCTGTGCTCAGCTGAGCACTGTGTACCCCCTCTCTTTGGTCCACACAGGGGCAGCCTCTGCTGAGGAGGTGACTTTGAAAGGCCTAACTGCAATGAAAAACAAATGAGAAAAAGTATGGATCTCCACAGCCCAGACAGACTGGCCTGGAAAAACACAACAAAAACTCCCACTTACTATTCTGCTCACAAGCTGCCACCAAAACTCAGCTGTGAGGAGAATAAGAGCATCTTTTTAAAAATGTAAAACTGTCTTCTTTTTTTTTTCTTCTGAGCTGCTCTTACAGGCTTTAACGCATTAATTTCAAAAGCTTCACAAAAGCAGCAGGCATCAAACAATCCAGGCTGAGTGGAAGCTTGGGGAGGAGAATTGTGAAGTAAGTTGTGAGGGTGATGGCTGCAGACACGGAAGCAAGGTTATTTGTTTGTTACAAGTCAGTGATCATAGCTTGCTTTTAATGATGGAGCAGCAGAGAGAGAGAGAGTTAGAGCAGCCCAGAAAACCCCGGATTCACACAGCCTAAAGTTCAGCTACATCTTTTGTCTCATGCTTCTGTTGTCTGGGTGATTCTTGGATTGGGAGTCAGGAGATGTGAGTTTTGTCTGCAGTGATGACGTGCCCTGTGACCTTGGACAAGTCTGTTCATCCCCATGCTTCTCCTCTCATCTTTTTGCTCACTTAGAATCTCTCTCCCTTTTTCCTTGCAGTGTCTTTCCCTAATTATACACCTGGACCACGGCTATCAGAATGCAGCTGTGCTCTCAGGTTAGGCATTGCTATTGTCTGAGTGAACCAGAAAGAAATCCTGCCCAGAGCACTTCACTAGGTCTCTCCTGTTATCTCAGGGTTTCACTGACAACCTTAATAAAATAAAAGTCCTTCAAAAGACTGAGTGTTCCTGCCTGCTGCCCAACTGCCTGCTTTTTCTGTAGCATCTTGAACAAGAAAATACATAAATTCTGATCCCTGGGTTGTCAGAAAATAATGATTTATAGTATTTCATACTTCCTGATTATTGGTAACATGTTTTTTGTTCCTGAAATCACAGTGGTAACTTCAGTACTTCACAGTGCCTAATTTTCTTCAAAGTGAATTATAAACCCGCATGCTGCTATATGTCTTACTCTTTTTTGATGGGTTTTCCTTAATTTTGCTCTTTTGTGAAGGTGCAGTTTATGTGCCTGAGACTAGGGACAAAGCGTCCTTCAGAATTAATTACACAGTACCTCTGAAATCTACTGTATTTTATTCCCATAAGGATGGGGTCCAGTGCCAGGATAACTGGCTCTGCAATGTGATCTCAGCAAAATTGGATATGTCCTTTAAGTTCAACTTTCCTTGTATACGCTGCTCTACCTGGTTCAAGATGTCAACATCATATAAAAAACCCTACAATGCTCTTGGGAAAAAAAAGATTACATCCTTCAGCAACAAAGCACACATACCAATAATCCATATCTGCCCTTGCATCTCCTTCTATTCCAACCAGAATTCAGACTGCATTTTTCCATGAGATCCATAGGGAAATTCATCATCCAGGCTTTTGTGTTTCACATTTTCTTACAGTGTTATGTCTTTTGTTTTTGTATCAGGTGTGCTCTCAGGCAGCATCTACAGCAAATCTCTCCCAGCTGTGTCAGCTTTCAGCATCCTGCATAAATTGTCTGATCCCAGAGTTTGTACAGTTGTGGTTCCAGATCCCACAGTGCATTACCTCATGTTTAACTTGGTACTCTCTCTCCCCTCTCCCCTCTGCCTCCCCTCCACATAATGTAGGATTATAAGAACAAGTTTTTGGCTTCAGGAGAAAGGGCTGTCAAAGACAATTAAGTACTTTGTGATAGAAGAGCAGAACTGGAAAATAATTTGGGTTGGAAGGGACCTCAGGGGAGTCATCTGCTCCAATGATATACTAAGAATTTTGGGCTATGACCTCAACTTGGGTGAAAAAACCCCCTTTCTTATCAGTGAATCAGTTTAGGAATCAGTAGGACCTGAGTGATGCCCTTTTACATTCTAATTGAAGGGTGGAGACCCATATGTATGCATTTTCTTAGAAGCAATTACAGTCCTAAAGCTCAGTCCACTTCTGTATAAGAGAAAATAATTTGTATTTGAATAGAACACTGAAGACTTGTTAATAATTTTAAAGCACTTCAGTTGTGCTGAGACAACTCTGCATTCCAATCAGTTTATATATTTATTTGGATTCATATGCCAGTGATGCTTGCATGGTATCAGACCATAAGTTATTTACATAAATTAAACATTGATGATGGAGCCACAGAAATGACTCATATTTTTTTCTTTAAAGAACAGCAGGAGGTAATTGTTTTTATAAGGAATTCAGAAATTAGCTCTGCATCAGAACACGTAATTGTACTCAGAAATCAAGCAAATTATTCCCATATTCAGCTAAGACCAAGTAACCATCAAACGTAGATGGTGTTAGAAGGACTGAGCATTTATCCATGCTGTAAAGGCTTACCTACATTTATTCTGTTTAAATTTATAGAAGGAAAATCATTCTGCAAAACATGCTAATAAGTTCTATTGACCACAACACTATCTTTAAAAAATCTGAATTTATTAATCTGCAGTGATACAATGTTTCCCTGTGTTCAGTGTAGTATAAATTTAGTGTCTGGCCCTAACAAGTAAGGACATGAGCATACTTAGAGAAACTGAAGTTTCCTGTTTGTCTGCTTATTTACAAGGAAATAGAGCAACAGAGCTGGAATAATTTTCTTAAGATGCAAATCTCATGAATCTGAACCAATGTGTTTCAACATGTCTCTGAAAAAGATAAGAGATCTTGTTAGCTATTTCATGTCTGGTTAAAAATAAAATGGGAGAAATCACAGTATCTTTTCTGAAATGGCCAAAAAAGGGAAAAAGTTAAAAGCAAGCCTAGAAACCGGGCCAGTTGGTGCTTTATTTAGTGGTTCTTTTTCCATTAGCTCACCCTGCTTTTGTAAACTTTGGAGAGGAATGCTGTGTTATAACAGTAGCATTTGCTTTGCTTTTACAGTTCCATATGTGGATAATGAGAAACAACTGTAATTTGTGAGCTTGAAGTATAATTAACTGATGCCCTAAAAGGTAAACAGTTTCTTCTAATTATGTAAAAAAAACCCCATTAATGAGCCAAGCAAAGTGATTTATATCAAGAAAAGGTAAGAAGTGTCTGAATAAATATGTAGAGGCTGTCCCACTGTATTTTATTTTGTTTTAATTGTTTTGATCATAGATCCTTTGGTGTATTTCTGATAAAATTAAATATAGTATATAATGTAGCATTTTGTTGGAGCCAAAGGCTTTGCTCAAGAGGAGCAAAAGACAGGTTCAAGTTTTCACTCAATCAGCTTCATGTCAAAATTTGTGGTCTCTCATTGCTCCAGGCTAAGTGTCTGAACCTAGTTTTCCACATTCCCATGTTCACAAACTGACTGCAGGAGAAATAGAAAAAGCATACAGAATTTCCAAATTTGGATGTAGTCAATGAAATTATATAATTAGCTTTTGGTAGGCAATCAGTATATTTTTGTACAGTGGATAAAGCCACTGATCTTTAGTCATGAACATATTTTGTCAAAGTGTAGAGCCAAGTGATTTGATATGGAAGTGCCCTAAGGCTCTTCATACCTTCATTGCCCTCTGCAGGCTGGGTTTTCTGGCTGAACTAAATTTCATTAGGTACACCAATTACTAGTTTCAGTAAATTGTGCCTCAGTAGTTAAGCTGAGCCATGAAAAGAATAAAATAGAAACAGAAATAATAGAAATAGAATAATTTGAGTTGAAAGGGACATACAGCAATCATCCAGTCCAACTATCAGACCTCTTTCAGGGCTGACCAAAAGTTAAAGAATGTTTTTAGGGGCATTGACCAAATGCCTCTTGATCACTGGGGGGCTTGGGGCACCAACCACCTCCCCAGGAAACCTGTTCCAGTGTTTGACCACCCTGTGGTGAGTCAACCCACTCATCTCAAAGGATCTCCACTCTGAGTTTCTCTGAATATTCAGAATAACATATCCCCATGGAAATGTGCTTTGTTTGGGACACAATTCACTGGGACAGAAGGGGGACAATATTCCACAGACAGGACACATCCTTTCAGTAAAAAAAAAAAAAAAAAGAAAAGCTATTCAGTTTTAACTTGAAGTTTTCCATAAAAACAGTTTCAGTGGAAAATATTTGGACAAGCCCAGATAATAACTACTCACAAAGTTTGCCAGGAAAAAGGGCAGAACATCATTGTTTATTGACCATATAAGCACTTGTCTTTGTTGAAGACTATATGGGTTGGAAATATCTGCTGTAGACTGAGCAAATGTAGAGTCCGAGGGTGGTGTTAGTTCAGTCACTGGAGTTGCATGATGTCATTTGCATAATCACTCCTGCAGCAGCAGCTACTCAACACCTCTGCAGTTATGGTGGTAGTTTTGTTGAATGCATAAAAGAGGAATTAAAGAACCTGCTTCTCCTCCCTTCCAGTTCCCTGTTGATAGGAAAAGGGCCCATTATCTGGGGGAGGCACATTGGGATGTGCACTTCAGCAAAGGGTTGTGATCTGTGTTCATTATATGCAAATTTGCTGGAGCATTAATCTGCTAGGCATTAACATAATATCAGTTGGTGCCTCCGAGTAATTCTCATCTGATCTAAAACATTCCTCATGCAAGCAAAACAGTTTGGCTACATAGAGAAATTATGAACTAACCATATCAAAATCAGCAAATATGAACCAGAGTAGAATGTGACCTGATTATATGTACAAAACCCCGCTGCCTTACAGGCAGTTTATTCAGTTAAATAATCAAATTAAACAAGATAGTCCTAAATACATCTTGCCTAACTTGATTACTTAAATAAGCAGCCATCTGGCATGAATGACACAGATTAAGTTCTTCCTTAATTTTTTCTTATTTTCATTTTTCAACACCAGAATTGTTTTGCACCTTGTGCTTATTTCATGTTTCTTCTCTGCTGGAGTATCTTCATATAGAGATTGGGGGCAGAAGTTAATAGATATTATTACACAAGTACAAGCTGAACTCACTGTCTCTACAACTTGATATTAATCAGCTGAAAGGAGTTGAAAGATTAGCAATCCTATTTTTACAATTATTTTAGCAACAGGAGAATCAATTTGTTGCTAGAGGAAAACCGCTAAAATTTGTCAGTATTAGAAGGCAAGGAAATGCAAGTGAAAATCCTAGTAAGTTTAAGTAATCCAGTTCCCTATTTGAGATCAGAAAGCCGATTTTAAAGTATTTTTGTTTATTTGAAAAAGAAACACTTTTTTCTAGTATTTATTAACTAGAAAATGCTTTTGGGCTAACAAAGTATTACTTAAGGTCTGATTCTCTGTGTTAGAACTGCTTTACTCATAGGGACTGTCATACTGACTTTGAAGGCAGAAAAGTCTTGAGAAAAGTTATGTATGCAGGAGAGTGCTGAAGAGCTGGGACTGCTGAGGTGCTCATTGGCATGTACCTGCACAAATCTTTGCTTAGAGCTTTGGATGGTTATAGTAACAAGGACTGTACTACAGTGACACTAGTAAAAGCCAATGAGGTTTGATTGGGGTGAATGTTTTTTACAGTGACCTTATACAGTCTCTCACTTACAAATGAGTGCTGTGCTCTGCAGTGTCTCGAGAAGAGAGGATCCTCAGTTCTGACACTTGTGTAATCCATGGGTAGTATGACCAGCAGTTATTCCTCTTTCTCGAGGATGCAGGCCTGTGGAGCTTGACATAGTTCCAGCACATACATAAATTCTGACATCTGGGTCCTAAACATTCACTTTTACCAAATGCTTTCAGATCCCACCCTCTTTGGTTATGTGACTCTGGAAAGCCCACGTGTGTGGGTACTGCTGTGGTGTTGTCTCTATGCAAGTCCTGGGCCTGTCAGCTGGATAATGTGCCCAGCTGCCAGCTGTATTTTGCTGTGAATGATCTGACTATTGCCATTCCCCTCCCAACTGCTCCCATTTTGCAGGTGGAAGGCTGTCTATGTGGAAGAATTGTAGGCAGTTACAGCTGTGCTTGCATTTACACCACAAGAGTGTGATGGAGAGGAATTGTTAAAATTCTCTTTCCTTTGTATCCACGTGCAGCATAAGGTGAATTTCTAAAAAAGGAAAAAAATTGTGAGATGCTTAGGGTGGGCAACTGTGTGTGCTGGCAAGGTGGCTGTTGTGATTTAACCCCAGCTGGCAGCTAAGCACCACACACCTGCTCACTCACTTCACATACACCCTCTCCCCTTCCCACACACACACTCTTCACCTGTGGGATGGGGAGAGGAGTGAGGAAAGAAAAGAAAATAGAACTCGTGGGCTGAGATAAGGACAGTTTAATAATTGAAACAAAATAAAATATAATGACAATGCCAATTCTATTAATAATAGAAAGGAGAGGGAGAGAGGGTGATAAAACCCAAGAAACACAAGTGATGCACAACACAACTGCTCACCACGCATTGGCTGATGCCCAGCCTGTCCCTGAGCTGCAGTCAACCCCACTCCCAGCCAACACTCCCCAGTTAATATACTGAGTATGGTGCTCCATGGTATGGAATAGCTCTTTGGCCTGTTCAGGTCAGCCCTCCTGGTCGTTCTCTCCCCTGGCTTCTTGTGCAGCTTTTCAGGGGCACAGCATGTGACACTGAGAAATCCTTGACTTAGGGTGAGCACTACTTAGCAACAACCAAAACATCACTGTGTTACCAACATTATTCTCACACTGAATCTGAAACATGGGGTTGTACCAGCTACTAAGAAAATGAACTCTGTCCCAGACAAAACCATGACACTGACTCAATGAGAAGTTAAGATTCCTGGATTTAGCATTTGCCTCCTCTTACCCCAAGATCTTTAAAAGTAATTTAATTTCTCTATATTGCCATTTCCCCTCTCACCTGTTGACTTGTTGGGTTAGCTCCCCAAGGAGTTTTCACTGTGCTTCACTTGATGTTTGTACAGTGACCTTCATCACAGGGATACACGGCTGCCGTGGCATCAAAAAAGACTGACCATCAACTGAGCCACAACTCCGTGACTGCACAGCTGCTCCTAACCTGTGGGACACACAAGGAAAATCTTTTAATGCACACCTCAATGAAAAAGGTTCATGTTAATGCTGCTGACTGGTTCTGTCACACCAAGACAGTACCACATTCCCTGGCCGCAAATCCCTGGCTCACCTCTCAGGAGGAACTGGGCAGATCAAGATAGCTCTGTGGTTCAAGTCTTCCTATCCAGCCAGGGTCTTCACACAAACAAGTAGGAAAATATCCTGAGCAAGCATATCTGTAGAAAAGGATCTGAGTAGCATTGCTGTGGTATCAAAACAAGTAGTATTTCACAAATTCAGTTTCCTTTTCTTAGGTCAAAATACACTTAACATCACAGAGCTATGTAGGAATGGATAACTAGAAGACTCTTGTTCCTTCTGGTTTGTCATCTCCAGAAGATTTCTGCCATGCTTTGAATATTTTTTCCACCTGCAAGCAAAGATTCCAGTATGGAAGGTAAATAAAATGGCAGGTTTATCCCATTCCGATGTTATTCTGAATTTAGATTTTGATGTAAATGTAAGAATGAGATGTCTTTTCCATTATTTAGTTAGAATAACCTTTCCTCCTCCCCACCCTGCACATACACACTCCCACTAGTGCTGTTAGTTGTAGTAATTAGCTCAGTGTGCTAATGACAGTTTCCAGGGAAAATGCTGACAGGACTAATTAATGGGTGAATTTCAGTTTCCTAAATGTATGGGCAATTTTCTAAATGCAGATGGCATGGCCCACCCTGACAGGGGCCCAGCCTAGGGCTACTTAATTCACCAAGTGTCTGGGGAAAGTGGTTAATTTGCAATGTGCTTCATGATACTGTGTTGGGTTTGCAGGGCGAGGTTGTGGCAGTGGGGGCCCACAGGAGTGGTCTTTGAGAAGCTGCCAGAAGCTTCTCCAGTGTCCATCAGAGCCCATGCCAGCCAGCTCCAAGGCAGACCTGAATCCCATCAGGGATGGCAGCAGTGCCTCTGGGATAACACAGTTAAGAAGAGAGAAAAAAGATGCTGGGCAGAAGGAAACAGCAACCAGAGAAGAGGAACAGCTCTGCAGACACCCAGGCCAGTGAAGAAGGAAAGGCAGAAGGTGCTGCAGGCACCAGAGAAAAGATTCCCCTGCAGCCAGTGGTGAAGATTGTTGTGGAGCAGAGATCCCACTGCAGTCCACAGAGGGCCCACACCCGAGCAGGTGTCCCAGAGAAGGCTGTGACCTGTGGGAAGTCAGTGCTGGGAAGACCCCACAGAGGACCCATGCTGGAACAGCCTGTTCCCAAAGGATTCCCTGTGGAAGCACCCAGGCAGGAGTAGTTTGTGAAGAACTGCAGCTTGTGGGAAGCAGTCACATTGGAGGAGCTCCTGGAGAACTGTCTGCTGTGGGAGGGATCCCACGCTGGAGCAGGGGAAGAGCTGGAGGAGTACTCCCGCTGAGGAGGAAGCAGCAGCAGCAGAGACAACGTGAACTGACTGCAGCCCCCATTCCCCAGCTCCCTGAGCCACTGGCGGGGGGGGAGGTAGAGAATAGCAGGGCTCAGGTTAGGCCCATAAAGAAGGGAGGGATCAGGGGAAGGTGTTTGAAGATTTATGTTTATTTCTTATTATCCTACTCTGACTTGATTGGTGATAAATTATTACCCCCCCGCCTCTAGCTGAGCCTGTTTTGCCTGTGACAGTCACTAGTGAGTGATCTCTCCCTGCCCTTATCTCGACCCAGAAGTCTTTTGTTATATTTTCTCTCCCCTTCCCAGCTGAGAAGGGTGATGACAGAGCAGCTTTGGTGGACACCTGGCACCCAGCCCGGGGCAAACCACCAGATACTGATTAGAAGAGAAATGATGCTTATACTTGCTTTCCAATGCATTATTCATTTCTCAGTAGTATGGAAATGCGATGTCCTTTTGCAGGTTCACCTTTTCCAGACCTGTCCATTGAATCATGAGGAAGGAATGAACATGCAGTGTCATTAGAGCAGTCTCACATGTTTTTCCTGCCAGCCTGCACCTCCCAGTCACAAGGTTTATTTTGTGTCATAAAAGGAATAGAGCAACAGGATGCTCCCTTTGGCTGGAACAGAAGCCAAGAGTGTGCCATACACTAAAACATTTGTTTGCATGCATCAATCCTGCCCTTGCAGGTCCAAGGAGACTTGGACCCTCCTCTAGGTGTTTGCTAGATCCTTTGTTCTGAGCTCCTCTATAAACATGGTATTTATTGACTTAATTTTGTCATACAAGATTCCAAATGAGGACAGAAAAGCAGTGTTCTTACCTGTCAGATCCCAGCAGGATTCAGGATTTTGCGATTTAGTTTCCTTCTGAGAGGAGTAATCAGCAAATCAATAAATTATGGATTTTTTTTTTCTTTTTTACCACACCCTTCTTATTAATGCACAGATGCTGTTCTGTGAACAAAGAGGGTCACAAACAAAGCACCTTCTCCTGCTAAATGCTCAAGACAGCTGCCAGTGTCGCAGGAAGCAGTTGTATGTGAAGAATCAATTCCAGTGAGAGACCCGAGGGCAGAGAACAGTGCTTGACATCTGTGACAGTGATGCTGAAAGGAACGGGAGGGACATGGGAATGAGTCCTGGGAGAGAGAGGCCCCTGACAGTGGTCAGGGTGGGTGTTTACAGAAGGATGTACTGACAGTACGGGGTGTTTCCTCCTTGCTGTACCCTTTTGGCTTTGGAATAGTTGTGTTTGTGTGCATTCACATACATGTTGGTACTTACATACCCATTCCCGTTTATGGAAATGTCTACTTCTTTTTTCTTGAGCTAAAAATTGCATTGCCTTCTTTTTTTTTTTTTTTTTAAGTAGAGTTTGATTTTTTTCGTATTCTATTTGTATTTTGTCCCTTTTACAACTCATCTGTGCCTTTATGTATCTCATATTTTGTGGCAATTGCCAAATTTAAGTATTTTTCTGTTCCCTTCAAAACCTGTTCTTTGAGAAGCAGCAAATAGCCATTCTATGTTGTTTTCTCAATGTTATTCATGGTTTTATTAACAATTTAATAATAAATTATCAATATCAGGTTTCTTTTTTTTTTTTTTTTTTTTTTTACATTTCAGTGTTCCCATATTTGTAGTCACTTCCCATAAAAGTAATTCTGTAGTTTCATATCCTTATCTCATCATTTCTCAGCTCTAGCACATGCTTTTAGGGTAGCGAGACAGAGCTGATAGAATATCCAGGGTCTGAGTACATCCATACTGAGCATAATGGTGTTCTCTGTTTTGCTGTCTCTTCGCTTCCTGATGACTCCTGATATCATATTTACCTTCTTGACCACCACTGAGTAATGAGCTGTTATTTCAGAGAGCTGTTCAAAGATCTCTTCCCTGGTGATAATACCTAATTTAGAGCCCATCACCGAGCATCCATAGTTAGGATTGTTTTCCCTCATGCACATTACTTGGCATTTTTCAGTGTTGGATTTCATCTCCTGTTTTATCCTCAAAGTCACTGCACAGCATAAAATCCATCTGCAGCTCTTCATACCCAGTTGTCATTGTTACTCACAGGCAATTTTGCAACATCAGCAAACTTTGTCACCTCACTGTTCACCCCTTGTCCGAATCGCTTATGAAAGTCTTGGCCAGCACGGCTCCCCAGTGGTTATCTCCTTCACTGTGAAAAACTGTCTCATCTTTTTCACCTTTTGTTTCACATCTTTTAACCACTTTAGGTTAGTCACTAATCCTCATAGGAGGGTCTTTTGTGACAGCCCCACTTCTTTAAGATTCTTCATGAGAGACCTGAGTGGGAGCTTTTTGGAGAAAAGAAGAGAAAAAATAAAAAAAGGTAACAGCACAAAGTTCCTTGTGCCCAGAAGGGAAAAGTACTCATGAAGGTGGGTGAAGCAAAGCTCCTTCTGGCCTTGTTGTACCTGAGGTAAGATGAAAGCAAGTGGGGAATGAAATATCTAAGGCAACTCTTTGGATGTAAAGATGCTCCATGGAGACAGGATGTTCTCCCAGGCAGCCAGAAAATCTCAGTCCTTGCAGAGTTTCAGACCCTGGCTGAAGAAAGCCCTAAGATCCACGTTTTAAATTACTTTTCAGCGGTCAGTGCAAAGTCCATAGGCTCCATCCACAGCAGTTGGCATAGGCTCCATCCACAGCAGTTGCAAATCTGAATATTTTATTTGTCAAGATGTCCCATAAGTGTCCTGACTGAAGACAGCATAGGCCTAGCCTGTGATGGTCCCCATGAGCAACCCAAATCATATCTTTGAGCAGCACCTGCGTAATAATTCATTTCATGGCCCTCATTTTAGATAGAAAATTATCTTTCTCCTAGTCAAATCTGATATTAATTGTCATTTATTACCACAAATTATTGCAATTGGAGATGGCTGGCTATTAATGGGCTCTAAGAAAAAGAACAGATGTTTAATTCGAGCTGCCATTTCATGATTTAGTCATGACTGGTGTCCTTCAGGCCAGTGGCAAAGGTGCTGTGCAAAATGCTCTGTCTGGAGAGTGCGGCGAGCTGCCCAGGTGGGACTGGGACTCCAGGGTGCTGTTCATCACCCTGGTACACCTGCTACTGCAGAAGAGGATTTATTTCTGAACTGAAAGGGCACAGCAGTGTGAGCAGATAGGTTCACTGAAGAAAGAGCATCAGCTCTTCTCCGATTCTCCACGGACACAAGGGCACAGCTGCCTCACCATGGTCTGCACCACAGGCTGCAGGGAAATCTCAGTGCCAGCACCCGGAGCACCTCCTCTCCCTCTTTCTTCACTGACCTTGGTGTCAGCAGAGCTGTTTCTCTCATATATTTTTACTATTCTCTTCTCTGGCTGCAATTGCTTCTGCAAAACAACATTTTCCTTCTTAAATATCATGGAGCTGTTACTGCCATGTCTAATGGGCTCAGCCCTGGTCAGCAGCAGGTCCAACTTGGAGCTGGCAAGATTTATTTGTTAAACCTTACTTATTGTATTAATTTATTTATTAAGCTTTATTATTTTTAGGACTTGATTTTTCAGATAAAGTTCAGGGACCACAACATCACAAAATAATTTATATTCCATGTTTATCTCTTCAGTCCCCGTCATGAAGTGTGACAATGTACATCTCCTGCTTCCTTTGTTTTTATCACACCAATCTTAAAAGAAACACAGACTCCTTTTAGAAGCCCTACATCATGAGCCATTCAGCAGATTGCACTTGCTAAGCTTAAAGGGGTGTGGGGGTGTTGAAGAATGTTGTGATTATTGTTGTGAAGTCTTTTGTGGACCCACACATCCCACTTTGGTCCTGACTTGGAGTGCTCAATGGTGTTACTCTATGAAGCAGTCTCAGCAGCTGCTGTAAATTGCATTTCCCTTGTTCCAGCCCAGGCTGTGTCACACCACCCATTGAATTGAGTGGGAAACCCACGTCTGTGCTGGAAATCGTGACTAAAAAGCCGATCCCATTTAAAAATAAATATTTTGCAGAGTTTTTTGTAGAGGCAAGGCCAAAAGCACCAGCTCAATTCACAGTGTGGCTGCAAAATTGTTGCTGCAGATCCGTGATATAACAGGGTACCAG
The DNA here is from genome assembly GCF_022539315.1 of Serinus canaria. Taxonomy (NCBI): domain Eukaryota; kingdom Metazoa; phylum Chordata; class Aves; order Passeriformes; family Fringillidae; genus Serinus; species Serinus canaria. Next base: position 45,743,851 of record NC_066313.1, read on the forward strand.
GTGGGCAAAGGAATGTGCTGCAGGAATGAGGGGACAGAGATGCATTGCTGCTTGCCACAAAGCTCCAGCCTCATGTGGAGACAGTTCTCATCAGCCACTGCTCTGGTCTCCTTTCCCTGCCCTTTCATGCCCACCCACCATGCTACCACCTGTGCTCTCCTGGCACAAGCATCTTCACGACTGCTGAGCCAAACAGCTGAAAAATGACTTTGCAAAAAGGTGGGTTATTTGTCATCCAAGTAAGTACAGTGCTCCTGTTCATCTTGTGTTGCACAAATGGCCATGCTGGCACAACTTGGGGGCAGACCAGGAGCAGAAGCAAACGCTGAAGATGGATTTGGGAGGAAATATGGGTTGACTGTCTTGTTAGTGGCAATTAGAAATGTGCCCCCATTCCTCTTCTGGAGCACAGACACACAGGCAGAGCATCAGAGGCTGCCCCTGATGCCTGAGAGTCTTTGTGCACATGTTCTGGTATCCCACAGCTGCTGTGTGATAAAGTGCTGAATTCAAACACCACAGTGGCACACTGGTGTGGTCATGCTAGTGCCTTTCCCTCTGCTCTCCAGCTGGAAGCCATTTCCAGGACACAAGACACAAGACAAGGCTGCTTAGCAGGTTTCCATGTCAGCTTTCTCTCTGTGTGTGTGCCTTTCCTCTCCTCAATGCAGGCAGAGTAAGTTGGTGCTCCAGCCCTGCCCATGAGCTCAGGCACAACATGGATAAGCTGTGGAAGCTGAGAGCCAGTGGGTGCCCCTGAACCCTGTGTCATGGCAAGGTGTCTGTACCCTGTGTGCCAGCAGAGCTCTGCAGGGGTAGGGATGGCAGGTCCCTCCTGCAGCCCTGAAGCAGGCAGGTCAGGGTCCCCTCAGGCATGGCAGGAGCTGCTCATCTCCCCACAGGAAGGCACATCAGAAAACTGCTTCTCTAGACAACTCTTGTGCCAGTTCCTGTCCTCAACTTGCTGAAGCAAGTCAAATAATCCCCATGTCACCCCACACTGCTCCAAAACCCTCTTGGACCAAATAATTTTTCAGTTTAAACTAGTTTGTTCCAAGCTGGCTATAAATCACACAGGCTGTGTTGTTCCCCAAATCCCTCTCAGGCCAAGAACACCCAGGAGGATCCTTCTGAGAGCATCTCCAGTTCTGAGGGCAGCAGAGTCCTGTGGCATCTAATGTGGGTGAAGTGCTGGGACATCCCAGGTGTGGCTTGGCCATCAAAGGCACAGAAGCTCCAGATGGTAGCAGGGCACCAGAGAGAGGCTTGGACAGCCTGGCACTGCCTGCATGCAGAGGCTGTGAAGGAAAAGGCAATCCACTTTCATCCACTGGGCATGAAATACACTCCATGGCAAAGCCTCTCTGAGGTCACCTGCTCACAGGGGCAGCAAATGTGGGCTGCAGCCTCTAGACCCAGCTCTGCAGCCTTCTCAGGAGGCTTCTCTGGAGGGAGCAGGAATTGAAAAGCTCCATCGGTGCAGGGACAGCAATTACTGCCAGGCGATCCATTCATCTGGGGAGAAACTGTGTTCAGTAGTTGTAATCTTTTGTTGATTTTATAGAAGGGAACACACTTTTGTCCATCTTCAGAACAGAATGGTGGTTAACTTCTCCTGGAAGATGGAGAGATGCTTAGAGACAATTAAGGAGACTACAGCTTTTCCTTTAGTACAGCCTGTACTATGGATCATTTTCCTGCAAAAGAGGCTGAGTGTCTGCATCCAGCCTGGAGAAAGATGTAATAAGCAGCTATTAGCATCATGTCTGCAGGTTGCTGAGCACCGTGGTGAGCTGCTTGTCAGCTCTGCACCAGGTTCCTGCTGCCTGCTCTCTTTGAATGGAAAAGTCCTTGAGATCCATCTGCTTCTTAAAATGGAGAGTTCTGATGAAACTCACCTGACTGTAACTATGCAGTAAGACCAGTTTGATGCTCTTTGGTTTGCTGGTCACTCCTGTATTGTCTCTGTGCTCACGAACTTCCATTTTCAGTAAGGTGCACATTGATGACTTTGGATTTTACTTCACTGCTGCTTAAAATACTAGTGCTAGTCCATGCCTTGGAGTGGTTTGTGCCAGGCTGCCTGCAGACTTTGACACCATCTCATCCCCTTGATCTTGGCATGCTTGCATCAGCAATAAGCAGGGGAAAGAAAAAATACTTGTGGTAGTGAGAAGAGGAGATTTCTTTGTCTCTATCCAGGCTGTGCTTCTGGGGTGTAGAGGGAAAGCTTAAACGCAAACTCAGAAAAGTCCAGAACAACAGAAACCAGGGACCACATGGTTTTCTGGGTTATTCAGGCTGGATCTGTTGCAAAATCTCAGTTTGATGGATAGGAAATCTGCTGATAATTTTCTGTACTTTATGTCATGGCAGAGGGACTTGCAAGGTGAACTGGGATTTCTGGATTTTGCACAAGCAAAGCCAGGAGCAGGAGGTAAAAGCCAGCCATGGTGTCCTGCATCTCCTGCTAAAGCGTGGAGAAATGGGGAAAAGCTCTGTTCTGTCTTTCCCTGTATCCTCACCAGTGCTCCTGCAGCTTTTTCCATCGTCTGTCTGTGTCCCTTTCCTTAACACACATACACAGATAAAAGCACTTTTGGCAAGAGGCAGGATGAAGAAGTATTGGCGAAGAATATTCGTTTCCCTACTTGGGTCTGTGGCTGCAGAAAAAAGTGTTAATTTTTATTACTGTTGCACGAAGGGAATGCGGAGCAGCCTCCACGAGGAGAGAGCAGCCCCAGGCGCCTGGCAGCGCAGCCGAGGTGCGAGACGTGGGGCTGGTGGTCTGTCGGGCATCTGACGCTTTCTGGCTGCGGCTGCTGCTCTGCACCGGCGGCAGGCGCAGCATCCGAGGCTGCCAAAGCCGCGCTGACCTCCCGCCGCCTTTGTCGGAGGTGAGGATGAGTGTGGGTGTCTGTGGGGCTCCATCTGTTTCTAGTGGAACGAGGAGAGTTGGTATTCAAGCGAGGAACTGGCTCCTGCGGGTAATCTCTCCCTTCCTGCCTCCACCACAATCCTGTGCTTGCAGAGGACCACACAAAAGAAAAATCCTGCTTTCTCAGAAATTTCCCAGGGTGTATTTGATTTACAGAGCTGAAATTCCGGAAAAATCGGCAAATGTGTGACTCTTGTGGTGTTTCCATCACAGCCCTTTCTGGAGTGTATTTTCGTGGAGTGCCCAGGTGGGCTCCTTGCTGACCCAGCAGATGCCTCTCACAAACAAACCCGCAGTGTTTAAGGGCAGAAAGGAACATCGAATCTCTTGGGCAGGCTGCCTGTCTATCACAGGCTCTTACACTGCGTTGGCTCACCTCTGTCTGGTGACTTGTGTGGGAGTACAGGCATCCAGCCCTGAGCTGGCAAGAGCTATTGCCTTTGGCACTGATGGTTAAGCACCTTGGCTGGTGGAGGCTTGCACTCCACTTCCAGGCTGAATTTGTGTGGCTGCAGCTTCATTCCTCTGTTTTTGCTATGGCTTTCTCCTCTCTATCTGCTCCTTTGCAACTGCTATTTTCTCCCTGAACAGAAGTTCATACAAATTGTAGCAAGGTCAGCTCCCACTATCCTTTACAAGCCCTTCATGTTTTTCACAGGGGTATTTTCTTCAGGTCTGGAAATGTTTAGGGATTTTTTGTTTTGTTTTGTTTTGTTTGTTACTGTAACTTCTTAAATATTGAGCACCTTCCAGAATCGCAGAGGTGAGAAGTGGGTACAGTGCTCAACGTTCACAGTTAAAATACCCCTTTCAGCTCCTTTGGGTATGCAGAGACCATTCAGGCACACAAGGGACATGTTTTCTTGTTTTTCCCTGAATTCCTCATCCCTGCTTGGACACAGTCTTGCTGTCATGCCCCCTTCCCTACACCTCTGCATCTAGTTCCAGCTTCAAAAGCCTTTTCTTTGTAGGGCTTGGCAGACTGAGAAGTCCAGCTTGGCTGTCCTGTTCCTTGCAGCTGCTCCTGAGCCCCTTGGAGAGGTGCTGCTCTCCTGGTCACCAGAGGGACTGCCAGTCCCTGCTGTCTCCTGTCGAAGCCACCCCACCCTGCACCCGGCCCTGAGTGTCCTGGTGCTGCTGGCAGCTGCTGCATGAGGGACCAGCAGCCAGGTCACCACCCCTTTCAGGTGCCCAGATTTAATTCCTTTCAGCATCTCTCTGAGGTGGAGCATCTCTCTCAGGGTGGATGGTTCAGCCTTCCCTAAATTGATGGATGCATAGTCCATCACAGGGACATTGAGTCAAATTTGCAGATAGGTGCAGCTTCTGTTAAATCCAGTGCAAAACCGGTCATATAAACCAAAGCTGGCTTTCAGCTGGAGTCTCTTTATTCTGTAATAAATTCCTAAATGGACTGTCAGATTTGATATTCCCTCATAAATGTCTAATTAAGGAAAAATAAAACCTCTGCTTCATAAAGTCCCTGCCTGATAGTACTAATAAGATATAATAAATAACAATGAATGTTGTGATAATGCTTTTATAGACTAATTACCTTTCATTATCATTAGCACAGAACTGATAAGCACCCAAACTAAGATATCTCAGAGTCATGGTGGTGTTGCCAGATTCAGGACAGGGAACAGCCAGGAGGAAAAGGAGAAAGGAGGGGTCTTCTTGTCAGCAGCTGGTTTTGGTGCCTTCCTCACCAGTTCCTGGGCTGGAAATGACATTGTGGCCCTGGGAGCAGGGAGCCCTGTCCTCAGGCACTGGGGAGTTCTCGGGCACAGCTTGCCCCACCTCTGGTCTGCCCTGTGGAGCATTCCCCTTGCAGCAGGGACTGTGGCTTGCACCACAGCAGTCTGGGGAGGCCCAGCCCAACCCCTCACTGTGTTTGGAGCAAGAAGGAGGCTCCTGGCCCAACTTGCTTGTCCCCAGGCAGGGATGAAGGCACAGCTTTGTTGCCCAGGCATCACACCAGGGAAGCAATCCCTGCAACTCACGCTGGCCCCCTAACCCAGCCGTACAGGGGCTTCAAAGTTGGAGGTGGCTCCCTGGAAATTATGTGCAAATATGCAAATTATTTCATTATGTTGCTGGCACGAAGTGGCACACACAGGGCAGATAAAAGCTTGGCAGCTACAGAAATGGGGAAAGTGAAAAAGAGTTCAAAGAGGGATGCTAAGCTTCCTTGTCCTATTTTTGCCCTCTGTGTGAGTGAGGTGGGGAAAAAGACTCAAGGCTGGCCAGGGAAAGCATGACATCTCCACCTAGCCCTCCATGGCTACCTGCAGGGTGCTTGGTTAATGCTGACATTAATATCCAGCTGAACATGGATACTTTGGCTGGAATGTGTTCGTGTACCAAGTGGCATCTGTGCTGTGTTTGCCCTACATATGGATCCTTCCTAGCCTTGCCCGGGAAATCCTGACTGGTAGAGAAGGAGGCAACATGAGCTTCTGTTTTCTTTCTCCTCTGAAGCAGACAGTCAGGACTGGCTGTAAGAAAATCCATTCTTTCTGCAGGACTCCCTGTCCAGGACAGTGCTGCAGGAGGTTTGAAGGGATGGGGCGGGACGTGTGAAACACCTGGAGTTACCACACGGAGGAAGTTTTGAAAGAATACATGTCAATCTTCCCAGGATGTGCATTTTTTCCACCCACCATCCACAGCTGGTGTCCCACTGCTGTTGGTCAGCTGCCAGCACTGACCTGGCACTGCTCTCACCCCCAGCTCCAGAGCCAGCCTGCTCCAGCATCCCAACCCAGCCAGTCCCTGTTGGCCATGTCCAGCCTCGTGCTGGGAGCCTCAGCAATTAGATCATTTAATAACCATCTCAATTCAGGCTGCTCTGTGTAAAGCATTTTACCTGGCTTCATTTCTGCATTGCTTTGTATTCCTTCAAACTCCGAACCCGCAAATCGAAGCGGTGCCGCTATTTTTGCCTCTAAAATGTTTACTCCTGGCTCTCTTCAGGACCTAAAAGGCTGAAAACTGCATCATAATTGTCTAATTAGTCCTAATGCTGCGTAGTGTTGACTGTTTAGTTACCATATATTGTGTACAGAACTAATTGTGGTGAAAGTAAATGAATGTGAAGGAAACAAACAAGCTACTAGAAAATAATTACTTGGAGTGTTTCTTTTTAGTACCTGTACAGCAGATTTCATTATAGTCAACAGCTTCTAAAGCTGCTTGAAATAGCGGTATTTGTCATTTTCATAGAAACTTGATAATGACATTAATTTATCTTAATGGTCTGTTCTATTGTTATAAATAGTAAAATTAGCTTAAATTGTCTTGCTTTTGCTGGTTTTGGATGGCTCCAAAGGGCCCCACAACAGCAGATGAGTAGATAATTTGGTGTGCTTGACAGATTTCCAATAATTTGTTATGTGGAACATGAGGTAATGCTAGTACCATTAATGTTCATTTTCCTCTAAATTCATTACTGCCCTTTTCCCTTTTATCTTTTTTAATGTCTGGGCCATTTTTCTATATTTCAAGTGGAGCTACAAAGCCTATTCATATTCAGCTATAGTAGCTATTAACATTCTGCACATAGAGAACATCATGTAGGAAAACAACTCTTTATGAAATGATGAGGCTGGTGGCTATTTATGCTGAAAAGTAGGCAAAATGGGTTGTTTGCTGGTATTAGGGATTGGCTGTAATTAAGCCAAATGTAATTTTAAAGAAATTTAAATGTTTTCATTTTTATAGCCAAGGTAAAACACAATTCAGGGAAATTCTAAGATGGTGTAAATGCATTAATAAAAACTATTTTCCCTGTTTTCTACTCCTCCTGATTAAACTTCACCGAGGATTTTATGCATGGCTAGTTATTTGCACAATATTTTCTACCTAATTTAAACCTAATTAGTCTTGGGAAAGTCTTAAAATTAACAGTACTTTTATGTGGGTTTGCTGATACGGTAATGATCTGAACAAACAGAAGAGCTTTCCATCGGGGAAGAATTCTTTTGCCTCCTGCTCCTTTTCCTTGTTTTTTACCTTTGTCTGTAAACAACATCAGTGTCCCCTTCCCCTGCAGGTGCAGAGCCGTGGAAGGAGAGGAAGGGAAGAGGTTTTGCCGTGTGTATCTCCCGGTGTGTCCGGGGTGTGTGTGACCAGGAGGAGCGAGCCGTGAGCCTGGCTGCCCTGGGGTGGCCCTGCAGGGATGCCTGGCACCACTGCCACGGCCCCATCATGAGCCAGGAGCAGGGCCAGGCCAGGAGGGCAGGGAGAGGATCATGCCCTGGTGCTGCCTCCCTGCTAAGCAGTGGTGGTGATGAGCCCCTGTCCAGCCAGGTGGGAGGAGGATGATCCTTTCTGCAGGAAAGTGCTCAGTGAGCTATGGATCTTGGCAGGCTTCCATGAAAGTGTAATTTCATGAAATCTCAAACACAAAGTGCTCCTGAGTGATGGAAGTGTTTTTGAAAACCTCAGCTGTCTTTCAGGAAAAGCTTGATTGAGAACAATCTTAATTTCTGTATTATTTTTAATAATGAAATTATTTTATTTCATAGGATCACAGAAGGTTTGAGGTGGGAAAGGACCTCTGGAGGTCATTTAGTCCAGCACCTCAAGCCAGTTCTCTCGGGCCACGTCCAGCCAGCTTCTGAATATCTTCAAGGTGGGAGTTGACATTTCTGCAGTTTAGGTACAGCAGGCAACATGTGGCCCTGAGAAACCATGAATTACCACACTAGTCAAACCAGTGCATTATTTTTGTGTTTAAAATCACTCTGCTTCTGCCTGATGTAAATGTTTGGCCCCCAAGCCCTCATCCCAGCACTGCTGCCCGGTTGTGACAGCATGATGATGGCCCCGCTCATCAGGGTTTGGGGCTCAACCAAGCCCCTCATCAGTCAGAGGGCAAGCTTTCCTGGCTGCTCCCAAAGCAGCCCTTCTCAGGGGCTCTACATCTGACTAACTTGGAAAACCCCTGCTGTCTGTGGCAGGATTCCTCTCACTGAGCTTTAGACACTGCTGTGCCAAAGCTGCTCTGCTCATCCTCGCTCCCTTTCAAGGGAGGGGAGAAGAGCAGCTGTGCCCACAGTGTGAGTCATCTGATTTCTTTTAGACAACCACACTGGGATGAGATGAACAGCACCTCAAAGCGCCAGTTCTTCTTCATGAAGGAGAAAGGGAGCCCAGCTCCCTGGTATAAACATTAGGTATCACCATGACAGCAAAGCAGCTCTGTCCTTGTGCCTCACTCCCAGACTGTGGGTGGGAGAGATGTTCTTCTGCTGCAGCTCTTCCCCATCATGAAGGTCCTGGGTAGCCCAAAGATTGCACAGCTGTGTTTTACTTCTAGGTGTGGGAGTACAGCATAATTAGATAATGGCAAGTTTTTCCAGGCTTCCAAGGCTTATGTATCTTTCCAAGTCTGGGCTGAAGCTTACCTGGAGTCTCCCTAGAGCTGTATATTGCTATTCCTGGTTTATATATGTGAGTTTTAATTTGCTTTCTTTTTTAAGATGTGCTTATCTTATTTTTAAATTTTGCAGATGTTGCTGTGCATGCTGAATTTGAAGAAAATCCATTTTTTTTTGTCTGTCACTGCTTCTGTGCTGAGAAATGTATTGACTTGGCTGAGTATTTATAATTAAAATATCTGCTACTCAAATCTTCCAAAGACTCACGGAGTGACAGTCAGACACACCTGGCTGAAGCTGGAATTGGCACATTTTGTCTGTTGTTTGCAAGTGCCTGTCACAACATGCCAGGTTTGCTCCTTGCTCCCTGCTTGGCTTTTATCTGTTCCACAGTGAAAAATAACGCTAAACAAAAGGGAAATTTGCATCACAAAGATGCATCTCTGTGCTCAGCCTTCCACCCTGAGATAAAGTAGATAGGTTTCCCATTTCCAGCATCAGAACCCATAGGGTTGGTAATCAAACCAACCTTAAGCCCAGGTGAGCATCTCCTGTGAATGGGAGACAGAGGGAAAGCAATGCAGCATCTGAAGGGTGGGGCTGACAAGGCATTTACCCTAATCCAAGGAAGATGTCCATCTGCCTGCCCATTTGGAAAATAACAACCAAAGGATGAGCCTGAGCCCCACCTGTCATTCACCCCGACTGACTCCCTGGAATCCCTGAGAAGGAGCTGTGGCTGGTGCCCAGGAAGACCCTGCTAGCCTGGGGCAGCCAATGGCCACGACAAGGCCACCAGCACTGGGCAGGCTCATGGCTGTGAGGCCATCAGAGTGGCCCTGAGCAGGGGACTGGCAGCATTGCCACTCAAACCTCCTCTTCCAGGACTTTAGCACGTGTGTGTAAAAGTTGATTTGCTTTGGAGCTCTGCACAGAGGAGTTTGTTTAGGGAGTGAGTTTTTTGTGTAATTATATCTCCAAGAACAGGCATTTGAGTGCCCCAGCTATGACCACCAGCAGCAGCTGAAGAGCTGTGGCTTCTTGTGCTGGCAGAGCACAAATTAAGGCACAGTCATCACAGAGACCTCCTGCAATAACCCAGGTGCAGCGTGGTTGTGTGGCACACGAGACTGTGACACACACACCAAGCTGGGGGTGTAGTTGATGTATTTGCTAACAGAATTAACCAATCACAGCAATAAAGGAAGGGTTTTCTAAAAGCAAACATGTCAGACTTCATTAGATTAGGCAAGATTTCCTCTGCCTCCTGGAAGATGGGATTGCAGCAGCAGCAGCTGCCAAAAGATGTTTCTGTGGTGCTTCTTGATTGACTCCACTCCTGATGAAAAACCTCCCTGTACCTTCCTTGCCAACAAAAATAATGAGACACAGACGTAAAATCAAATAAGTGTAGACAGAAGCATTGCTGCTGGATGCCTTCAGAGCCTGTGCTGGGGTTGCACTGCCTGTCCTGGCTGTACTCACAGCAGCAGTTCTGGTTCAGGGTGGCAGGGTCTGACCGTCCCAGATCTTGGTCCTCTGGAAAAGGTGGGCTGTACAAACAGTGAGGGAAAGGTGAATTAGGATAGAAGGAAAAGAAGGAAAGCTGTCTGTGGGTGGTTTTTTTAACCTAGCTTAGGCTGATTTACAGCTGTGTAAGGAAGCAGAGCTGTGCCTTGAGGAGCTGCAGGTCTGGAAGGAGAACAAACAAACAAAGCTCAGTCTTGCCCACCGGGCCACCCACAAGCTGCAAACCTTTAGGTAATTATCCTATATCATGTGTAACCTATACCATATAGGTGGTTTTAGTTAGTTATATGGGTAATTATAACACATGGGTAATAAGTAATATATAGGCCATGAAAATATATTATCTATAAACGTGCTAGAAAACTACCTACAGTCTCATGTCCTGAGGTTTTGGTTGGTTACACACCCTCACTCTTGATCACATCCAGCCTGGCTGGGAAGCAAAACATTGGCAAAACCTGTTCTTGTGCAAGAACTGCTGTTATAAGTGGTTCTGGGCCCAGGCCAGAGATTTTGGGTTGTTGCTGGAAATTGGTGCCTCTCGCCCTTCCTGAGGAGGCAGGTAAATTACTGGATTTCTGGCAGATACTTTAGGAGAGAGGAAAAAAAAAAAAGGTGAATGTTTCATTCAAGGAACTCCATAACCCCATGCAAAAGAGAGTTTCTTTAGATTGCAGTTCAGGTTGCTTCGGACAGCTGAGACACTTGCCCTGAAAACAGAACTATTTTTGATGTCAGGGAAGGCAGTAAAACTTTCATAGGTGGTGCCTTCATCCAGGGAAAAGGCAGTAAAACTGGCACTACTGACAGATGAGCAGCTCCTGGCAGGATTTAGCATGTGGGAGCCAGGACCAAGCCTGCACCCTGGGAGAACAGCCCAAGGGAAGGACTGCTTGGGCAGGAGGTGGGAAGGCTCAGGGCTCTTCTTGCCTTGCCAAAGGAACCAGGATCAGGGAGCCAGCCCTGGTGTCAATCCCAGGGAACTGCTCGTGCCACTCAGTGCCTTTTCTGCTGCAGGATCACAGTGCAAAGGTGTTCAGTGGAGGGGAGATAAACCTGGGGACACTGAAATAGTGTCTGTAGATACAGGGTGGCTCTGCAGTACATCTGCTCCATGGGAAGTATGTCTGAACCTGCTCTGGAACTCCTGTATCCCCAGGGCAGAGGAGCTCTGGGACTGGTTTCATCATGAGAGGTGCAGAGCTGGATCCTGGTCCATCCTCCACCCAGTTCTTATGGAAAAGGCATTGGGGACAGAGTGGGGAGTGGAAAAGGCACTTGCTTTTCCACTCCCCAGGAGAATGATGCACTAAACACGCCTCTACTCTGTCGGCAGGAATCTGTGAAAGGAAGCTGACGCAGCAGCAGCAGATGTGTGAGCTATTTTGTCCCTGCCTATGGGGCAGGTTAACTGGGATGTAGGAGGGGCTGGCTCCTCTCTCCCTGCTGGGGGCTGCAATCCACCAGCAGCACTCCAAAATTTGCCAGCTCTCGGAGGCTGAGTTTAACTGAGCCGAGTTGGAGATGGAGTAAATGGAATTCAGCAAGTCTCAGGATATTTGTTGTTCCGCCTTGCACGAACTCACACAAATCTATTTTTCAAGGTTTATGGTAAAACCCCCTCACAGAGCTCAGCCCAGGCTAGAGCTTCTTTCTGCATCATTAATTCCTTGACTTGTTTTTCTTTTTCCAGAGTTTTCTGCAGGTCATTCTTTTCCAGTGCAGCAAAGGATGGAAGAGCACATCGAAACAATTATTGATAAATAGTTGCATCTCGAAGCTACACAGAGCCATTATTTCTCAAAGATGCAAACACAAAATGATTTTGCATCGTGAGAATTATTTTCCTATTTGAAACACAGAATCTCTCTCAAATAGCTTTAAAACCCTCATTGTAGTGGAGCATCCCGTTTGTTCCATTAACTACTCACAGAGTCAACTGGAGAACTACTGTTATTAATTTCAATGGAACGCTAAAATGCAGTTCATTTTCTGTAATTGCAGGCCCATCACCTAAAGACCCAGGAAAAGCTTTTAATCCGAGGCATTTTTAGAAGGGTATGATTACATCGGATATCTTCATGAGGTGCATAATTACCAGGGCGCCAATGACAAAGAAACACAAAGAGCCAAACTTCCCAGGCTGTTCGAGAGTGGGCCCCGCCTGCCAGCCTGTGCCTACCGGTCTGTGGGCTGCCAGGGTGGGCACCAGAGGTGGGGGACCTCTCCAAGGACCAGCTGTGGTGGGTCCCAGTCTTGCCCCGGATGGGGAATGTTGTATATCCAGCAGTTGTCTTGGTGGCACCCTGAAGCCCCAGCTCAAAGTAGCCTTTACACCTCCCTGTGTGCTACGTGTCAGAGGGTGAGGCAGAGATACCCTGGGAGGGTATACTCCCTGGAGGAGGCATTAGTGGAAGATGCCTTGGAAAAAACAGCACTTGAGTTGTGGAGAAGCAGCCAGGGGATGTTGAAGGGAAGCAGCAGTTGTAGGAACTGCAGAGGGACAGCGGTCAGGAAATATGCAAAAGGGCCAGAAAAAATGGTGGAAAGTTTGGGGAGAAATATCTGAAGCTAAATGCTATTTGGTTTAAGAATGAGAAAGACTCCGTGAGGTGCAAAATATTCAGCAGAATAAAATTTCACCCCAAGGTGAAAACCATTGATGGATTGGTGCGGTTTTCACCCTGGAGTGAAAACAGGAGGAAAACCTGCTGCATCTGGAGAGCTAACCCAGCTCCACAGGATGGGATGAGGGCTGCAGTGGCATGGTGGCTCCTGGCCTGTCCTGACTGCCCTCTCAGCCATCACCCTGTGCCAAGCTGCCAGCCCTGCCAGCCACACTCACACTGCTGCCAGAAGGGACTGCCTGGTTGAAATTTGAGGTCTTTGGAACCCTGACTCTGCTCAATCAAAACAAACCACACAGCACCTCCGGCACGTCTGGGGGAAGAGGCCACTCCAGCTGGAGGGAAGTGGAAAGGAAAACCTTCAGTTTTGAATTATTGCTTGGCTGTTTTGCTCAAAGAGGCACAGCCACAATCATCTGCTAGGATTCAAGGTGGCTGCAGCCTGGAGGCGTCCTGGCAGGACTCACAGCCACGGGCAGAGGTTCAGTACAAGACCGTGACTCCAAGCAGGGCCCTTTGTACTCACAAACCTGACTGGCAGAGGAAATTCAGATCTGTAGGAACACAGAGATGCCAGAAAACCAACCCACTTAAATCAGGCATTTGAAATGCATTAACATCCCTTTCCTTTGGCTCTTGGCTTCAGTCCTCTCTGGCTTTAAGCACTGCTGGATGCTGAGCACTGGCTGCAGCAGTGGAGGGGCAAGAGAGATGAAGATGTTTCTTCCCAGGGGTTTCGCCAGTAAAGAGGAGCCACTTCTTGCTGCATCCTGCAACAGGGGACACTTTAACTGATTGCAAAAAAAGTTAAGTGTACTTAGAACCTTGGTAGATGAGGGCTAAGGTGGGTAATAGCCACGACAGAAGTAGCTGCTTGGGAAGCAATTTAATTAATAGAAATGTAAGAAACAAAAAGGTCAAGCCTTGCCTCTGCTGTGCTGCATTTAATCTGCACATGTACACAGGACTTCAGCCTCACGGGTGTTGTTTTTTCAGCTGGCACATTTCCCCAAACACAATAACATTTTTTAACTTTAGTGGATGACATTTTGTAATATGTTTAAGGATCTGTAATATTTTATGCTTACAGCTTTTTGCTATTGTTGTTCCAATATGGCATTGATGCCGGAATTAAAGTTTAATATGATTAGAAAGCTCAATTGTATAACCAAGGGGTTATACTCTTTATCTATTCTAATCTGATTAAAAGGCTTCTCTTCTGTAGCTTTCCACAATCACTTTATAGCAAAACCTGGGAGCAAAGCAACCAGCACTTTGGTTTGTCCCAGTTCAAACAAAATACCAAATTGATTCCTTAACTGTGTACTTAATTCCTTACCCTACAAAGCTGGGTCCAAACTGCAGACCCAGTTTGGCTTGTTTGGCTGAACTGTGGAGCTGTTCACTGAGAAAGGGCTGTGGAACCAGATGCCCAGGCTTGCCCTAAGGCTCAATAGCTGCCTGTTGATGGGCAGAAAAAAGGCATTTTTGGTGTTGCTGCCTGGTAGTTTTGCATCACCATGCACTATGCTTTGAGGTAAAAAGAGATTTGGCAGATGAGCCCCCTACTCAGCAGAGGTTATTCTGTGTGCTATGGATCCATAGTGTTAGCAAGCATAGCTCCAAGACCCGAGTTAGAGAGTGCTCCTGATGTATTTGTATCACCCCCTGCACCTGCACCTTAGAAGTAGGGGGTGGTTGTTCTGCAGAGCACCTCCCTCTAAGATCCCCCCAAAACTGAGTCACCACTAGGACCACCAGCTCCCATGGAGGTGAGGCTGGCATTCGCTACCATGGCAGGCTGCTGTGGGATGCCAAGTGCCCTCAAAGCTGGTCCCTCTTCTCTCTAAACATCAGCCATGGTCTCTACACCTGGTTGCTGTGGCTAAGCCAGGGTAGGAAAGGTCTGGAACTCAAGGCTACTATTTGTAAAGGAGAACAAAGAGGGGCAGCCCCTCCCAGATGTGGTATTTGCCCTTTAGTCACAGAGCAGGTTCTGCCCTTCTGTTTCATGCCCAATTCCTCCCCAGCCTGTGATGGGAGTGCTTGGCCCTCATCCCTCCTCGTGCAAACAAACTTGGCTTTCCCCACAGAGGAGCATGCTGTTTGTTTGGCTGTGCTTACAACCCACAGACTCCCCCAGCCAGCCTTTACCAGCATAGCTCAACAACAAAAACAACCCCCAAACCCAACCAGATTCTGTCTCCTTCTAATCAGCTTCAGGCCCAGTGGATGCCACAGCTGATGCTGAGCAGGCTGTTTGTAACCAGACTCTTGAGCTGATTTGATTTCTGAGCTTCCCGTGTGACTCTTCAGAAGGGATTTCATCACCACTGTATCAGCTGCAATGCATCACTGACATGGGTGTTGCATCCATACTCTGCTGATATTCAGGAGACTCATCCATGTGAGGTATGGCAACAAAGAGAAGGACAACATCAACATTTAGTTAAGAGTAAGCTTTCTTATCAATATAATGTTATTTGAATTGTCCCAGAAGTGAGAAATCTAAAACCTTCTCATCCTCTGAGGAACAAGTAATTTAGGAATTGTTCTTCACCAGCAAGACAGATTTATTTCAGGTGTGACAAGATCTCGTAAGCTCACCTGGTAGTTGCCTGAGACAACTGGGATGAGGATGTTCACTGACCTTCCTTGGCATTACAGCACTTTTTCCTTGGGCCATGTGGCATGTACTGCCTTAACTCAGAGCCTGCCATCGCTGCTGTCCTGCCTGGCATACACATACCTTTTCAGTCATCAGGATCTCCTACCTTAGCTTGTTAATCAGTGCTTATGATCCATTAAAATTGCCTCAGAAGTAAATAATCAAGTTTCTTTTTTAAAAAAAGGAATCTGCCTTGCTTCTGATGTTGTCTGAGTCACATTCTGAGAACCAAGCTCAGATTTTCATCATATCCACCCCAGATCTATTACAGAGTTTGGAAACATATTCTTAATATATATTTTGAATTCTTCTGTGACATTGATTTTCCCCTCAGTTGTTCATGACTGTAAGGAGAAAGTTTAGTGTGGCAAACAAACTTTCTAAATTTCACTTCATTGGCAGGCTGTGATACAGAATAAGCTCTTTTACATTCTTAACTGGAGATCCCCAGGGTTGTTTGGAAAAGCTGTTCCTCCCATGAAGTGCCAGCACACAAATGACCAAGTCCACCACCTTCCACAAGCTCTGTGCACCTCCCCCTGCAGCAATGAACTCAATCATGTCTGTAAGCCAAAACTCTGATGGTCTGGCTCCTACCTTACAAGAAACACCAGACCCCATAACCTACTGGCAGATGTGGCAGGTTTCTTTTGCATTTCTGTACATAGGCATGGTTCTCTTTGAAAGGAGCTCAACTATTCATAACTACTGCAAGGAGCAGCAATACAGAGTCTGGGCAACTTTACTGCAAATCACTGAGAAATTGTTTTTTAGACTCATTCTAGCATTGCAGACATCTAAGGATAGAGCATCCTTGCCTGCAGGAGAGGGAGATGGGAACTGATAACCAGGAGGCTCAAGTTTCAGCTGTAAAACTGATGTTTCCAGCAAGACTGTCTCCTTGCATCAAGTCTCTGCTGTGAAAACATCCTCCAGCTGATCAGTACCAGCTGGCTTGGAGGGGGAAAGAGGAAACACTACTTGTGGCAAAGTACCATAATGCCCAGATCTTACCTCCTCTTCAGAAACACTTCTCAGTGCTGGGATTCATGGTTTAACAGCTGGTATGTCGCCCTGGCAGGATGATCATACCCTCAGACCCTTATGGTACATTCACTAACTGTAATTTATGATAAATCACAGGAGAAAAAAAAATTATCTTTAAACCAAGTCTGCACCGAGCTCCCCACATCTTTTGCAAAGATGAGACGACACTTCTGAGTTATTACAATGTGTAGAATGAACTTTTATTTTCATTCATCCTTCATTAATACCATACAATTACATAGCAATATTTGGAAAAAAATAATATTGAAATAATTTAAAACAGAAGGCACAGAAAACCAAACCCAACTATGCTGCTACAAGAGAAAGGGGAAAGATGATTCAGGAAGTGAATTTATTTCGAAGTTTTATCGCTTAGATATTCTGATCAAAAGCTACAGCACACAGAAACAAAACTGCACAGTTTAAGCTAACCCATGCTTTTGCTACATTTAACATATAAAAGGAAAAAAAAATCTAAAAACATTTTTTTTAGGATTTTGAATGAAAAGTGTAATTTTTTAAAATAAAACCCACTAAATCCAGTACATATGTCAAAAACTTCCCTAAAGCCTACACTCTAAGATGTACTTCACAAAAAAGTCTGCATTAAGGGCAAAGCATACAGTTAAACACCATCTGGGGATGGGAGAAAACTGGTTCTTAATCAGTTAGAGTATCAAATAAATTTGGTGTTTGCTTCAGAAACAAGGATTCTTACTACAGTATATATACTGGAGAGGACATTCTTTTGTATTTTAACATTATGAAATTAAACCAATAGTATATATTACAGAGAGGAATAAAACCATTCATATGAGATTTTTAAGGTTTTTTTCTTTTTTCTTTTTTTTTTTTTTTTTTGCAAAAGAGTAACTTTATTTCTTTTGAAAACGAAGCTGCTGGAATTGATGACATGCGATAATATGCCCTGATATTACACCAGCTACGTTTGAAAATAAAGTTCATGCTTCACAATTGAAATATGCTGTGACTCTCAAATACATTCTCTGGTAATTAATAATACAATACAGAGGTCATTCATAAAATCAATTCAGGTTGGGAACCTGGTTTATAAATGAAGCTCTTGTCAAATATTGAGAACACTGACAACACACAGGGTTAGCTCCAGGTCAGCACATTTCTTTCTGTGCTCCACCCCTCTTTTCTTAAACAAATGGGTGCTTAGCCTGCAAATATCATGGAAAGGCAAAGTCTAGAAGTTACAGGCTGGTTTGTAAAAATATTAAATGCAATCCAAGACAAACAGTATTACTGACAACTTAATAGCAGGTGCTCTCTAAAGGAAAAAAAAAATAACCTGAAATGCAAAAGAGCTCTTTTCAGCATTTGATATCAAGGCATTTGCACATTTGTCAGAAGGTGACAGTAAGAGTGAACTTTGCAGCTTATTTTGCAGTTGGACTTGAAATCAAAGAGCTTTCTTTCTAGCCTGCTCACCTGTAAACCATAACATATGGTTTCTTAATAGCTTGCTTTTTTCCCTGGAAATAATTCTCTCATTTAGAAAGTACTAGTCAAAGTATTGTTTCCACACTTGAATAAGAGAGCTGACAACTACAATAGAAACGGTAAAAATGATCCTCATAAAAATGTTCATCAAAATTTTCTGACATAGCAAAACATTCATTTGTAAAGTAAAGTCTAACACTGCAAGCCATTCACTCAAAGGCGACCTTGGGCACATGAATCCTTGCCAGCGTTGCAACGGGAATTACTTCCATATTTCTGGTATAGGGTACAAACTCTGTAATATATTAAAGTTTCCTAACAAAGAGTCCAATTATTGCGCTTTATAAAAATTCTAGTAATATCAGGCTTTTTTCCTACTTTTCTATGAACATTGATGCCCTGTAAGAAAAATTTGGGGGACCAAGTAATTTGTGATGAGTAAGATGGAATATTTGAATCAGTCCAAAATATGGGACCAAACCAGAAAGGTTTACAAAATGAAGAGATGTAACCTTTGGAAACAGGTTTTGGTTCACAGCAGCAGACAGATGTGTCATTCTGGTACTGACACGTTCTCTTTGCCAGGAAGAGAGGGCACATGAATGTTACATTTATATATCACAATACAACTTGAGGACTCTGCAGAGAAACCCAAAGAACCGCTAAGTTCTTCTGCAGACCCTACAAGCCTGATGGGAAAAGCTCAACGACAGCCATGGTGGAGTGGGGGTTTCTCTGTGAGCTCGAATATATCTGCATTTGTGTCAGCAATAGACAGAGCAAACAGAAACAGCTATTTCAGGATAGCAGAACAAGGTAGAGCAAGTCTGAGAGGCCTGTAAAAAAGGAGCACACAGCAGTTTTGGCCCTACTTTTAACCAGCTGTATCAATAGGGAAAAAAAGATAGAGGAGATTTTTGTGCCAGCTATCTAGAAAAAGATGCTGCTTGAACCAAAGTGATTCACAACTCTATATGAGGCTTCCAGGCCAGCAAATCACGGTTAAAGTCACTTTGTTCCTCTGCTCCTTCAGCATGGGAACGAGTGCAGAATGACTCATTCCAACCGTGGATAGTCCATTTACAGCAACAATCATATCACCACACCTAAAAAACACAAGAAGAGAAGAAGAACAAAAAGAACACATTATGAGACCTGCTCTGTAGTAAGTAGCACACACCAACAAACAGCACTTCACTGCTGGGGTGGTAGGAGGTAGGTACTTTCCCTCTTTGCATCAGGCTGGAAAGTGTCACTAAAATTCCCAAAGCAGTTCAATTTGAAGTCTGTCCTACTACTGAAAGATGCTCATTGCAGGAGTGTTGGACAAGATAACTTTTAAAAGGTCCCTTCCAACTTCCAACTATTCTGGGATTGATCTGAAACTCATCTGGGAAATTCCCAAATCACTCTGTTTCTATTCTAATACCAATATAGTTCTGCATTAAGAACTGACCTGTATAGAAACATGAGAAGAGACATTTGGGAAGACCTAATGGAGTCAAGAGAAGATGAGATCGTGTGTGCATGACAGAAGCATTTCTGTTTGTTTGTGTGGAGTATAACACATTTACACCAAACATGCCTTTACTGTAGGAGGTGTAAGTAAAGATATTATGGTTACCAACCAACCACATTCCAACTAAGAACCTTGTTTTCAGAGGCTTATGATTTTGTCAAATATAACCATTTGGCTTGAAATGTCCCTCAGCAGATGGTTCAATTGCAGCATTTCTGCATTTTGGATTGGGTAACAGAATTTGCGAGGGTGCCATTTGATGGCCCTGAGAAAAATGACCTCAAAGGGTTAAGTTCTGGCTTTTAAAACCTCAAGAGAAACTTCAAAAATGCACCTAATTTCTTTCTATATCAAGCATGTTCCTTCTCTAGACTCCTCTGCTTTGCAACTTCAGTGTGTGACACTCCCCAAAGTAGCCAAATGTGACTTGGAGATCAAACAGGACTTTTCCTGAAACTGATCCTCTCCAGTACTGAAGGCACCAAAATGGGTGGCAAAAAGATGCTCTCCTGAGCTTTCCCTAGGGCAGAGCAGAGGAAGAGGGAGCAGTTACCAACACCAGTCAAACGTGCACTCAAATGTCCTTCTCTCCTGAACCAAGGAACCCCATCACCCAAACCAAAATGCTGCAGCTCACTGAATGACATCTCACTCCCACAGCCTTTCCGAGGAAGCCACTCTACCTTCTATAAAATCACACCAGGCAGATAATGTAAACAGAAAACTGTCTAAACTACTGAACTGTGAAGTTATTTATTCCCTTCCTCTCCAGCCTAACATTTAGATAATTTAAACAAAGAGAACAGCTTTAGAAGAGACCTGCCCCACAATAACTCCAGGTGCAGGTTCTAAGGGGCTCTCCATTGTAGACGGCCCATTTTTAAGTCCGTATTTTCAGTGGAACAGTACATTTGAAAAGAGAGCACTACATCACATTATCACATAAGAGCATATTTTCCATAGGTTACAAGGGGGTAAATGTGACCATGATGATTCTTCCACTCTTCTTAGGAATGAATTTCCATTTGTGTAAAGACTTCTAGTTATTAAGTCCCTAATCTGAAATTATTTGAGTTGAATTGAACTGAGATCTTTAACTTAATCCAAACTGTTCCACAGTTAAAAAAAAAAAAAAAAGTAATTTTATGTTCAGCCAAGTTATTTTTTCATTTATTTATTTAATCACTGAACTGAAAAATCAATTACTGTCAAGGCTCTAGGCATAAGTACATTCTTTTCTTAAGTCACTTTGTAAGAAAATCTGCATGTAAAAATCATGCCACGAAACTTCAAGTTGTATATTCTTGACTACCACCTTCATAAAAAATCAAGTTTATGAACAAGAGAACAACCCTTAATGGGAATTTTAATTCCTAGTTCTGAACTAATCCTACACAAGGTTAAAATGTTTATCTGGATACTAAACCTGGGGGCTGCATCCAAATGTAACGTGTAAGTAAAATCATACAATCTTAAAGGTCAGAAGGGACCTCAGGAGCTCTATAGCCCAACCTTCTACTGCAAGCAAAGTCAGCTGTAAGCTCTGACCAGGACTCTCAGGGCTTTACCCAGTAGTCACAGAAACCTCTAAGGGCAGAGACCATGCAACTTATGCCATTGCCTGACCATCCTTATGGGAGTTTCTCCTCATAACCAATCTCAAGCTCTTTAGTTCAATTTGTGCCTGTTGTCACTCATCAGCTCACCCTGCCCCATTCAGCTCTGTCTCCTTGGCAATCTCCAGGTAAGTACTGGAAGGGGCTGCTGGCTGCACCTGAAGCCTTCTCCTTGTGGGGCAAGTCCTCCAGCTCCACCATCTCAGGGGCTTCTGCTGAACTTCCTTCAGTTATCAGTGACCTTCCTGCCAACTAATGACAGGGTAATGCCATGGGGACTTGGGTCCTTAACAATCTTTTCAGAAATCTTTATCATCTACTTTCTTGCCCTTCTATTAAAGCAGCAGCACCCATCTTCAGCATCAGTTTCCAGTGGCTTCAGAAGGTGATGTGAAAGCATAAAGCAGTTTTGGCCACTTTGCAGAAGTGAAGTTCTAACTTTTAGCTGCTTTATAGGATGACAAAAGCTAGCTAGTTCTGCACATATACAGTGCACATTGCCTCTTGGCCTAAAGTGGAGTTCAACAGGGAGACAGCAGGTGACATCAGCAGCACAGATGAGGAAGATCACAGGAGATGCCATCTCCTCTGAGATGCCTCTTCCCCAAGAGAAACACCCCGTTACTCCCCTGCATCTCACTCATCAGGGAGGCAAATGCACTACAAGGCTACATGGTCCAGCAGCCCAAGATGCTACAAGTGCATTTCCTTAAGCAATTATTTGCACATAACTATTTAAAAGTGGCTCATTATTGTTGCTTTTATTACTATTTTTATTATTTCTCCCATTGTTACTTTGGCTTACTTTAATCTCCCATCAAAGTAGGCAGGAGTTCCAAGAACAATGGTTTTAATGAAGAAAGGCTGGTTTGTGTGGTTCTCCTCGTAGCCACCGACGATGCTGAAGCCCCAGCTCCCCAAATTGCTCCGCCGCAGCACCACGTCATGGCAGCTATGCAGGCAGCTGGGGAATGGAAGCACAGGACAACAAGAGAAAAAGCCATGTATGGTTCTACAGTAGGCACAGCATCTGCTATCTCATCATTACCACTGTGCTACGTGTGGCAGAGAAGGGGAGGGATGGTGATTAGACCTCTGTTTCCAAAGTAAGTTTGCAATATTCAAATCAATTACCAAAAAACCTCACAACCGAGACAGAAAAGTGTTTTAAAAGAAGTAATGCAGTGCTAGAATAATTACTTTAACACAGTTAACTCTTCAAACTGACAGTAACAGAACTGCATTTTAGGGATTCCACAGGTGGAAACAATGTGGGTGGAAAATCAATACCTGATGTGTTCAGTCTGCAAGTCAAAAATGCAGAGCATTTGTCTTTCACCCCCAGCCAGATTAAGCTTTTACTACTCTTAAGTAAAAATTTAAAATCCATGCACCATCTTCATTACCTCTGTACTGATTCATCACCAGTAATGAAAATATAAATGACTAACCATTTTATTACACAGAATGTAAAAAATTCAGATCACACTTCATTAACTATATGTTATCAGCCCTAGTGAAAATTAATTCTCGCCAGTGAAGTTGGCAATGACTGTAATTTAAAAAATAAACAGACATAGAAATTAACTTTTCAGTAAGAAGTTACCAAGTTCTTTACAGTTGTCTGGCACTGCTTTAAAGCACAATGTTAGGAGCCACACATGGCATCTGTAGCACGAAAGAAATAAACCACTAGGTAGGAAAAAAACTGCTGCTAAAGCATGAAAAGGAAGTATATTTACCAAAACTGAGAGCCATTTATTGAGATTACTCAATAATACTTAATTAGAAGATAAATTAATTGACAGTTAAACTCAGGAAAAAGTGAAATCTCTGGAGGGCCAATGCATGGCTGTGTTATCTTCAGCTGCACTCTGCTCCCACTCTGTTTGGTTCGTGTTGTGATTTTACCCTTTAAGTACAGACCTGGTAAATCCATCAGAGGGAAAGGAATTAACCTGCATGCCCTGACTAAAGTTAACAACTCTACTAGCTGCTGTAGGAGCTCTTCTTGATAACAAGTGATGCCAGAATGAGATTATAGCTGCAGCCTCAAGAGAGTGAGGAGTACAAATGATGTCCAGCAGACTGCAGAGTAGTTAAGAGGAGAGAGCTTGCTGTAAATATCTAAGAGTTTTTGTGTTTGGAAGAGATGGTAGTGGATTCTTGGAAAAAAAAAAAAAGAAGCAACCAATGGGAGCCTGTAGTTACACAGCTACAGTCTTGGCACAGGACACGTCAAGAGTCTGTCAGACTTGCCAAAATCTGATGCAATATTCTGAAGTTAAGTATTTGGCCTCATAAACTTAGGTAGCAAATTAGCAAAGAGACAGATGGATATATACTTGGTGGTTTTATTAGTAATTTCTCTGATTTTAGATATTCTATAGAAAGTTACAGTACAACAATAAAAAAGATTAATTGTGTCTGAACAGAAGACTCCACATGAGTAGTTACTATGGTTTGTGAAGGGATAAAACCAGTCTATTCATCTTTGAGTTTCCTAAGGAAACATTGCTCCTGTTCACAGCCCACTTTCTAAGTACACTGCCAGCTGAATACAGTCGAGATGGCCAGGCAGAAATAAGGGCAGATGTGCTGCAACTATGCAGGTCTCTGCTTCTTTATGTCTCTTGCAGGACTTAGCTTAAAGCAGCTAAGTAAGTACTTAATCGATTAATTCCATACCTTGGAAGTCCCAGCCACATGACCCAGGACGGTGACCAGCTGGCATCATACTCATTTTCACTGATGGTACTCAATTGTTCTTCATCAGCCTGGGGCTGTTCCTCTACAATCTGGACTTCCAGGGCTTTCAGGGCAACTACTGAAGAGGCAGCACTAGCCTTCAGCATGGCCACAGCCTCGCTGTGACTCAGGTTGGTGAGATCAATCCCGTTGATGTTCAGCAGCACATCACCTGTACAAAGCCACAAGGGAGAGCACATCAGTCTGACAGTCCTGCCCACCCACAGCACCTCCCACGCCAGGGTCTCATTCCATACTGCAGTCTTTGGACCTGAGACAGTCTGAACTAACAGACTAATAGTTCTGAAGACTTTTTATTGTCAGTTTAAAACTTTAATGTATTGAGCTTCTATCAAATTGGATCAGTGTAATTTATTTCCACATACACACCAAATACTGTGACTCCTATGTATAATGCCCTGAAAATCTGAAACTACTTAAGTACCTTACCAGCTTGGCTGCAACTGCTACTGCAGATGCCATGACACAACTGTTTCCAGATGAGGATTTTGGGTTCACCCTAACTTTAAAAGTGAAGGAAGAATGATGGCAGGAACATTGCAGACACCTCAAGGTAACCAATTATTGTAGACAGGTGAGGTTCCCTAGAGTGCTTTAATTCATCTGGTTTTAATAACTTGTTACTTGGGAGAAGAAAATGGAGTTCAAAAACTGCTGGAAAGTTTGGTACAAAACTCAGTTAATTCAAAGAAAGAAAAGAAGCATCTCTGCAAAGCTAATCTAGAAAATATCAAAACCAGAAAAAGATTTCCACAATTTTAGTTTTGCGTTTTTTAAAAAGCCCCAGGGTGTAAACAAGAATGTTATTAACTATCCAGTGGCAGACTACTTTTTCACACAATGTCTCACCAACGAAAGCCAGAAAAAGCAGAGCAAAAGTGCAAACACCTGGATCACATTTGGTATGAGACTCAGTTTTTGAAAGGTTTTTCCTCCCAGTAGCTTCTGTGGCTACTTTAATGTTACACAATGAAAGAACAATAGTGATTGTTCTATCAAGTGTGTTTTTCATAGTAGTACAGAAAAAGAAAGCATACCTGCTGGTGTGTGGGTGTAAATCTCCCTTTCTCAGAAACATAGAAGAAGGATGCTCTCACACTGTTCTTTTAAATGTACAATCTGTGAAGTTTTTCCCCTAAATTTCTTTCCTGAAACATTCTGTAATTCTGTGAACTGTGAATCACAGAGATCCCATAGGCAGTCTCTGACTCACATATGACATAATAAGTTTTAATTTCAAATGCTTTGCTATCCATTATGCAGGACTGCCTTCATCTATGCTGAGCCTAATCTCTGCCTCCTCATTCTCTTTTACAAAGCCAGAGAACAAGGACAGGTGTTGCAGCACCCCCAAAGACCAGCAAGCTCATGATGTCCCAGAGGATAAGAAAGCTTTTGGGAACCAGGATTAACACTGATGTAGCTTCTGAGGCAAATTTTGTGCAGGTGAGCTGCAGCCTGTCATCAGAGCTTCTCTGCTGTTCAGGTATTATACCAGGGAGATTCCTTGGACAGAGATGTGGTACATCCCACTATATCACACATGAAAACAGGATGTGTCTACATCACAGCAGACCCTCAGCTCAGGGGATTACCATCAGCTTTAAAGAATTTAACCATACATTTCCTGATCTTATCTACTTCCCCTGCTATCATGCTGTAAACATCCCCTTCCCATAAAAGGTGAAAGTGCAACACTAAACACTGTATTTCCATCATTAAATCATGAACAAAAGCATCCATAAGCATTTTCCTACATCTGTGAGAAGAGTTTTTGACACCACCTGATTCCAGAGAACACAGTGATCAAAAAGCAACCGGAGGCAGCCATGGCCCAGGGAAGCCAAACCCCACCTCGTTTAATCCTGCCGTCTCTTGCCAAGCACCCATGAGGCTGCACACTTGTCACAAAGATGGGCAGTTCGCCACTTTTGCTGCCTCTGCCTCCTGCCACTGTCATTCCCAGAGATTCATGCGGCTCTTTTTTCACAGTAATGTGCTTTTCTTGGCATGTAACACACTGGGAGAGATCCTGTTTAATAAGGATAAATAACATTGTTAAAACTAAGGAAAAAAACCAAGTAAACCAAAACTGAAGACCAGAACAAACCAGCTAAATACACCCCAAAGCCACACTTTGGCACTTTAACAGAACAGTTTTAAATGACTAAGTAACGGAAAACAGCTTTGGCTGGATTTCTTCTAGGTCAGATCCCTACCCCCTCCAAAAAAAACCCCAAATCACCAATAAAAACCCCCTGGATGTGGATACTTAAGCATAGATAGAAAGCTTATAAAGGCCTATCTTGAAATCTCACTCTAGTTTTTCTTTACATCCTGCACTGGAAGAGGCTAAATTTTAGGACTGCACTACAAAACCATATGGTCAAAAGTTTGGAGAGAAACCAGATAAACATCTTTTAAAGTCTTGGTGAACATCAACATTACTTCATTTATCAGTAGAATATGCCCCAGAACTACAAAGAAGCTCTTAAGAAATGAAAACATGTGTTTTCATGATGACAGTAAGAGACTCTTTAAAGCCCTTATGCATCATGTTCTCTTTTGCAGTTGGTATGTAGAGCACAAGCTAAGGCCAATTGATGCTAATGGCTTGTAATTGGTACCTTGGGCAGCCTCCCTAATGGTTATAATGAAGACTCAAGCTTGAAACAAGAAGAGATCTTATACTAAATTTTACAACAACTGAATGATGAAGTTCAGCCTGTATTTAGCTCTGCTCAATAAAAAAAGATCTAAATCTAAATCAAAGTAAATTATATTTGCTGAAGCCTTTTCCTCAGGTTATTAAGTAAAAGATTCAAACCACTGCACATACACCTGTAGTAGCATCTTAAATTGACAGAATACTTGCAAGGAATCCAAAATAATGAAAGAAATAACCTGGGATAATCTTCAAAATGTGTGCATATGTATACACTCCTGCCTTCTCTTGGAAAATGACAACATTGTCTTCTTTGACCTCCAATGCCACGTGCTCCTGACTGGCTCTGCACCTCACATATACATTAATCATGGAAGTAGCTATGTGTAAACACACCACAGCTTATAAAGACAGTTCATTTCTAAGGCTTCAGGCTTCAGGACTGGCTGCTGACACACAATTTAAACATATTTTAAGCCACAAGGCTTCAAAGCCAACTGCAGGTTAATGAGAGAAAGATAAATGATACAAAATACAAGAAATATTAGGAGGATACGTTCACTTGCTGTTACATGAGACTTTGAATTTTAAAAGAGCCCACAGATGGCATTGATCTGTGAGGCAAATCCATCCAACTTTGGATCAACTGTGCTAAGAGCCCAGCTCGTGCTGGCACATGCAAACTTGCCTCAAGCTCTGACATCAACAAACTAATCACTGCGTGGGTATGGCCCAGTGCTGTAGCCATGGCATTCAGGAGCCTCACCTTTATCCCTCAGGAGGAAAACAACCTTCCTAGAGCCTCATTTGTTCTCTTCTGAAATGATCCCCACTTTTAAAAGAAAATACTATCAATGCATGTTAGTTATCCCAACAGAAGAATATGATGCTACATAGTAAAGCAAATGGAGTGGACAAGTAAAAAGGTGGATTTGTTGACACGGTCAACATCACAATTATTTCACAAAGTCAACTTCTTAGAGTGAGAAGTTGCATTTTTCTAATTACAAGCATAGGCTCTATTTTAGCATGTCTTCCAAATAATACTAGCTTCATGAAAGTCTCTTCATTTTGCCTTTCTCTCCCTGCTTGAGACTCAGTAGCCTTGCAGCCAGGACTGTTGACTCATGAAGGAGATGACACATCCCTCCAACATGCTTTTTATAAGCTGGATGGTGGGCACCTCACGTCTTTCCTGGCTGCAGCCAGCACAGAGCAACAAAAAGTATAACAGTCTTGAATGACAGCCCTTCCATGCAGGAGTACCAGCCTCTGTCCTAGACAAGGTTTAGCAACTACAGCTGTATGAACTCACAGAACTTGCTTCTTTCACTGTAGTCAGCAAACCCAAAAACATACTCAAAACCTGTTGTGTATCTTTTGTTCCTACTCCACATGGGATGCAGGACTTGAGAACTTGGAAGCTATCATCATTTTTTTATTAATTCGATAAAATAATAATATAACCCTTCTTTCTAGCTTTGCCTTGCTACCCACACCAGCACATGAGTAAACCAGTATTTTTTTCCTTTCAGATGGAGAAGCACCAACCTTATGTGAGTTAGGTCTGCTGTGAAACAGCTGCTGGGACTGGTGTTGGTGTGAGTTGCTGTTGTGAGTCCCAGTGTCTCGGATAATGCTGACTGTCTGTGACTTCAGGGGTCTAGAGATGATCAAGTTCACTCTCTCCCCGCTGGCCTGTTGAATACGTTAGGTCATCAAATGTCATCAAGTTTGAGAGGATATTGATTATTAGAAAGGGAGGAAAACATACAACAGAATGTGAAACAAGACAACAGCAGACCTTGTTTTCCAGTTCCTTTTTAGACTGCACACTCCTTTACTTGCTTCTTTTTGCAATTCCCTCCAAAATGGAGGGGAAATTAACATTCCTCCTTCACTTCTGATGTTGCCTTTACATCAGCTAAAAATCCTTTGCCAAAAAGACTGTTTCTCACTTTGTGTTACAAAGCTCCAAACATTAAAATTCACCCCATTCCATTTGCAGCCTCTGTGAATTCCAGCAACACATAGCAATAAATGGAAGAAATGCCTATGTCTGCAGCTCCAAGATCTGCAGCTTTTGATCAGAAGCTGTGAACACCTCTGGTACTTCCCAAAGAAACTTGAGAGAAAGATGTTACCCATGAGCATACCATAATATTCTGGATTTTGGGGAATATTGGGATACCCAGTTATTGGATGCTAATAAAACATCAACTCTTTTTATTGCTGCAAAGCCACACCTCAAAAGGTAAAAGTTACCTAGTGCTAAATTCCAATCACTGTATACAAAAATTGGGAAACTGAAATTACAATTCCCAAGATCATTGTTATTTTAATTTTACTGCATGGAAAACTCTTGAAATGATCCCTGAAACAAGTATTTACTACTCCTTTGTATCAGAGTTGTCTGTGTGGTGCTTTAAGTAAAAATGACTGCACTAGACTGCAGAAACATACTACTGGTACATTCCAACTTTCCTAAAAACAAAGCTATTTTCATCAACCTCCCATCAGCAGGAAATAGCAAAGTGCTGCATCTGTTTCCTTACAGACTGGGAGAAAGACATGGAGTAAAGGTTTTCCTGTGGCGACACAGATGGGTCATATGTCACACTGCAACAAGCTTTGGGTAGTATTTATGTCCAGGACATAAGGGCTATTTCCAATGTCTGGTTTTCTGAACACAGAAAATTATTTGCACCGTGCAGAACTCACGGAAAACCTCTATTTGACTTCCCAGCTGCTACCTGTTGACTCTAACATCTGACAAATTACTTTCTTGTTTTAACTCAATTCCATGCACAAGCAAATCAATAAAAAACAAAGCCCACTTCTATAGAGCTTACCAGGAGATTAAAATACAATACAATACATACATAAATACAATAATAATAATCCACTTTTTTTCCTTCTTCCCTGCTAAGCAGTATGCTACAATAGGCTACTCTCCTTGCTACATGAGCTGTTTTCTAACCTTCAGGCTGCATTCCAGGGAAGACTAATGCATTTTTCACTTCTGAGTAGGTGAAGTTCATCTGGTAGGTGCCAAAGCAGATCCTGTTCTTCACTCTTATTTTCAAAACATAAACCACTGTAAATTACATTGACACAGGCTTTTAGGCCTCACACAAGCTGTTCTGTCTGGGAACAGACTCTAGAAATAAAGCCAAGCTAAGGGCTCAGGTAAGGAAAGCAAATTACCTGTATAACCTGAGCAGCGAGCTCCGGCGTGCCGTGCTTCAGGTCGTGCCCGTTAATGGCCAGCACGCGGTCATTACTGCAGAGCCTGCCGTCCTGAGCAGCCAAGCCCCCTTCCAGGAGGTCGAGGATAAAAACGCCCGGCTCGTCCGTTCTGCGCACCAGCTTGATGCCCAGTTGCTCGCTGGAGTCGCGCTTGTGCAGGGTCACCTGGAAGCTGTCCTCGCGTGCGGAGCCCGGCGCGTCGGCGTGGCCGTGCGTGCGGCTGCCGAACCGCCGCTCCCGCAGCACCGTCAGCTGCAGCACCGAGCACGGCTGCGACAGCACGGCTCGGGCGTGGTTGTGGGACACGTTGCTTATGTCAAAGCTATTCACCTGCAAACGACAGCAAAAGAAGTCACAAGGATGTTTTTGTATGTTTAGTCAAGTCCTTTCCAAAGTAAATTCACTTGCTGCAAAACCAGTCTTGGAGCAATCTACATGTCTGACTTTACTAGGCTTCCTCTCTTGTCCTTCCATTCTTTCCTGCAAACTTGCATCTGATGTTCATTCTTCAAACTTATTTTTAGGTTGGAAAAGATCCTCAACATCATCAAGTCCAAGCGCTAACCCAGCATTGCCAGCTCCACCACTAAACCACATCTCCAAGTTCCGTATCTACGTGTCTTTTAAACATCTCCAGGGATGGTGACTCCACCACTTCCCTGGGCAGCCTGTTCCAGTGCTTAACAACCCTTTTGTGAAGAAATTCTTCCTAATATCTAATCTAAACTTCCCCTCACACTATTTT
This sequence comes from Serinus canaria, assembly GCF_022539315.1. Lineage (NCBI taxonomy): Eukaryota > Metazoa > Chordata > Aves > Passeriformes > Fringillidae > Serinus > Serinus canaria. Next base: position 45,774,078 of record NC_066313.1, read on the forward strand.
ATGCCTTTTCCCACAAAGATGACATCATGCCCCCAAAAGTGAATGCCCTCTGCCATCACAGGCCAACGTTTTTGCTCTCCTTGTCTCCTATACTTGTCTTCCTTAGATCTTTACATTGTTTGTTCTCCAGGACAAGAACATGGCACATGCTTTCAGTGTCAAGCCCAGCATCACTTAAAAACTGCAAAATAATAGCTATAAAAAGAATGGATCCAAATCTCTGAAGCAAGCTTGTGTCTTACAATATGCAGTACTTTCACAATGTGAAAAAACATTTAAAAATAACTGAAGTCAAGAATAATGAAATTGGTTCATTAAGACAGTAGAAAAAAGGTAGTTGTACTAATTCTAAAGTCTTAGCATGAACTTAGATTTTCCACAGATTTCAAGTAGGCCAGAGCTTTAGACTTATAACCTGTACCAAAATTTACTTGTAAATGAAAAACAGATTAAACTTTCTCTGCCTAAAACTAAGAATTGTGTTTGTTATACAGCCCACTGATAGAAAGATCAGTAATCTTCAGTCATTTCTTGCACTGTAAAAATAAGAGCTGACAGTACAATGAGATTTGGTAGAAAAGAGGAGTATGAGAAAAATTCAGCATGAAAGCTGTGTTTGCCTTGTTTTGTAAGAAAGGATTCAAAGTTAACATTAAAATCTCATCCTTAGCCTTGGTGGAGGAACCCCTGCCCCAGACAGAAGCTAACACCAAACAGTCTATACTAAATTATGTGCCTTCTTAAGTCTTTTAATAGTCCCCATTGCAACCTAAGTAAGTAAAACCAAACATGCAGCTTCTCACCATCTAATAGCAATATTAAAATTGTAAAAATATACAAAGCAATCTATGTACAACAGCTGCCGCATTCACATCACATGTCTGAGCTGAGGGGCTCCCAGAAGCCTGCGCTGAACCTCTTGGTTGTGGTGGTTTCCGATGGTGAAAGAGGACTGCACCCTCCCTGAGACACCTCCAGCCCAAAACCCAGCACAAAGCCACTGCTGCTGGCAGCACCATGAGCTCAGACAGAACCACAGTGGTGTCCTGCTCTGCTACTGCCCTGAGACAGGCTGTAACCTTGGGCAGAGGGAAAAGAGGCATAGCTCAGAGAAATAACACTTAGGGCTGCCTCCCGCAAAAACCACTAGGGCCCATCCATCACAGCCCTTAAATTAAATCCATTTTTATTTTTAACTGTAGCTAGCTAAAGTAAATACATAAAATATGTGAGCGCTCAAAGGGCACAGAAGAATATATGCAATAAAATGTAATTCTTCTTTCTATGAGGCAGTTTAAAATTTCAGAGCAAAACAGCCTTGGCATTTCTTGGGGAAAGAGATTCTCATTAGGACATGCTTCACATGAATTACAGTCACAGTCCAGCACAAAAAAGACACAATTTGTAGAGCACTTTGAAATTGTTAGGCACCTATCTGCACCTTGCAGACAACACAAGCTTTTATGTAGCTGTTACTAAATGCTGTTCCCAGAGCTCTTAAAAGGGTAATACTTCTTGTCTGACTGGGCAAGAAAATGCTGAGTTTCATTTCACAGTCCTTTCTGACTCTTTCTTTTAAACCTTTACAGCTCATAAAAGCCCTGGAAGACATTTTCAGAAATATCCAACCAAAGTGTGCATGCTGAGCTGCACCTAAGTGCACCTACTTACAGATGGCAGAGATTGAACCTGATCATTTTAATATAACAGCCCAGCACCTGCACAGGCAAATTCAAAGAAATAAAGATATTCTATCTCCCCTCAAAATTTACGTTTTACCCTCAGTACCTCTCCCTTGGCATGAGAGAAGGACTTTCATGGACACCCACGTAGCATCTGACAGCCCCACTGCTAGGCTGTTGATTGGGAAGACTCACTGCAGTTAGTAAATTCTTATTTACAGTCAATTCACTGCCATTTATGGCTTTGGAAACTGTAACTGACACCTGCTCAAACAGAAGGAATTTCCAAAGCTTCATTGGAACTCAAGCTCTCTATTCTATCAAACAAGTAGAGCCCCTAGTATAAAAATAAATGAGGCAGCATTCAATCAGCGTCTGCAATTACTTGCTGAAAAGGAAACATCTTGGAAACCTCTTGGGTTGTTTTCTTGGCCAGCCACTATGCTTACACTCCAAGAGCGGAAAAAGGCACATTTCTCAAAAGGGACTTTATTTTCTCAAGTGCAAACTAATTTTATTCCAAGGGTAACTACTGTATTTAAGCTACTTCTATCGGTTTGATTTCAAAACAGTGAAATGAAGGCTTACAACTACATTTGGGATGATCTTAGGCTGCCAGATCAAAAGCAAACATTCCTACTGAAATAACTTTGAATTGACGATAATATATTTGTTTCAGGTGGAATGATTACAAATAGAAGCTGGGTGACATTCTGTTTATGTAGCACTCAGTTACTTTAGTGTTGTATAAACAATCCCTTCTCCTAACATAAAAACTAAAACTTCAAAATTAATAGAACTTGATCTTTTTCTATTGCCTGTGGTTAATTACTTAAAACCAAAACAAAAATACACAATTAAAACCTTCTTACATTTTGGTTTTTATTTTTCTTTAAATGCTTAGAGCATCTTGCTTTAAATCCTTCCACTGAAGCTTAACAGTGAGTCTTTTATACATATTGAAAGATGCTGGTCAACTGCCTTAGCTTTTGGAAGACAACAGTGAAGCTGTATTTTAATAACAGTTTAGATGAAGCCAGCCTTAGAATCCATAAATTGCTTCTTACATAGGACAAGTTACGCCAACTTGCTAGCCAGAAATAACCTTGGGCTCCTTTGGAATGCATGAGTAAAGTTGAAATAAGGACCAGGTCCCACAACATTTAAAAACAGAAAAATAAACCTGTATTTTAAATCTTGACAACAGATGCTGGAGAGGAAAGATAATTCCAGGGACTGGTCCGACAAACAACATAAAGCATGACAGCCAAAAGTGCTAGAACAACAGGCTCTACTCTGAATATTAATTTGCTTTCCAACTGATAATTGCAAAGCTAACATTGACACAACATAGTCTGACAAGGAAAATCTTCCATCTCATTTTAACAACAATTCTGCAAGGAGTGAACAGAAAGCAAGCAGACAGAATATGTAATTAGGTGCCATACTTGAAGTATTTGGTCTCCAGCAAGAAGTCTTCCATCTCTGGCAATGATCCCATCTCGATAAACCTCTTGAATGACAATGTTGATCAAAGGTGTTTCATTGCCACCCACTATGCTAATTCCTAATTCAATATAAGGATTGGACCGATGAATTTCAATAGTAGTGATCTCTCCTTCAGGCAAGGTAGGTGGCTGTTGATTTGCTGCCAATTATTTTTAAAAAGAAAGACAATTAATATCTTTTCTACTTCATTCACTTCCAACAAAATAAATCACCACAAGATAATGCAGACAGGCCATAAAGCAGCAGTTTAACAAAAAAACTAAACCAATTCAAATGGCTCATTTCCACTACTTGTTGAAACCCCTAGCTTGTTAGAAAGCAGCTAGTGACATAGTAGCATCCATGCTTCCTGAAATGGGGTCATTTGTATTGAAATAGGATACTCTGAACCTTTTGGATCTCATCCTTTATAATCAACTTCATATCCTTCATTGGATCACCTGGGGATTTGCATTTGGTGATGATGATAAAAATGTATTTTAGGGGTTAGCCCATGATAACTTCTTTGTCTTGTAATTGCATGAGGAGCTGCTATTGAGTTACTGGGTCAACTGAAGGAGCCCATTTCTGAAGCAAACATGGAGACAACTAAAGAAGAAAAAGGAGAATGCTAAAGGATGGCAATTAGAGAGGAGAAGAAAGGGGACAGGACCACCTTTCTCTGTGGTAAGGCTCAGCACTTCCTCTCTAAAATCCCAGATGCTAGAGGTGTTACTGCTAATTCAGTGCAGATGAATGCAGTAATAACTCAGCTGCCTTTTTCCTCAAGCATGACAGCACTCTGTGTGTGAGAAAGCTGCTGATCCAGTTGGGGGGGAAAAAACCTCATCTTAGAAAACAACTTTTGTAATTTCACAGAAACTACACTCCTTCCATCTCATTTGTGAGGCCAATCCCACTAGCAGATAAACATGAACTACGGCACCCTGACACATTAAATGATGATACAGCACACAGTAGCTGGCACACACTCAGAGATATTTCTTTCCTTCCTGTGACTTTATCTCAGTTGTAAACTTGCACATAATCAAAATACACTGATATTTCTCCAGAAATTGCAAAAGAAAAGAGCCAAAGACAAAGATGCACATTTGCAGTTGGTAAGAGACAAGCTCTGATACCACAAATGTTTCCACATCTGATAAAAGAGACTGGAGAAGATAAGTGATGACATACTGTCTGCTACTGTGTTCTCCTCAAAAGGCGGATTGTCGATGCCGGGCTCGTCTGTCCAGGCGGGCAGGGCGGGCGAGGTAAAGCTTGGCTCAGCTGGCACTATTCCCTGATCAGCATCCGGAGATAAACTGCTGGGCTGCTCCGGCCCACCCAGACCACTCTCGCCCTCTGCTTCTGCTTGCACCTTGCTCGTTTTCCTTCTCTCCAGAGCAAGTCTCCGATGAGAAGCCCCAGGACACCTGTAAAGACAACACTGATATCATGCTTCAAGCCTGCAGCCCTGTTTGTAGCACAAAATGCCCAAGTGTTTCATTGAGTTAAATCAGTCTTCTTCAAAGCCACAGCTTGAAATACAGCATTAAAAAAAATATTAAACACACCGAATTTTAAAGCCAAAATATGTTTCAGTGGACAAAACCCCAATACCGCTTTCTTCACAAAACTTCTACCAGGTAGTTTTTTGGCCATGAACTCAATGTGCTGTAACACCTTCTGAATGTGGACTTATTTTGTTATCACAGAATGGTTTGTGTTGGAAAGGGCCTTAAAGATCATCTAGTTCCAAGCCCTCTGCCATGGACGGTGACAACTTCCACTAGAAGGTGGATTCTGTACATTTTAGTTTCTGGAAGATAACCTGCTGGAAAGATGGTAAAAAAAATCTACATAAGAGAAGCCCTGTTCCAAGACGTAACTGGAGACCTACTGAAATCATCTCCTTTCACCTTAGTAAGCCAAAAGAAGTAAGCATCATATTTTCCTGGCCTTATTCAAAGAAGGAAAGAGATGAAAATTTACCTAAATTGCAATCTAAGTCTTATAATACTGAACTAAAATTCTGCTTCTCTAGGATTCCGTATGAAAAGTTTAGCAAAAGTAACAGCTCTGTTCATCACTAGTCTCTTGGGCCAATAGAAGTTGTTCTCATCTCCCTCCTGTCTCCTGTTTTTTCTTTTTGACTTCATAAGGGCAGTGCAATTTTTGTTTCCCTTTTGCAACAGTATTTGATGCTTTTCATTACAAACTCAGTTTTTTAAGTTTCCATTACTCTTAATGCAGTATTTTTTTGCTTATGTTTAAAAGCCTACAATAGTTCATAGCAAAAAAAGGGCCACAATGTTGCAAATTTATGGAAAGCCTTCATTTATTGAATTGCCTTGCACTTATGTGCACATAATTAGACATGGACATCAATCTTACATCTGCCTCTGTGACAGTTTTGCCAATGTCTGATAAATCACTTCTTATAGTATTTGATGTCCTTAAAGTTCCTGCTTCTGAAGCTGCTGACCACCCAAAAACGCTCACACTGTAGCAGTGTCAGAAAAAAAGGAACCACATTCTTGAAAGGATTCAGCATTCGGGAACTTCACAGACTGTTATAACAAAAGAAGAAATTATTCATTCTTGCAAGAGAAGAAATGTGTTAACAGAGTAAAAGACAGCAGAAGCCTAATGACATCCTAACTTATTAAAGCAGAATGTTTTGAGAATCACGATTCTGTTCTGACATGCTGTAAAACTGATTTGGTAATTATACTATTAGACTGTTTCAGCATGGATTTTGAAGATAAACTGCTAACAAAGTTTTCAGATCCAAAGAATGTTGACAAAGCTTTTGTGACCCCCAGCCATGTTATACATACATAACATTATAGATATATATGAAAATATATATTATTTTTATGATATACATAGAATGGTAGAGTGGCTGTGGTTGGAAGGGATCTTAAGAGATCATCTAGTTTAAATCCCCATGCCACCGGCAGGGAACACCTTCTACTAGACCAGGTTGTTCAGGGCCCCATCCTGCCTGGCCTTGAACACTTTAAGTGATGGGGCATCCACAGCTTTTCCAGGAAACTTCTTCCAGTGCCTCACCACCCTTATGGTACAGAATTTCATCCTATTATTTAACCTAACCCTTATTAGGTTAAATAAGGCTTAGGTTAAATAATAGGATGAAATTATCCTATTATTATTATTTAAAGCCATTGCCTTAAGCTATCACTGAATAAATTCCCTTACAATAAATCCCTCTCCAGCTCTTCTATCCCTTTTAGATACTGAAAGGTATCTGAAGGCAATAAGGCTTCCCCTGAGGAGTTCTCCAAGTGTTCTCCCCTTGTCTCATGTCTCCCTTTGTGTTCTCCATGTTTAGAAGAGTAGAAAAACCCAAATATGCTCTGAAATATGCACAAAAACATACATTAGAGACAGTTCATATTATGACATGATGCATTTCGGAAATAATTCCTTGGGGCTTTTCCCAAAGCAACTGTTGGTCATTTTCTTCTTCAAAGTTAAGAAAGTGAAAACAGGAAAGATGAAAATTTTTTGAAAGGCTTTGCATTGTGAAAACGTTTCTCTTACTTTAATGATGGAACATAACCCTATTTCTTGGCTTTGCCCAGACAGTATTTACTACAGAAAACCACTGGTATAGTTGGACAGATCAGTCAATATACCTAGAAAACCACTGATCAGTCAATATACCTGGTGGCCAGAGACACACAATTACACGTGAAAATCAGCAGGAAATTTCTATCATTGATCATTTCACAATGCAAGCCTCAAAACAACAGCCACAAAAGATCAAGAAAAGGAAAGATGCTATCATTTCCCTCAGTATTTCTAGCATACTTTAACTTGATGGGTTAGCCTCATGGTCCCTCAAATCTTAACGCTGGCAACAGAGGGGGAAAAAAGGAACAATCTCCAACATCTCTCACTTCTGCAGCAACACAGCAAGGGGTAAATGCTCTTGCAGAGAAAACCTTTTGTCTGACAGACATGCTCTCCCACAGTGACTCACCAGAATTTAGGACAAAACCACCCCAAGCTGTGTGTCCTTGCTGTCCCTGAACTGCTGTGCTATAGAAGTGGTGCTTTCTCAGCAAAGAGGTAAATGAACAGCTTAAAACCAACACTGTCAGAGAACCACGCTTCAATCCCTCTGAGCCTGACAGCGGAGTCCAGCCTTCCTGGACTTCTGTGAGCCAGACACTTCCTTGGGTATTGCCTACAAACCACTGCACTGTTGTTGACTCTGACTCAGCCATCTCACAAGGCCTGAGGAGCCCAAAGGACCTGTTGGAGGTAGAAAAGCACACCTTAAGAGTTTTGGGGTTTTTTAAGCTGTGTCAAACCAGGACAGCACGAAACTCATCCCTGGAAGTGTCCTATTTCTGTCAAAGCCTCCTAAACCACAGCCAGGTCCTCCTCCACCCTCCCTCACACAGCACATTCTCCCATCATTACCTGGCAGCTGATGAAAGTCATCACACAAAATATAAATAGATTTGAGGTTTATTTTGGCCAATGATGTTTAATTATCATTTCAAAAGCTAGTACCAAGAAATCTAAACAGCCTCCTGAGCACACCTACTCAGTTCAGTGGAATCCCTTTTGTGCAGCACTGTATGAGGCAAAAAAGGGTAAAACCTCACAGATTTTCCCCCAAATTAACCAGTAATTGTAAAAGACACTGAATTTCAGTCTAGTACAGTGCAACTGCATTGCCAGGAAAATAGCAGTCTGGTGGAGACATTAATTCATGGGATGCCAGTTCCTAGGTCTTTAAACACAGCATGCCACCTACCAAGCAGTAAAGCCCTGTATTTGGTATTCAAGCACATCTATACGGAGATTTTTTCTTTCCACTTGCAACATAAAAAGATTTTTGTTGGCAGTAAGAATGTATTATTCACAAAGAGCAAAACCATACAGCAGTTGTAACAGCTAAGTGCCAATAAATCTCCAGAGGTACACACTTTCACTAACACCAAATATCTGGGATAAAGAGCATTTTGGACTAAACCTTGTAACATGTTATGGACAAAGATGGGCATCTTGTAATTGAAACAAGCTTTGAAGATTGGATGCCTTCATAAAAACATTCTCATAAAACAAACTGCATAAATAAGGGTTGAATTCAAACTTAGAGAAAAGGTATTTCAGACCTACCAAGCCAGAACATCTTGTCTAGGAGGGACTGTTTTAAGAATTTTTAAAAATTCTTTAATTTCTTTCATAAATCACGATGCTTAGGAGTAAGATTTAAACTCAAACTATTCTGTGATAGTAAAACTACCCAGCTGAGGCAACAGAGTGATGTTACTTAAGGGAAGATTGAAAGGCAGTTATTCTAGGGATGTGAAATCAGCTTCTGCTTATATTCAGGTTCTTCCCTCTACCCTCTTCAGTACCAGCTTCTGCTCAGTTCTGGATGGTGACAAAGTACAGCTTTTACCTTCAATTTCTCTTAATTCATATCAGAGAGAGAAGAAAAATGGGTCTTTTTGTTTGGTGGGTTTTTGTTGTATTTTTATTACAGCCAAGTCTGTTGGATTTCTCATTTAAAAGCTGACTTCTTGGAACACTAGCAGCAATCCCTCTCTGCTGATAAAAAGAGCTTTCATACAAAATTAAGATGTAGTTTACAGGGTATTTCTGCAAAATAACAGTAGGAGCTTGAAAAACACATTTGCTCACTGACTACTGAAAAGAAAGAATTCATTGTAACCTACGCCATCAGCTTCTGCCCAGTCTAGAGGTTTGATAAAAGCAAACACACTAAATAACCTCAAACCAGCTGCACTAAATCATTTCCCAAGCAGGAGCTGTATTTAAGCAAAGAAGCAACCCAAGTGCCTTTGCTATTGCTCATAAAACTTTGCCAGCAAAGTGACCTTAAGCAGTAATTCTGGTAAGATTTACAGCTGCAATTCGAAGTAAAACCCAGTGTGGCTTTGGAAAGTTAAGTGTCTGGGTCTTAGTTTTTCTTTTGACAGGAAAAAAAAAAAAGAAAGGAAAAAAAATAAGAAAGTGGGGAAAATGAGGCACCAGGAGTTATCTAGGTTTCGGAATCAGAGAAGACTATGGAAAAATAAGAGTGGTTTTGTTGCATACTACTCGCTCCCGCCCAACAATGTGAGAAGCTTACAAGGAGTCAAGCAGCTTCAGAGCAGAGAACAACCAGAGAGAGATGGTTTACCTTTCCAGCAATGGCTAGAGTCCACATGGCAAGTAAAAATTATGAATCTGTTGCCTATCCACTTATTCAAAAGAGGGTTAAATCCCATGGATCCTCTTCACTTCTGGTGCTCCTAAGTGCCAGGCAGGGACAGTGGCTGCAGCTAATATGGGAGAGGGTGGGAAGAACAGGGGTCACCAGCACTGTCAAACACCTAAATAACTGGGATTGCCATGATTTTGAATGATGAAGTTCTGTATAATATTTACAACTTGTTTTCCCATGGATTTTATTACTCTAAATCCATATATTAAGCATGCTGAGCGACACTCAGTGAATAGCTCAATTGTTTCTTCAATTCCAAAAAAATGCAATCCTATATAAAGGCCAAATGTAATTTGTCATAAAATTATCTGCAACGTTACCCAGTTGGAAAAATGTCTTCATCCAAATTGGGAACTTAAGCTACCATAGGGAAATACAGGAGGCGACAGCTAAAGCCCAACTGAAAAGCAATAAATACAATACTCAACCCTCTCATAACAATACAATAGACTTCTTTGACTTCTGAACAACCCAGAAGAATTACCTCAATTAAAATCATACACAGAAACTTTTTGTCAGATTTTTTTCTTATAAACGTATCTTTGATATTTAGAAATCACAGAAACACAGCATTAACTAGGCTGGAAGAAACCTTTGAGACCACAGAATCTAATCCATGACAAAATATCACCATGTCAACTAGACCACGGCATAGAGTGCCACATCCAGTCTTTCCTTAAACAACTCCAGGGAATGAAACCGACACTTACTTTACCAAACACTAACAAATTTTCTATACCAACTGACTGAAAAACAGTACATGACTCATATGATTCTTCCCTTTAAATCATATTACATGCACTGTGTTCAACTTTAAAAACCAAGTTTGCAAGGGAATGTCATGAAACTCAAGAGTTTGAGAAATCAAGAATATTTCCTTTGTGCAATGAGGTATCATGGAGTGCAATTAGTGACTGTGAAGTAATCAGGTTTGTGTCTGATGCCTCTCATCTCCTTGTGGGAACATCTTACAGTAATGCTCCTTACACTCTAAGGCACCTGGTGGATACAACAACATTTTCTTCCAGCTTTTATGCTCAAATGAAGCCAATAAAAAACCATTGGAAAACCCTAGTGTGAAGGTTTTTAGACAGTGAAAATTAACCAACCATACTGCTTTCTTCAGAAACACAGGCTTGTTCAGACTGGTTTATATTAATCAACGCCAACAATTACAACAATACTGAATTTTGTATTTTTTTCCTAAATATAATGATCAGTAGTAGAAGTTTACTGGATTCACTAATCCATATAGAATTAAATTCAAGCTATGCAGTTGCTGCCACCATTTATGGCAGCAAGGGTAATTTATAGGTTGTTCAGATGTTTGCAAATAAACTTAATTGAAAACTGTAAATCACCATATACTCAAAATGTGTATCAGCCAAGATAACCAAGACAACAAAAGGAATTGAAAATGAGCAGCCTTCTGCAACTGAAAGCTTTTTCCAGCCAACAAACAGGAAAAGCTTGTGACTCAGCTCACTTGGATTCCACGATAATCTTGTGCATGAAGTAAATGGATATTTCATGTATACTTAAAGAGTGCATACATAGTGTTCTATGTACAAATAAATTACGTGACCTGGCTCTAATATTATTCAAAACTATGTCAGCCAAGGAAAAAGGACTGAAGAGGTGAGGCATATGACAGTGGGAAAAAAGAATATGAATCAAATATTTAGCAGTAGTCTTGCTAGCATTTTGCCTTTTATTAAAATTGAATCAGTTAAATTTTGCCTTTTATTAAAACAGAATCATTAAATAGTTAGGCCTCCTCACCAGCCTCAAGTCATCATATAGATCAGAATCTACTTTCCATAAGTAAACAAGCAAGTGCTTAAACTAACATGGAAGCCATGAGGAGAATTAAATAAAAAAAAAAAAGAAGATAAAAACCTAGAGAGAAAGGCTCCTAATTAGCCCGTGTACCTTCCTGACATGGACACCATACTATCGCAATCAAAAATAGCCAGGCAGCACCACGCTCACTACAGTCCACAGGGCTGCAGCATGTTCTGCATACCCAGGGTCCTCCCAACCTCTGAATCCCCAGAAGCGCTCAGGATGTGTGGAAAAAGGAAGAGGGCACACTGGAAATATGAATGTGAACAAACATTTTCCAAGGCAGGTGGTCTCTGTACTTTTCCCCTTCTTGGCAGAGCACTTGCCTGCAGGCATACCTGCACCACACACACATTCCCAATATCCTCTGCAACACTACTCTCCACCCAAAGATGGTCTCCAAGAGTCTACAAATGGACAAAGACCAAGACTTGGAAACAAGTCCATGGAGTAGGTCCATGCACCTCTCAAATGAACCTGTCTGGGTGGCCACCAGTGGCCCTGGACTGGACTGAAGGCAGGCAGAGAAAACCTATCAGTCCTGAAAGATACCATGTCCATCTGACTACCTCAAAGCAGAATCAATTCTGATGTAACTACTCCTGATGAAAGTTTGTTTAATGTGTTCATAAACACTTCTGAAAATGGGGAATGGACAACTACTACCTAACCAAGCTATGCCAGTGCCCTGACCATTATAAAGCTTTTTCCCCTAAAATCTGAACTCGATCTTCGTTGTTCCTACTGCAGCACTGCTCTCCTCTCTGCAGACAGAGTCTGCGCATCTCTAATTTTCCCACTCCCTCAGCCTTTTTTCCCCTACTGTAATCAACCGCCACTGTATTTTAATTTTTTGATAAATAATTTTCTTCAGACCTCTAATGATCCACATCATTCTCCCTATGGCTATCACCAAGCAGTCTTCACTATTTTCAGGTGTGATGAACAAAAAAAGGGTAATTCAGTGCATTGCCTGTGCACAGCTACAGACTGACCATTTCCTAGGGTCTTCTGCTGTGAATTTAAAAGCCACCACCAACTCTCTCCCCTTCTCCTGCCCACAATTTCTACTGCTACAAAAACTGGCCACAAACAAGCGTGTAGAGAAAATGCAACACAAGCACCTGCAGCGCTCACCTGTTTTTAAGATGTGCTGCCAGGTCACATCGCTGCATCACCTCCTGACACACAGAAGAGAAGGGGCACAAAACAAAGAGCTTGTCTAACAGTTTATGAACAAGGATGCTGGATTTTTTGCAGAGTTTAAAATGGAGTCTTTTTCGATCCAGTGGGCAGAAATCCTTCTCCTGCAGAAAGTTCCTTAGGCACTTGTAGCAGAAAGTGTGTCCACAGGGAGTGTCCAACGGCTGCAACAAGGGCTGAAGGCAAATGTGGCAGACCAAGTCATCATCCACTTCATTCTGGTAGTTGTAGAGATGGTTCTCCCTTGTCCAGTGCTGCTGGCCACACTCAAAGCACAAAGGGTTCAAAGAGGCATTCTGCTCCACTGCAGCCATGTCGTCACCTGCAGTCCCCATTTTACAGCTAAGAAGGCTGACAGATCCTTCTCCTCTTCCTTCTCATAGGATGGGGATGCTCATGTAAAGCTCACAGCGAAGCAGCTTCTTCCAGGGTGACTTATATATGCTCTTCAGTCATTTTCTGCAACAAATAAAGATATAGAAATTATTCATTTTGCAGGAAATATGGAAGTTGTCTTCAAAACATTTGACTTCTGGATTTACCAAAATATAACACCAAGATAGATCGGGGGAATATTCCCGATTTCGGTAAGTTTGTCAAAGAACAACAAAAAAAAATGTACAAATACGAATCCTTTTATAACACAAACATTTTATGGCTTCGTAAGAGCTGGTGCAGTGCAGTGTCCTCACCTGCAAGATGCCCATTTTGTGACAGCAAGGACACCACATTATGCATTGTCACACTAGAAGCATGCAATTAGCATTTGGCATAAAAATACCCTATTGTGGAATGATGGTTATATGATCAAATAATTGTGTTCTTTAATATGAGATAACAATTTTAATCTGGTCCTAAATTCTGTTTTTTGGATTTTGACTATACAGAATATTAGGTTATTAGTAATGTTCTAAATACACTGCACTGAAAATAACAGCAAACGGCTTAACCCACTTCATTCCATTAGTAATATTGCAAACCTTACTTCTAGGTTTCCTCTGTAGACTGCTGCACAGTATGAAGGACAGATTATACCCAGTATGCCCCATCTGATTTAGTACAGAGGCCAGTAATAAAAATATGGAATAAACTAATGGAACTACTGGTTTCAAGCAACTTATTTGTTGTGCTTTTTACCTAACAAAGTTACAGCACACTCAGTGTGGCAAGAAAAGACTCTAGGTCTGTCACCATGGGATTTATTTTCTAAACTTTTTATGTTATTAAACTTTGCCCCTCTTGAAATAGCTGCTTGGGCAGGAAGTTGTGCAGCCTTCAGTCTGCAATTTCAAACACCAGATCCTTATCACTCCCAACCTTATTTACTCTTCTCTCCCTTACAGAATAACACTGCTTGATGCACATAGCATGATGATTTAGAAAATAAAATCAATTTTCTCACTGTCTTAAGACACCTCCATATTTGTTAGTTTTGGTAAATGTTCTTACTGGTGGGGGGATAAAAAATCAAATTAGAGCAATTCTTACTTTGTACCTAAATTCTTTACTACAATTCAGCAAGCAACACTCATGACAGAGACTGTTTTCTAGCAGAGTAGTAGAAAAGACAGCGAGAAATTAAAACTAGTAGTCTAGGTATCAGCCCATCATCTTTATTTCTGACTGCTGAAATGTAGTTCTAAACATATATTCTGAAGTTCATGTGGAACACCTACATTTCCTCATGTCTTACTTTTTTCAAGATTCCCTATTTTGATTTTTGCCCCTTAACCTCACACAGCCAAGCACAAGACTTAGAGCACATTTTACAAGGATTATTATATCCTTTGACGTAAAAAGGATTAAATAGTAATTTGTAATCCAGGCTTCTATTCTGCCATAGAAATTGATGCTCATCATTGCCCTGTCTTGTAGTAGATAATGTGCACCTTCTGGAAAGGATTTCACAAAGGAAGAGCATACAGTTCTTTGTTGCTGGAGACTAAGAATGCAAAATGAGACCCCAAAAGAGATTAGTCAAAAAACAGTCTTAAACATATTATGTAAGAGCTCAAAGATTGGAGAGCAGATAAGGAGAGCAGTGCACGGGGCCCTCGTGCTCAAACCACAGCTCTCTCACACTGCATTCATGCTGCTGGATTAACGCAGAAGGGATGAGACCCATCTAATGGCTGGCCTTTATGTAATGCAAAATAAACCAGATAAATGTTCTAGAAAAACACAGCACTGAATTGTGACTTTATCAAATTATTTTGTCAGTCAAGGCAGGGGAGAAATATACGACATGAGTTGTATTGTACTTGGGGGTACCTGCAACACCAACAAGTCCTGCAGAGCAAAGTGACACACAGAACACGCAGCAAAAACCACTGTACGTTTGCTGCCCAAACTGTAGACTTGTTCCTACTACTGACTACAACCAGGACTCTTCCTCCTTCTCCAAGCAACCAAAAACCTAAGAAAGAACCAAGTCCTGATACGCCGAATCATAAAATAATCTGAGTTGGAAGGGAGCCATCACTATCACCTGGTTCAGCTCCTGGCCCTGTGCAGGACACCCCAAGAGTCACACCATGTGCCTGAGAGCATTTATCCAAAGCCTTCTTGAACTCTGTAAGCCTTGATGATGTGATCACTTCCCTGGGGATACCATTCTAGTGCTCAACCATCCTCTGGGCGAGAAACCTTTTCCTGATATCCAACCTAAACATCCCCTGCCTCTGCTTCATGCTGTTTCCTTGAGTCCTGTCACTGGCCATGAGGAGTGTGGATATTGGTACTTGCCCCTCCACTTCCCACCATGAGCATGTTGAAGACCATCAGTGAGGCTATGGAAAAACCCAATATCATTCTGTGCACTACTGTAATGGAGATCCAGTCAGGAATCCTGAGTGTGACCATCCCAAATTGACCTCCTTGAAGGCTTCTAGAATTTCTATCCCTTGAAGTCCATGTAACTCACATGGCAGTCTGTGACAGAGCATGAGTCAGTGCCATACAGTAAATATACCCATCTGTAACTGGCTATGGTCAAAGAAATCTGCGCCTCTCTTTTAGGAGGTTGTATTTAATCCTTTTTTGTGTTAAAAATTTTAACAAGTTCCCTTAAATTTTGAACACAATGTAAAACAATGTAAGAGCAACCAGGCATTCACTGCCATGTAAAAAATTATAAGCACAAGCCTTCTATCTTAGCAAAGGTATACCCAGAGACAGGCTCTATTCACTGTAATCACAAGAGCTTGACCTTGACACAGGCAGTCACTTTATTGCCACCACTACAGGAGGTGAGCAGACACACCTGTTCCTACAGCTGACCCATACCAGGGTCTGAATGCTGCTGGTGCAGGGACAAACCCTGGGCTGTGCTTTGCTGCAGAGGGCCAGAGACAGGCTGTTCCTGGTGGCAGCTGATATTGCCTCAGTGCTGCCATTGCCCTCGTAACTTAAATCATCAATAAATGCCATATAAACTATACCCACTGCCTCTTCTGCAGCTAATGTGATCACCCTTCCACCACCTCTCTGCCAGCAGAGCTGTGGAAGAAAGAGATAGTGCATTACAGAATGAAGATTCAGAAGAAAAGAAAAATCTCACGGCCACCACAAAGAAAATCCTAAACCAACATAAATAAATAAATAGAGAAAGAGAGAGAGAGAAAGAGAGAGAGAGAAGAGAGAGAAAGAGAAGCAGAGAGAGAGAGAAACGATAGAGAGAGAAAGCAGCTATAGAGAAGAGAGCGAGAGAACTATCATCCTCGCTCTCTCTCGCTCAGCTCGAATACTCTCCTCGCGCTCTCGCTCACCTCTCTCTCTCGCCCTCGCTCTCTCTCCCCTGCTCTGCCACTCCCTCCTCGCCCTCTCTCTCTCTCCCCTCTCTCTCTCTCCTCCTCTCTCTCTCTCCCTCTCTCTCTCTCCTCTCTCTCGCTCCCCTCTCTCTCTCTCCCTCGCTCTCTCTCCCTCTCTCTCTCTCCCTCGCTCTCCTCCCTCTCTCTCTCTCCTCTCTCTCTCCCCTCTCTCTCTCTCCTCTCTACTCTCCCTTCTCTCTCTCCCTCTCTCTCTCTCCCTCTCCTCTCTCCCCCTCTCTCTCCCTCCTCTCTCCCGTCCCTCCTCTCCTCTCCTCTCTCTCGCGGCGGGCCCACCACCCCCCCCAAAAAGAAATTAAAAAATCAAGATTTCTTTAGATTCACATTGCTGTACTGTACTTGGGGCAACAAATTTTATTGATCATATACTGTGGCTGCCTACTTATTGATCTCAAGACATTTTACCATCTGTTCTCAGTGCAAAATGTCAGTTTATTTACAAAGTTCACAGACACAAAGTTTTTGGTCTGAGCAACAGCTGGGATGACAGGTCAGGTCTAAATTTCCCTGATGTAAAGTATTATATGCCTGAAATCCACAATACCACAGCACTGCCATTTATAATACCCGACTTCAACCCTCTTTCTGCATCCCTTATATTATTTTCTCTGTCTCCTATCACAGCAGATCACCAGCTCCACAGGATGATAACAGCCCAGGAAAGCTGCAAACAGGAAAAATAACCAGAATTATAAAAAATATGAAGTGGGTAAAAGAGCCAGCCAGGCCTGTTATTCAAGTCATATAATTCCCTAGAAAATAATTTTCCCAAGACTTCATTAAAACAGTCAAATAGCAAAGGTGGTGCTCTGCTTTCAGTTTTTAAATTACAATCCATTTGGGAACTGGGCAAGACTGGACAGCCAACTGCAAATTTTATGTGCAAATTTTTATTTTGGTTTTTTAAGTGGAGTGCGCACAAGAGTGATTTTAGACTGAAAAAGACAGCCTTATCCTTAGGTCTCCTCTAGTTCTGATTTATTGATGCAATGAACATTCTTTGGAGAAGCTCAACACATTTTTACAAAAGCATTAGATGTCAGGCTTTATACCTACATCAAATTTCATAATATTTATTCTTTCTGTTTGAATGGGTGCTATTAAAACAAAAAAAGAAAACCACAAGCAAACTGGAACTGTAGTAGTAAGTTAACCTTTCAACTATAGTTGTCTTTACATAAGCCACAAATAGTTAACACTAGTTCCAGTTTGAAGTTAATGGAAACATGTGTTTTGCAATTAATGCTCTCAGAGATTTAAGCAATCTATTTCTAAATTATCCTATTAAAATCCTAGAGATTTACAGCCCATTAACTGACTGTTCAAAATTTTACAAAAAACCCAAGTATACCCCAGAAGTAAACAACTATGCAAAATATCCATCTTAACAACTAATCTCTTTTAAAATTACCTTTAATATACCCCGATTTTTTATTTTGTTTACAACTGTCTATGCAATTTTCTCAAGCAAAAGCTAATGTCAAAAGAACACCCTGAGATGAATCACACCCCTGTTCCTTTGGAGGACTCCATTGTCTCTGTATCCCAAAATGGCTGAGATGCAAATCTCAATTCTGCACCTAACAACTCTATAACCAGGGGGATGTATTTGCACTGAGATCTATCTAACCACTGAATCAATGATTAATTTCTTCTGTGAAGTTTAAACCAGCTCCAAGTGAAAAACTGTCCACCTGTATTTTCCCTTTGAATAAAGGCCACTGGGTATTGGTTGCTTCTTCTCTTCATCCCAGAGGAGATGAGATCCCAAATTTTTGCTGCCAGCTGGCATCACAGGAACGCCTTAGTAAAACCCTTCATTATTCCTCTCCAGTGTGGCAAGGGAGCATACGGAAAAAATTGTAACAGCTATGGAGAAGATTTCATGGTACCCTAAATTCAGGCAGTCCTGTCCTGGCCTGGCAGATTTGACCTTGAGGGGTAATAAATAACACACACTAATCAATAACTTTGAACAACAGCACACAGTCGTCACCCTGGATTTCAGGAAAGGTTGGCTTAATTTTAAAATGTCACAGGATTTCCACAATCTGTTCTCCAAGGACAATAGTCCCTGATTGCCTAAGCTAGCTAGGAAGGGTCTCATAATTCTCAAATTCCCCTGCTTTATTCAAATGCCACGGCTGTGAACAGGATCTCTGAGCAGTCAGGAGTGTTTGACATAAGCCCCAGGAAAGAAAAACTAGACAGTGGTTAAACCCATTGCTTAAAACCACATCACAACATTAATTAAACATCAGTTCTTAGTTCCCAGTCCAGTATTGTTCACAGAATTACAGCACCAGGCTGATGACTGGTAACTGTTCTCAAAGCAGACCCTAGCTTAAGTGAAAGAATAAAAGAAAGACAAAATTAATAAAAAACATAATGAGAATAAATAGCTAGCAAACATTACCATAGAGGAAAAGTGTTATTTCCCATCTCCCAATAAGCACGACCTAGCTCATTAGATACAATCTCTGCTTTAATATTAAAGCCATATAGCAAACAAGTGAAGCAGTAGTAGCAACATGTATTGACTTTATAATATTCATGTAAATTATATTGATTTCCAAAGGCTGCACTGCCTTGAAACTCCAAACCCTGATTCAATCCCTGTCCAAGTTTATGAGGCAATAATTCTGTTAGGTTCCTCCTCTTTTGAAAATGCAAACAAATTAAAGTTTTGACAAAACATGGTACCTGACAGCTCCAAGTCAAAAATCTACAAGAGATGGACAGTGCAGAGCAATTAGCCTGGGACACTTTCTGCTATCGCTGCAGCCCTACATGCAAATTACCCAACACACCTATTTTTTGTGCTGATGAGCAACCTCTTCCATGTTTTTAAGTTGTTCTGCAGAATGAGTGGAATTTTTATATTCAAACTAAATAATATTGTGCCTGAATGGTGACTTTGTTCCACTGAACTACAACCAGGCAACGCTGGGCTTGCAGTAAAACCATCTCTCCAGAGATTATTTTTTGCCTCTGTGCTAGTCTTTTTGTTCCATCAAAGGAACGCTCTCACAGACAAGGAGTCAGCCTTACACCAGGTGTTGATGTGGCAGGATCACGGCAAAGGCAACAGGTCACAGGTGACAACTGTCCTTCCCTGCCCCAGGGGTGAAGGTTTTTATATGCAATTCCTCAAAAAATAAAAGTGCACACGCACTCCCTTGCTAGGTATTTTCACAGTCCAGCATTTTTCAAGGACGTGACATGAAACCTTGCTTAAATCTGACAAATAAGGAGCATTTGGGAAAATTAACAGGACCGTAAGTTGTGTTTTGTGTTTGTGGAGTGCTGCGTTTCCGTGGCAACTGGGGGCTACGGGCTTTAATTACCATCACAACGTTAAGGGTCCCTGCTGCACAGGGGCGTGAGACGCTGCCAGGCAGGGGGACCACAGGAGCACCGCCCGTCCTCCCCTCTCTGCCCCACAGCCGCCTGTAGAGGTCCAGGGGATCTGAGCTACCGCCACACTGCAGAGCAAAGGGTTGTCTGGAATGGGGAAACCGAGGGGCAGCACAAGACTGACCATCCTTAGGAGAGATGAGAGATGATGCACACCTCCCAAAACCACAACCTCAAAGCCAGGGATGCTCGACATCAGGGGATGACAGGAGGAAAGAGGGACTCGGCGCCCAGAGATAAAACAAATGGGCAGAAGGGTTTGTTCGAACAGGCAAAAATCCTGCTGCAGCCATCTTCTATGGCACAAATGGAACGGCTTCTATTTTGGGACCAGGAGATTAAAATAGCTTTACTTTAGTCAAACTGGTCTCAAATGAGACAGGAAAGACAAGGACTGTGACTGTACAGAGACTCCTATAATGAAATACCCATTCTTTATAGCAAATACAGAGATTTAGCAAATAAATCATCTCAGCATAGAAGAAAAGGAGACAAGTATGAATCTCTAACAAAGATACAGCTACAGAATTTAGTCTGTAGATGTGTACAGCTACACATCTACAGACTAAATTCTGCATACTCTTACTGAACAAGAGTAATGCTGAAAAAAGAGGAAATATTACACACAAGCCAAGCTAGATTAGAGCTACCCAGGTTTGGATGGCCAGTCCTTGCCTGCAGGGAGCCCAAACCCCATGAAAGAACTTGAACTTGCACCGTCTTTTCGGCAGGCACTGCTACTTACCCTATAAAAAGCATTGCTCAAGTATTTGCCTTTCCCTGCCATCACGTTTCATAAGACAGGTAAGAACTCCCTTTACAATTTGCAAGATCTGTAGGTACACTAAATTTTCTGTTAAGCGGAAAGCGAAGTGCCTGTTTTTGGGGGGCTAATCCTGCTTTGTGTCAGAAATCACCCCATGCTAGGAACAACAGGACAAGCACCTGGGGAGTTCAAGATGCTCCCAGGACTCTCAACAATCGAGCAGGTTTGCAACTTTTAGGCCTAAGTGTATTAAAAATACCTAGAAGAAACCTACAAGTACCTAAACTCGTTTCTGGATTTTTGCAACAGTGAAAAAGTAAATAGAAAGAAACATAATTAAATAGAAGTGAAAAATCACAGACTTACCTGCCAGGAGACCCGAAGACAAATTTCCTTCCTTGCACAAAAAGAATAAGGAAAGCAGTATTTAATTACTGCTGCTGTAACAGGTGGGCTTTTATATCAAGTGGAAGTGAAAAAAGTACCCCAACAGTCAAAAAGACAAGGAGACAATTAGTGAGGCTTTCTTCTTGATGATGGAGCAGAGGAGAAGAGCAAGAAAGAGTAAAACATTTGCTTATCCGCCATGGATATTTTCTGCCGTGCAATCTGTCCACCAGCCCTTGCCATATGTGCCACCCTTTCTGCTGGGAGAGATGAAGGCAGCAGAAAGCTGTCCATCAAGATGCTAAACCTTCTGGAAAGCCCTCCCCTATGCACTTTGCCCTGAAACAGGGACTTTTGTGGATGAACAGAATACACTTAACTAGATTAAACGTAGCCCATTCCTGGATATGTACAGAGAAAATTTGATTTGATTAATTCAAATTTTAAGGAGACGTAGTGATTCAAAGAAAATAAAGGAATCGAAGAGCTACGTTCCCTTTTCCCGCACTTCTTTATAACCAGTCCCCATCCCTATGGGTGTGCATGGAGGAAATTCAGGGAGACAGCACTGGGATTAATAATGAGATGGCTTTGATGACAGAGAGAAGCTGGGGGTGGAGGGGTAGAAAGGATAAAAGAACTTTCTGAATAGTTAAATTGTAGGACTTAACTATTTTCAGAGAGAAAAACCATCCCATCTCTTCCTTCAGGCATATGCCACCTTGCGTAACTTGTTACAGCTGGTTTCCCCCATCAATCACAACTTGAGTGATGGGGAAAGCTATTTTCAAGGTAAACTATGCTGTTACTAAGCAGTTTTTTAGCTTAGACATGGGGTGAAAAAGTGAAGTTACCTCCTAAGCTAACAAAAGCCTCCAATCTCTTTGAAAACAAGCATTTCTAAGATCTGTGCAAGACAGAGCCAAGAGGATGTTGTTTAGAGACACCTCAGATAAATGATAAGCTACACACTGTCCTCTTCCTTCAGGAAAGGAGGCAGAGTCCTCTGCAGGAGTGAGTGCCCATGGCCTCACTGGCAAATGTGGTTTTTCCTTGCCCGTGGCAAGGAACCCATGACAACCCATGGCCAGAGAAAGAAACTTAAAAGTACACCAGAAAGAGCACAAAGAATGGTCTAGACTTCAGACTTCAATTTTCAGCCTCAACCTGCCAAACCCCAGCAGCTAAGGAACATCACTTGGTGAGCTAAGGCAACCCCTTAAACCGGTCTGCCCTGCCTAGAGACTGCTTTTTTTCTCCCTAATGAAATAAAACAAGTATCACCACTCAGAACTCTCTAAGAAAAGAGGAAAATAAGAGCCTTACTGAGCCACAGTCAAGAGTATTTATTTAACTCTGGTTACCTACATGCAGACCTAATTACAACTTGCCCATGAGCAGGGGTATTGCCGGCAGAGTGACCGACTCACCACCACAACTGCCCCACTTGGTTGGCAGCCCAGCACAACCAGGGATCAGGGAAAGCTGGACTGGCTCTGGCCACCCCTCGGCAAGCAGGTGACTCATTCACTGCCATGGCTGAGCAGTCTCTAAACATGCCTGGGAATCATGTTAGGATGCCATGCACTAGCCGACACTTGAAATAACTCCACAATAAAGATAAGTTCTTTGATTCTCAACACTTTAGGATGATGGCTATGCCTCCCCCTATTAAGTCTGCTGAAGGCATTTCACTTTGCTCTTGTACACAACTTGATTTCCAGGAGAAACTTTCCTTCTGATATGTGTAAAAAGATTCTTTTCAGAGCCAGCTGCCTGACTCAGCTTTGGGAACACAAAAAAGGCAGAATATGACTTGTGCAAAATACCCTCATATTATTTTGTAGGATGCTTTTCAGAAATTAAAACCTTTACACTGAGACCTTCCAATTAGGCTACCTGTCATACTGCAACAGATGTACTCTGTACAGATACTGAAAATAAATGGCTCCACACACCAGCAAAATTTACATAATAAGAACATGTTAGATCTAGAAGATGTAGTCTTAATATATACAAATATGATCTTAAATAAAGCCCATTTAAATACTTTGTATGTAAACAGGTCTTTACATACACAGTAGACTAGTGCTTGATCTGAAGCCTCCCAGACAGGACTGAGAAAAGGAAGTGGACATTGAGTTGACTATGTAAAATCCAGTCTGGTTAAACCTATTTGACAGACACAAATAATACGGAAGCAAAAACTGCATTTGTTTTTAGTCCTGCTGTAGGAATCATATATTCTCCACTTAAGCCCTTGTAATTACACAGCCACCAAGAAAGAGTACAAACAACAGTTAGTGAATGAAAAAACACAGACATTTTTTCTAAAAACAGTTCTCTATCCCCTAACCATGTTTGCCAGCTTTTTATTTCACATTCCCTGTTAGCTTGGCTGATTGCAAGCTATTTATATATACACACACACATATGTTAAAAAATAGAATTTCACTAGCTATCACATAGGGAAGCTTCTATGGTGCAGCTCTTTACCTGCCTGAGGTGCAAAAACTGGCTGCTTTAGCATGTTCTCTGACTCCTGTTAGTGCCCTCAGAAAAAAAACTACCTCAGCGGTAACACTACTGAAAAACAGTTATTTAAGATTCAAGTGAGAAACGTTAGCCAAGCTGCGTAGTAGTGCACACACACAGCAGGCCCTGCCGAGTGACAGGGGCTAAATGTTAAGCAGCAATCTCCTAACTCCCCTCTGCAGAACGAATAATGTGGAAGAGGGAAAGCTGAACTGCTGTTACAGCATTTCTGTCCACTTTCCTCTGTTGTCTTGTTCTCTTTAAGAAAAGGTAATATTCCTAAAGAAAGGCAAAAAATTAAAATCATTACCTTCTAAGTGAGTAGCAAAAATTCAAACTAAAGAAAAAAACTGACACTAAAACCAGGCAAGTGGCAGCATCTATGTAAAACATCAAACTGACAGCCATATGCAGAAATTATACAGAAGAGATACATTAACAGAACTATAAATCAAGAAATAAACTAGAATAAAATTGCTCAATAAAACAGTTAAGTCCTCACAGAAGGCTACAAGCAAAAAGGGGGGAAAGCTCAGAAGTTTGCTAGGGTGGGGAGGCATCAGGACTCCAAACACTACACTCATCTGGCAAACAAATCCCAAGTTGTTAAAAAAACCAAAGGCATGACATTATGAAAGAAAAATGCATTTCACTTAACATTTAAGACAGTTAACAATGAATTTGTAAAATATAGACAAGCCATTTACTCACATCAGCAAGGAATTCCAATTCACCACATTTTGGGAAGACAGTGGTAAAGGAGCAGTGTGCTGAAGAGCCCTTCCAGCTCAGATTCCTAACTTCAGGCACCACTTTTCTGTATCCAAAGTCAAAATGGTTGCAGCAACAGAGGCTGACAAAAACATGCTACATCGGGAAGAAGCCAACCTTCTCCTCCTCCTCCCTGTCCAATCTCTTCTCAGCAGGCTGAAATTTTGCATCTGTGGGGGATGATACAATTTTTGCTTCCTCATTTATTCTATGTATTCAACCCTTACGAGCTAGCTTTTAAAATACAAGTCTTGCTTTGAAGGATATTACTTCATTAGTAGTGCTTTTGGAAAAAGGTCTTTAAAAGGCAGACGACTCACCCTCTGGAGTACCCATCTTCTTTGCACTTCCTAACCACAATTCTCATTTTCCCAAACCAAGCACTTCTCAACAAGTTAGGCTAGGTTTGCAGATGTAAAAAATTCAAACCACCTTTTATTTCCATACTTTTTTTAAACTTCCAACTCATACTAAACACTTTCACAGACAAATACTTACATGAAACATTTTTTTAAACTTTATAACTTTTTTTTTCATTGCTACATTGTCCAAAAGCTGGAAACCACCCCAGAAAACACTCCTGCTCCATTGGGAGCTGTGCAACCAATCCCAAAGTATTACGGTGTCTCCAAGATAAGGATGCCTATTCCCATGGGACGTATTTATTTTCCTCAAAAAGGGAGCAGTGCTGTGTACAAAGATTGTGGGATGCCAGAAATGCAACACAAGCACCAGAGGAGCTGCAGATACCTGCCTACCCTTCGTACAGAAGTGGCAGCAGTAGCTGCTGTGCTCATAAGGCCAGGATATCTTCACACAACAGACCTAGCATGCAATGGATTACTTGGAAGTAGCAGACTTCTAAGCTTTTTTGCTCCCATCAGCAGCAACAAGGATTCAATGAGTTACTCATAAGTTCATCTGCAAATTTCCTGTAAAATCCAGAGCTTTTAAGAAGTAACTCAAACTTACCATCAAGTTCAGAGTAGTGCAGTGACTCAGAGGAACCAGGTCTAGTGTAGAGCAAACAATAGTTTTCTCTACAGTTACCAGTTTCCACCTAGACACAGACATTTGGGTCAGAAACCCAACTTTTCACACATCAGTGAAGAGCTGCTTAACACTGCAGTAAAAGAACAGCCTTGATTTCCACTGATTTTCAGAGTGAAAAAGCTAGTAATTCCAATTTAATGAACCAAGAGGAGGGCAAATGCTGTAATTAAAAGCCTTTATCCTGTCCTTTCTGTGTGCAATCTGAAAACCAGAAGTCCAGGCAAGAACATGATGAGAGTTTCATTCAAAGGAGACAACTTGCTTTAAGAGCAGGAGACTCAACTACAAGCAACACTGCCTTTTAATATCAGTCATATGGGATAAGAACACAGAAACAATAGATAATAACTCAGGCAACATGACACTGTAAAATAAAAGCTATAGGGATGACAGAGTTGTGAAAAGGCTATGCTAGCTGAAGAATTTTAAGATGGAAAAGACAAAACTGCTCATGGAACTAAGAAGTTACACTGGAACGCTACTACAATAATATACCATTCTTTGGCTGAAGGGAGTAATTTGCATACATTTCCCTTTGTAAACTTCAGGACTAGAAATGTAGAAACTCAGATTTAGTGCTTGTTCACACAGACCAGTTTAACTGAATACTAAGTTTCAATAAAGTTAAATTCTGAACCGATACTTTGCTGTTAAAGCATGTTCTGTTGCTTTAGCTTCAGCCAAACCTTATTACAAGATGGAATCTAAACCAGAAAGGGTTTACAAAGACTCTTTTTGTTTCCACAGAGTACTTGAAAATAAATCACTGCAGCTTTCCCATATATAATAACAGGTGTGTTTTTTTTCTAGATGATGGATTTGGAGAACAGCACATCTGCTGAGGCTCTGGCTGGCTGGTGACCCCTGTTTTCCACTGGCCTCCTGACTTCCTTCAAACTTTCAAATGCAGCCAAGGGGGTGCTTTGGCTTAGAGATTCCTAGTTAGTGGAAAACTGGGGATCAAAATGTGCAATGAAGTTGCTATAAAACTTTATGCCAAATAATTAGGTTTAACATTGATACACAGCATGCCTGGGGTAAGAAAAATCACCAACAAAATGACCGAACCTCTCCAACAATTTCCAGTCTTCAATTAAAAAAAACCAATGCTTGACAGCCAGAGCCGAAATCCTACTTGCTCCCCCATTTTTCTCTTCCCTTCCTTCCCCTCCTCAAACCCTGGAAAAACAGCAACATGGGAATTATTCTTTCAGACAAACATTTCCACTTGGAAACATTAAGTTCAAAATTCATGTGAATTCATTCAAAATACATGTGAATTTCAAAATTCACATGTATCAACAAATCCTGAAGGCAAACAGATTTAGTGAAAATAGAAGGAGCAAATGCCTGAATGATCTTTAGTTTCTCATCCTGTTTTTCAGAAGCATGTCATCCCTTCCTAATTTTTGAAAAGTCTTAATCAAAGGGCTTGTTTTACTTAAAGTTTGCATGCTCTGCATGGTGCCTAGCAAAATGAGCAATTTTTTTTTTTTGCAAGGTGGTTAATAAAGGCTACCTGGAAGTTCACAGGGTTTCTAGTATGCCCAATGGAAGACCTTATGGATAACTGTACAACTATTACTACATATGTATCCTAGGAGACCAAAGAGCTTTCACATTTAAGAGCTTATTTCCCAGCCACCCTCTCGATACACATCTCATGCAATTATAAATAATACAAATAGCCATGAGAAAGGAGGACATTGGTTTAATTTCAGGCAGAAGGTACACAGACCTCAGCTTGTAGCTGCATAAATGTTTCATTTTATTTCACTTCTCCTCACATTCTAACTATAAAGATACTCTGTATCTTTGTATTATCTCAGGTAATGCATGAAATGTGTTTTTAAAATTGAATTTCATAACTGCGCATAGCTAATTTTTTTTTAATCTTTAAAAATTCACACACAAACATTCCAGAAAGAGTCTTTGTATTTAGTCAAGTGAAATCTAGATTCCTGACCACAACATTTTGCAAAGCACCAGCCTGTTAAAAAACCCCAGCATACCAGAGAACCACATCATTTAGGGAAAAGCCTAAGAAAAAGAAATTTTAAAAAAATAAACAAAAAGCACAAACCAGCTAATTTAAAAGGGACTGGCTTTCCACTTCATGTATGAGTAACCTATGCATTTGAAACAAGCTGAATCAAAAGCATCCCCCTCATTTCTTGTTTGTCATTTTCATCACAGGGTCTAACCTGCAGTTAAGGACTCGGCGCCCAGCCTCTGAAGAGGAGCATCCTTAAAATGCCGAGCAGAGCGCTGGAAACACCCCGGTATGATTCCTTGGCAGCCGGAACCCAGGATCTGTTACAAAACCTGCAACACAGAGAACGACAGCCCCTTCCCTTCATCACCTTTTTAGTCTACATTTCTTAGCCTTCCATCCCAGTGGAGGCAACAGAGAACACCTGCCCAACAGGAAAAGGAGAATATACTGTTGATCTCTTGGAGGAGGTGATATCACATGGTAACAGGGAACTCCAAGGAAAAAAGGCTGTCGGCATGCTGGTACACATGAATTAATTCACCAATGGGTAATTGAAACAGGACCAGTTCCTCCTAAAGCCACTAAGCAGCTCTAAGGGTTTGATTTCCTTAAAGCAGTAAATTAATCACCTAACCTCACACGAATATGAGTGAAGCCCTAATAGCTGTGGCTCAGCAAATACTAACCTGAGCAGGAACCAGTGTAGAAAATCTGCAGGCACTCTCTTACACCGTGTCCTTTTCAAAACCTAAACTTCACATTAAAATTAACATCAGGCTAAAATGTTGCCAGCCATTTCTCATGAATGCATAATGAAACCTTGCTACTCCCCATAGCACCTCACAGTTTTGGAAACACACCCCACAGAACGCAGGGATGACCTGCACAGAAATCCTTACAGTAACTCTGCGTGTACAGTGGCTTTACAACACAGATGGGACATTTCGAGCCCCTGTCGTGCTATATGCCATAAATATTGTGTAAAGCAACACAATGTTTGCAAGAAAAACAACAAAGTAGATTATGTAACATCCTTTTTCTTTCTTCCACTTCTCTATTTCAGAAAATTCTTGCTTTTTTAAAGAAAAAAAATTAAAGTGGAACATTGAAACTGTTCTCCAAACTGCACATGCTTTCTATAAAAGTCTAAATTTCTGTATAGTTTTATAATTCAGTATCTCAATACTAGAGGTGTCTTCAACGCAGAAAGTCCATTTTATATACTGAAATTGCTTTACATTTGTTGATTAAAAAAGGAGGGGAAATATTATTATGGTTTTCTTTCAAATTAACTAAGTTTCTGGCTTTTTGAATACTATAAAACCATGCTTATTTGCAAACTCACAAACTACAAACAATTATCTTCCACAGCAGCTTTTATAAAGTCTAGTAGCTCCACTTTAATATTATTTTTCCCTTATACTGGACATTACACAAATGACATACAGGAGAGTCGACGACCAGCTAAACGTGATAACCACCACATTCCTCAGACTGTCCTTCTCTTTCATTTAGTTCCATGAAGTGAATGAAAAAAACCACCCAAATCTAGAAACACCATGATAAAGGAGCAGTAGAAGAGGGTTCTCCAGCAGCCAAGGGTTCAGTTTGAGGTCTCAGTGGATACCTCAGAAGACTTCAGAGTGGCCTTTATAATATCCTCCACTTGAGAAAATATGATCCAAAGTAAATCATCCCTATGAAAAAGCAACAAATCTGTTTTTCCAGCTTCTTCCTTCTTGGCTTGGTATGGCTTTAAACAAACAGGCTTAGATAAACAGCATAATGAAGAGGACTGATGTCTTTCTGCTTCACGGAAGAGCTGCATGGCCTAGATGAGAAGACATCATCCTTGGTGATATGATCAGACCAGCTAAATAAATTGCCCAGTCAGAAGTGAGGCCCATTCTGCTCCTTCCCATGAGATAAAACCTGAGATGGTATTTCAAAGACATAGCACTAAGAAAACTTTTGACCTCTGCTGGAGACATTTCCAACAGCATTAAAATGACAATATCAATGATAGTTATGCTAGGCTAGAAGCACTTTCTTTGGGTTTTTAAACCTACTGGTAATGCCCCATTTCAGCTGAAGAAACAACACAAACCAATCCCAGCTACTGTATTTCTCTGTGAGCACACCAGTGCTACACCTACACAGGCTTCCTTCAGCACATGTGTCATTAATTGAAGTCATAGCTGGAAATGGCATTTGCTAAGACAGCACGATTTTTACCACGAGGATCTCAGCTGTATGGAACAGCATGGTGAAACACCACACAGCAAAGGAAGGGGGTGTAGGCACAGCCTTTACCCTGCCACACAAAAGCTGCTGCCACTAGCCTCCCTCTGAACCCACAAGCATCAGTGCTGCTCCTTCTATGGAAGAAAGGAGGAAGCCAAAATCTGCCTGCTCAGCCAACGTGCTGAACAAGAATTCTGGGTGTGAGGCCCCAGAACTGCTTTCAGAAGCCATGTCTTCAAAGACCTGAGTGGCTGAAGGAAGCCTGCTCTCCTGAGTGTTGAACCTGTTCTCTCCAACAACGTGGAGTTTAACACACAGACTCTGCAGCTTTAGTAGCACTTTGCAACACAAAATTTAACATTTTAAGATTTAATTTAAACTAAGGCATGCCACATGATTGCAAAGAGCAGCTGAATAATGAGATTTAGAGGAAAGAAAGAAAAACCTACCACAAAACCCCATATTATACCAACCAAAAAAAAAATGCATTCACAAAGGAAGAGGTAAACAACTTTTACTCTCATTAAAAAGTTGAGAAATGTGCACACCACCACTAAAATATAATTAATACGCAGCCTTCAGGAGAGTCCAAAGGAGCAATTTAATTAACCACCCACTGATTTCATAAATGACAAGAACACACAAAGGTAATGGCACCTTATAATTGAAAATGTCCTGTTTATTTAGCTGAGCAATTGTGCTGGTCTATGTTGTGCATAAATATGAGGAAACACATTTTCAACTCATGACATTTTAACTTTGTAAGGTGTAACAGAACAACATACTGCCCACGATACAGTCACTATACTTCACTTATTTAATGCCTTTACCCAATAACCTCTAAGTCACTGACAATCATAAAGGTTTTAACCTTTATAAACTTTTCTGATGGGCTTTTTCTATGCCCTCTTCAGAAATGTGGAAGAGCTGAGAGGAAAAAAAAAAGAATTTTACTGGTATGCCACTTCAAACAAACTATTGCATCATTCAGGGACTTAGTTCGTATCTGTAGTTCTCCCATTTTTGAACAAAGAGACCCTCTGTGAGCCCCACGAAATATTTCTGCTGATGATGTTCTAAACTCATTTTCTCATTTTCTTTCTTTTCTTTCACATGAAGAAAGTTTCCTTTCAGCTACTACATCCTTTGTAAAGGAAAAAAGAGAAGCAGCTCTTACCAAGGTAGGAAAAGAACATAGCAAAACATGTGAAAGGCTCTTCCCTGGTTTTTTCATTGAACTTTTCACGGATAAAGCTGGAATTAATATTCCTTTTCACATTCACAAATCTCAAAATGCCTTTGTGCTGCTACATTTAAACCATCAAAGTCTATTTGACTGAACATGAAACAGAGAGTAACATCTGAATTTATGAGCTGTTCATCTCCCTATCTAATGGAAACACTTAGAAGTGCTCAAAAGAGATGTGGAGAAACTGGAGAAGGCCCAGAGAGGGGAAAGATGATCAAAGGAGTGGAAAATCTGCCATATGAGGAGAGGCTGGGAGAACTGGGTTTGTTCAGCCTTGAGGAAAGGCTTAGGGGAGACTTTATGAACATGTTCCAGTATTTAGAGGGTGGCTACAAAGAAGCTGGAGACTCCTATTCTACAAGGAGACACATGGAAAATATGAGGGCTTATGGGTACAAGCTATCTCTGTGGATATTGTGATTGGACATAAAAGGAATGTTTTCCACAATGAGAACAATCAGCCACTGGAATAATGTCCCGAGGGAAATGGTGGATTCCCAAATGCTGGACATTTTCAAGATGCATCTGGAGAGGGTGCTGTACCATCTTATCTAGCCTGTGCTTTTGTTGAGAAAGGCTGGACCAGATGATCCTTGAGGTCGCTTCCCCCTGGTATTTTCTGATTTTATGACTTATACTTGCTTTGGGGCATGCATAATTTAAAATAACAGACTGAAAATATTCTTCAGGTATAAAAGTCTCCATGGAAAAGCTGACTTGCCAGATTTTTAAAAGGCTTTCCCTAAAGGATTCAACAACATTCCACACAATGATCCTCAGCAGTCCAACACCACCCCAGCAGCAGAGTGGACAAGGATGGATGTCTTGCACATCAGTCTCAGATCTCTCATCCCACCTGTCCACTTTATCAGCCACCATGCAGTGACATCAATGACTTTACATAACACTGTCTCCCTGCACACCTAATACAGAAAAAGCACTCCTCAACAGAAATTGCACCATTAAATATTGATCCCAACAGCATCACTGCACAATGGAACTACCTGAAGTGATTAGCTCACGTGTACACATTAAATACACACTTCTGCAATTCTAGATCCAAGAGTGAAATCTTGACCTAGTGGTATTAGCCAGCCATGTTGACTGTTCCTGAGTTTCCTGTCATTAGGTATTTATGATATTTACTCAGTCTGTAGCAAACTGTCACCAGCCATACCTAACTGGATTAGCTGCCCATCAGTAATGCCATCAGATATATAAACATCTTTTTTAAATTATAAAAGCTTCCATTATATTTATGCACTATGGTTTACTTACCAATGAGGTGAGGAAAGAAGAGTTCTTGAATAAATACCATAAAGCATCCTCTAATATTTTTTCTAAACTTTTTTCTTTTCAAAGTCCTTCCAGCTTTCACGTGTTAACTGAAAGCATTCATATCAGAAACTGGTAGGCCACAGGTACTGCCTGTGCCCCACACCCCAGCAACAGCACTTTTGGGTTCCTTGTTACTATTCCTTTTGGTTCTCAAAGGACTTTTGGGCACATCACTACAGGATTGAGCACAACAGTGTTTTCCAATGGTTAATCATGATGACTGCAGCATGTTTCCAGGATGCATTTGCCATGTGAAAATGGTTTAGATTTTCTGCTTCTAAATGTTACAGAAAATATACTGCTTAAATTTAGTACATCATTCAACTGCCTGCAGCTTCCAAAACAATCTGGACTGCTCAAACCGAGTTGTTTCTAACGTTTACTACTGAAATGAACTTGATCAGAAATAATTACTTTCTTCCATCCCGCCAGCATATTTTGAAAGAAAAATCAAGCTCCACAAGTCTCTGAAAGAACTCCACTTACCTATCATATTTCTCCCTAACAACTGCACTCAAAGTTTCTCCAGTGGTCTTACCTGCAGTCAGAGCCCACCCACAGTACACAGATTCCATGTGCTAAGTTAACAAGGTAAGAAGCATTAGGAAAGAGACTGACCACATGTAGAAAAAACCTTTATCAGACAACACTTGTTACAAGTGTTGTGCTCCACTGGGGAAAGCTCTCGAAGATAAGCAGTGTTTTTTTAACTCACCAAAAGTCACCTGGGATGCAAGACAGATGGAAAGTAACAGGGAGTCCTCACAAACACAAAAGAGCTCCTAATTTTTCACAAAATATCAGAACTTCCCATTGCAGCAAGCAGAAATACCAGATCTTGAAGGCTACTTTCCTCAAAACCTTCCTGTAGGAATTCCTGTACTGCCTGTTTCTTTTTAAGTGGGTTAAATGCTGCCGATTTCCCCCCTACCGTTAGGAAGATTATATTTTCCTTTATAACAGCATTCTCCCAAGTTCTCTCCTACACAAGTTTGAAGAGAGAGCCAAGGTTGTTGGCAGCTTGTTTATGAAACTGGCCCTCACTATCTCCCCAGTCAGTCCAGAAGGACAGACAGTAGCTGTCCGTCCTCCCTCCTGGGGTGATCCCTCAGCCTACTTCTGTGGTATATGGGACGGATGCAAGGAAATAAGTTATCAAGTGATCAAAATACACACAGAAAAATAATTAATTTTAAGTATTACATGAGAGATATAAGTAGTCTATTAATTGCATCTTCTAGATTAATTTCTAATTCCATCAGGTCATGGCACAGTGAAGTAATTTAAATCAAGGGATTTAACAGCATTTTGAATTAGTTTAATAATGCTAAACCTTACTGTATATATTCAAGTATTTAACTCACAAGAGCTGCTTTTTTTTTTTACCATTCTGTAGTATTAGTTTAAAAATCAAATGGATTTCATTACCATTCCTGGTAGAGAACCTTATTTAAATTTTACAAGAATAATGAAAATAAACAATATCATTTCCCATTTAAACACAACTTAAACCTTTAAACTTAGAAGAGCTCAATTAAACAAATCATACTGCTTATTATTACAAAATTAATTTTCTTGGTGCAGTAATATTGCTTTTTTACTATCTGTCCCCACTTCCACCAAAGGCTTGTTCCATTTCTACCACTGAACAGCCCTTCCATTTGCTGGTATTCCACCACAGCACATAATTCCGAAAGCAGATGAGTCTTGCCTTGAGGTTGGATCACTGCCCCCAAAAATCTCATCCTTGCAGAATTTCTTCTGCATTCTCAAAATAAGAATAAAAAGAAAATAAAGTATTGTCCAGCATGTTTTTTCAGTTTCTCTGCACACCAGCAGTTTGACTACTTCAACATCAACAGGCCTGCTCAGCACAGGGCTGGCTCTCGCACAACCCACACGGATTCCTCGACCCAGCAGCTCAGACAGCACTTGCTATGTTTTAGCAAGTACCTGCTCCTGACTGCTTCCACTTGCACAGGCTCTCCCATGGCTTCTGGCTGTACAAGCAACCCTCAGGGT
The DNA here is from genome assembly GCF_022539315.1 of Serinus canaria. Taxonomy (NCBI): domain Eukaryota; kingdom Metazoa; phylum Chordata; class Aves; order Passeriformes; family Fringillidae; genus Serinus; species Serinus canaria. The sequence continues at coordinate 45,808,178 of NC_066313.1, forward strand.
GCCTTTCACTAGCTCTATCTCATTTCACATTTCAAGAGAACAGAAAAACACAGGGCTCAGCTCAGGTAACTTGTAGCTCACAAATCCAGACCTTATGCCATCTCCCTACAACTCTACTGGCATCACAGACAAAGGGTTATTTTTAAAATGTCTTATTTTTTAAAGGGTTTTTTAAAAAATGTCTTATGTACATTACCTGGTTTTAGTGAAATAGAAAATAGAAAATTCTACTCAAAGAAAAATACCCAGACTATCTGCTGTAAAAGTGCCTGGGCAAACAACTTGAAAATTCCTTAAGGACATCAAATACCCTTAAACTCAATTTTCAGAATTGACAGAAATCTACTCTACTGCTACATTTCCTAAGTAGTTTCTTGCCGAAGAATTACATTAAGAGTTGGGGGAAAAAATCAGTTATTTCCATGCCAAGGCCTGAATTCCCTTTTTATAAACTCAAGGATTTCTAAATACACATATTTATCATAAATAAATAAATAAATAAATAAATAAATAAATAAAACACAGGAAAATTTTTCTTCCAGAATCACTTTGCAGTGTAACAAGAACAGTACTTTTCCTTTACTGCATTATTATGTTTTGGTACTAACCCAAAAGTTCACACCATTTTCATTTCTTTATTGCCAATAGCCCTCTAGGAAATGCTGCCATCAATAGTAAATCTACATGAAGTCACACTCCTCTGGTGCATTTTGTGAATAGCAATCAGTTCATAACACAATCCTGCTCAGTTTAAATTCAGTTTATTCTTCAATTACTCTGCTAGCCCAACTCTAATTTATTATATTTTCTGGTACATTTGATTTTGAATATTATGACATCCTGGCTCATGCCATTAGAGAGGAAACATAAAATGGTGAGGATGTCTAGGGACGGCTGAGAGTAAGATGGCAACAGCCTGGAAAATTAACAATACCGCTGTCTGTGCTCAGCTAGACCGCTCCCGCATTAGCACTAAAAAAAATATTTCTCTAATACAGACTTGTGAGCCAGGAATAGCCTCAGGGGCACCATAAAACCCCAGCCAGTACAACAGGCAGCTGGGGTGGTTGGGTGGGCAGACAGCAGCCTCTGAGCCCACTGGGGCAGCTCAGCTGCAGCAGAAAGAAAACGCTGGCCCTGCTGCTGCTTGGAGCTCACCAAAGAAAGAAACCAACACGGTTCTAAATGCCATCAATACTATATACATTGATTTTTGGGTGGGCTTTTTTTAGCATTGCACTGTCTCAGTCCTAGCTACCATTTCTTTCTCCCAGCACCCAAGGTGAAATGAGAGGCAGCAGCCAGAAGACTGCTCAGAGGACCTTTCTTGAGAAGCTGGGCAGAAGTAAGGGCTTCACCTTCCACTCTGGTTTGGTGACCGACTGCATTAACCTTCAGGGCACGCTGCCAGCCCCACCTGCTTACTCAGGCTTTTGCCAACAAGGGAAGCTCTCACTGCACTGCTGTGTCCTTCGAAGATGCATCCTTTTTCACTTACTTCTTACTCCTGCCTAACATTTGGAGTTGGAACTCCTGAATCCAGAAAATGGAGGGGCAGTCCTGATGGAGAATATCAGACTCTTGTATTGATATCTGACCTTTTTTCCTACAACAGATTCTGACAACCTCAAACATGAAAAATGCTTATGTTTCTGTACAGCTTGCTCTGTCCCAAGAAATTCCACTCTGAGTTTTGTAAATAATGTCTATTTCCCTTCATTTGTTCTGAAAGACCGAAAACAGCTTACCAAAACAACATGCAAGAGTGAATGCTTTACAGGGGAACCCAGGCAGGTCCATAAAGGGCTGCTAGCATTGGAAAGAAGCAGCACTAGGGGAAATCTGTCTGGACCCAAATCCTCACTCGTTACTTTGTTCTCCAGAAACAAATCAAGCAGACTTATTTTCCCCTAAAGGATAATGCAGTTTTCAGCTGTCTAGTAGCTCAGGCAGTATTTCCAGCTCCTCCTAAACCTCACAAGCAATAAGGATTTTACTAATGATGTAGTTGCTGCAACTGTTGCATTCAAAAAACGATGTCAAAAATTACATGTAAACGATGCCTGCAATTACATGGAGGTAATTTACAAAAGAAACAAGGGCCATGCTTTAGCTTATTCACTGCCTTTCAATTTTCCCTCACTTCTCCTGAGCCTATGTTCTAACTCAGTTGCTGGTTTCTGTTCTGAAGCTTTTTCCCCCCCTGGAACTCAATCCCACACAAAGGACAAACACAAAAGAGAATGGCATAAAGGATGCTTAAGCATACTTCCACTGCTAAGTTACTTGATTTCACACTTAGAAAACCCCACTGAAAGACAGTTATTGGTGCATGAGAAATAGGGAGTACAGTTACAGCTTGTGAAGCCTGATGGAGTCAGAGCAAATCAAATCAGGCCATATTTAGGTGGGATGAAGAGGGACGAGGGGCTCTCCCCTCCTGTTAAGTACTATCACATGCCCCAGTGTAATGCAACATTACCACCATGATGAGAAAGAAAAGCTCCTCTCATTTTTGTGTGTTGGTACCAGGAAAACACACCACAAGTTCTTCAGAAGCAATGACAACTCCAGCTGTAACCATTTCTTCTTCTCAATCCTGTGTACTCATAAGTCACCTGCCTATGCTTACACTGCAAATCAATGCACATACTCCAGTGTCTCCCTGCACCTGCTCTCATTACCCTGTGTTTGAAACAAATCCTGAATTGAGACTGGAGACTTGATTTCACTTCCCAGCGGGCAGAGTAATCATCAATAATTGATGTCAGTTGGTTGCATTTGGGGCACTGCCTTGGGTGTGCAACGGAGAGTTATGGTATGCACCAAGGAAAGGAGGATTTGTATATAAATTGATTTAATAATCTGAAAAAAATCCCTCAGTAAACAAAGGAAATTTACAGATAATCGTATTAAAGATTAGGTTGTTTTAAAACAATGCAGAATGTATTAGAGAACATCTGGGGAAAAAGATGTAGTACTAAAAGCAGAATCTTTGGGGAAAATAAATTCCCCCTCAAACAGGAGACAGTAATTAGTTCATTATTAAATCCTGATCCTTGTCAATTCATGTTAAATCAGAGCACTTTTTCCATTAATGACTGTTATCACTATACACAAATGCAATTTTATAGTTAAATATGTAAATATATTTACATACAGTTTTAACTCTGATTAAATGACTGCTTGATTATCTCACTTATTAACTGCTTCCAATTTATTTCAAATTTGAGAAGCAGGATAATTTTATGTCAAAAAAACTAAGTTTAATATTAAAAAAGGACAGAACAACCTGTGGACTAAGAAAAATATATCATGATAGCAAAAGTAATTTGGTGTCTTTCCTTTCATGTTTATTCATCAGCTGGAAAACTAAGAAAATAACTCCTTTTATCTTACAAAGGTTACTCTTTTTCCGTCACCCATTTACTGTGTTCTGAAGTTTTGGTGTGGCAATTTATATGAAAATCCCCACAATGAAACCCATAAACTGTTCCTGACATTTTCTATAATCAGTGTTGACAAATAACAGTACTGCTCTTCTATTTAAACAGTGCATGATTGAAGCTCCTCACTGCTGTAACTGCTGACAGCATCAGAAGACCATTTACTTCACAACTAAAAAGTAAAAACTACAGAACTGAACAATAATTAAATTGGTAAAAACATCCTAGAGCATATTCCTATAATGTCTTTCACTTATGTCATGGCTTTGCATACATCAATTTGCATTTTTTTTCCATTCTTCCATAAAATACTTAATGTTAGAGCTAAATCTGGCAGGACCTCTAAGAAGGGAGGGGAAGTTCTGGGAAGGGGAAAGGGAAAGTACAGGGTTTGTTTTTTCCCTTTTTATGCTGTTTTACTTCTTCACATACAGAAATTAATTTTATATATATACACACACACGTAAAGTTCAATGACAAGCAGAATGCTAACCAGATCTGCACAAGCAGAGATTAGATTGAGCCTTAGCAAAGAAAGCCCATCAGGGATGCTCTGTTGCAATTGTATCATCATAACTGTGCTGAATTCAGTGACTTCTTTGGGAGCAGAAGCAGGCAAAAGGACTCTCTTGCCCATAAAGAGCCCTATGGAGTCACCGCTGTGGATTCAATTGTATGGTCAAGCTACAGGGATGGCAAAATAGGACTCAATATGTGATACATCACCTGAAAAATTATATATACAGGATAGCAATTGCTCCTAATACACATGGGTGCATTGTAGTGAAGTCCCTTTTCTCCTGCATATCAACTTAACCTGCTAAGCAAGTTTTTGGGTATAGACAGACCCGTCTATAGGAACACTTTAGAACCATGCTCTTTATCCTCAAAGTCCGTATCAGCTAAGACGTAACTCTCTCCTCTTTGACAATCTGAGGCAAAAATAAAAATCTCAGCACAATGTTGACATTACTGTGTGAAATAAGTTGCCTTCACTGAACTTGAAGCTTATTTAAAGGCTTCACCTGTTGTGAAACTCACATGTGATTGTTTGTAGAAGGCAAAGAAGCAAGTCAAACTGTACCTGAAATTTCCTAGTCAAGTATCTTCACCTTGTAACAGCACAGCACTTCAGAACATTTCCTGCCTTCACAGCTTTCCAAACTTTTCAAAATATAAGTTAGCAAAGCATTACACTTCTACAGCGTTTCTCTGGTCAATGGCATACATCCCTTACTGCAGAAGAAAGGACTGTTAACAGTTTTCATTTCACACTCCAGTGACCCAAAATCTTGTGCTACCACTCACTTAAGTGTTAATTTTCCCACAGATTCTCTTTTTCTGCTTACATGGCAAGACAGCTCAGGTCAAGTGCTCAGACAAGCTGTGCTGCTGATTCTCCTTTTTACCACCACTGAATCACCTTCACTTTTGCCTCACCGCAAAGTTATTTTCCCTGCAAAAAAGCAGTAGAGCCACATTCAATAGAAAGTCAGCAGCTACAGTCAAAATGGATTTCAAAGTGGGAAAAAAGCCTTCCTCACAACTAAATCCTTATAGATTATTTATGCAGGATCATTCCAACACTGTATAAATACACTATGATAGGTATATTTGCTGCTGTGCATGTGGTGAAGTCCAATTCAGTTTGTGTCCCTTCCAGCTACAGAATATAAAAGTATCAGTGCTGAACAGACATGCTGAGCAAACCCCCTGATAACAGGAATGAAGAGTAGTTACTTTGTCAGACAAAGTAGAAAGATACCTTTTTTATTGGTGATTTCAAAAAAAGCAACATTTGGGAGCTGTCACTGAATTCTTATGAAGCTTTCTTATGCGTATGTAGAGATGGAACTTACGCACAGTTTTAAGATATTTGCATGAAAGGCATGGCAGATCCACAAGTATTTTTAGCCTAATCGAATCTGACTGAGTTTAGCCTTAACTTTAACATCTCAAAGGGATTAAAATAGTTAAGAAGCAAACTCAAAATCTGAAGGCATTCAGTACTGGTTTAATACTAGGCACCCTGAGAATTTTAAACCTTCAATCTTCATTTGAAGCAGAAATGACAGTTTAGCAATGGACTAATTGCAAAAATAGACCGGGAATTGACTGGTACTAATTTTTAATTAACATAAAGGCAGGAACTGGGTGAGCCTTCATTAACTTCTGTCAATAACAATAAAAGGCTGAGAAAACTGGTCTAGAACAAACAAGACATAAAAACAGGAAAAAGAGGCCAGACAGAAGGAAACCATCATCAACCTGCTCCGGAAGAAGCTTGACTGAAAATGTTTTTTGAGAAGTTTAAAAAACAAGTTACTTTAGTTCAGAGTTGGGACAGCCCCCATGGTTGGGGCAGTTCCCAGCACCAGGGAGTGCTATGGTGCACACACACTGTGCCAAGGGTACTCAGAGCTGCTCGATCAGGACAGCGCTCATGGCAAACTCTCCAACACGATCAGAATGCTTACACAACACATCAGGATCTATGTGGTCTTGTGATGCATCGACGAGCTTTCACTCATGGTTAATTCATTCTGATTATAAACAAGTGTTAAACAACTTGATTTTAAAAAAAGCAATGCAAGAGAAAATGACATGGGCCACGGCAATAGATCCAGTAAGAAGAGGGAAGCAGACAAAGAAGGGTGGGCCATTGGTAAATAAATGCATGAAGTAGGAAGTAACAATAAGGAACCCTCCTCTGCATGAAACAGCGATAGTAGTAACTGGTTTGGGTATTTTCTGTAACTTTTAACCTCTGAATAAGTAGAGGCAACTTAGTAAGATGCACACTTAAATATTTAATCTATCATAGATATTCAGTGCACTATCCATGAGGCACATCCAGACATTAATGTCTCCAGCATCCTTCCTGAAATGTGACTTGTTCTAGATGGAAGCTATTTGGCCTGAAGATGGACTTTGAACGCACTGTTTTGTGCAGGCTGTTACTGATGGCAGTGGAAGAATCAGCTGTGTTGAAGTCAGGACATGGTCAGCTTAAGAGCATTGTAGGGGTTACTGGCTTTCTTCTTGGCATTTTGGTTTTGCTGGTCAATTAGAGGAATTATTCGGGTGACGTGGCCATAGCCACAGAAACCCCCACCACAGTCTCCATTCTACTGCCACTATGACACAGCTCATTTCATCTGGGGACTATGACGTATGTAGACAAAAGCACTTTCACTTCATGACAAAATGAAATGCACCAACAATGGTGGCTCAGTGGCTCACTGATACCAGTCAAGCTTTTTTTGTTTGCTTTTTAAAATTAAGATCTTGTTCAGGAATGCCAACCAAAACTCAATGTCCAGAAAAATCACAACACACCTGGATTCTGAAGCGTTGCTTTGTACCACAATAAAAGCCTCCTGGGTTGGTCCTTTCAAAGCCTTTCAGAGCAAACATAACATTCCTGTAGCAGAACATGACAGTTTGTCCAAGCACAAGATAGCAATCACAGAAAATCGCTTCCCACAAACTGGTTTTGGTACACAAGTCAGCCTCCCTCAGGTTTGGTTGAATTTCAATTTTCTTCTGTTATGCCAAAAAACCTCTGCTGTACCAGCTTTCTTCTTCCTATCTATGAACTCTGAAACAATGATTAACACCAATCTGAAGAACAAAGAAGGCCACAGGAAGGTAAGAGCTTAAAATCCTCTATCATTGGTATTCTTTGGTCTTTTGAGGTCACAGTTTTTGACAATGATACTGCACTAAGAGAGGGTTGTCTGCGGCAGAGAGCTCAGATTCAAGCAAAAATTGCATGTGAAGAACATAACAAAAATCTACACAAGTACAACTGCAAGAGTCAATGAAAATGTCAGCATTTAAGAATGCTAATTTGAACCCAGTAATAAACTGTTCCTTTTCCCAATTGTCTTCTAAAGAGCCAGCCCCTGGGAATGCACAACACAGGCATCCTGACATGTTCCACTGGGCTTGTGCAACCTCTTTGGAGAAGGTCATGGGAACATGCAAGTAGTAGTGTGATCTTGGGGGCTGGGGAACACAGCCTGCATCGCACTTCAAAATCACTCCCACTGCAAGGAATGTACAAAGCAGAAGCAGGAAGCATGTAGCTCATTTTTCCCCACTGTGCAGAATAATATCTGACAGCACTACACCACTCCAAGCAACACAATCCAAAAGTCCTGGTCTGCCTTTCTGAAAGTACTGGGTGCCTCCCTTTGCCCAGGCACTTAAGGGTTCTCCTTTAACATGGAACACTTTTCATTGTGCTCTATTGCTAGAAAAAGGATGAATAAGTCATAGTTCCTTCTGTTTCATTATCTAGAACTACTTATTACTACCATTTACAACATTCTGAAACTGGATTAGTTCATATATTGGATATACTACTTGAGCAAATTGCATTTTGTTCTACAAACAAGGGTTCTTCTGAAAAATTCTGTATAGTCCATCAAACAATGGTTAAATACATCAAATCTCTCCAATTAAATACAAAACCATTTCCTCTTCCAAATGACAGAAGAGCCAACAAGAAGAGGTGATATGCTGAACCTTGTTCTCACCAACAAAGAGGGTCTGGTACGCAACGTGAAGCTGGGGGGAGCCTTGGCTGCAGTGACCTTGGAATGGAAGAGTTTGAGGACCTTAAGGCAGCGAGCAGGGAGCACAGCAGGCTCAGCACCCTGGGCTCCAGGACAGCAGACTGGCCTCTCCAGAGATCTGCTTGGTTGAGCATCATGGGATAATGTCCTCAAGAGAAGAAGAGTCCAAAAAAGCTGGTTAATATACAAACATCACCTCCTCCAAAACGAGGCTTTGAGCAACCTGGTCTAGTGGCAGGTGTTCCTTTCTAGGGGGATTGAAACTAGATGATCTGTAAGGTTCCTTTCTCCTCAAATCATTCTGTGATGACTCAGTGATTCCTCTCTGTGGAACAAAAGAAACACAGCCAGGCAAAATAGAACATCTATCACTCCATCCCGAAGTGAACCAACTTTTCCTGGGTAAAATTACCTTCCATATAACATTGATCTGACTCCTTTATAATCTAATAATTACTTTCTTACCCTATTTAATGTGGTTTACTGTGATGACACTAAGAAAATTCTAGATATTCTTAACAACATGCGACAACTCCGGAGCAATATTAACTTGCTTACTTGAAGCAAAAATGAGACTGAAAATATTGAGCTATGTTACCCCAAGTTTCCATGTCAAATATAGCTCCCACTATTTGGATGGAAAAAACGCAAAACAATTTGAAATCTTGTATGCTCACAAGTTATCGGGCTTTATATCAAACAGCAGCATACTTTGGCTTTTGTGTTCACCACCTAACACAGAGCTCAGCAGGAAAGACTCCGCAAGAGATTCCACTCCTGTTCCAGCCCGCAAATTACTTGCTAAACTGACATCAGTTGAAATAACTATCTATGGGAATATAAAGGACTGACATCTCTGGTACCACCAAAGTGCCTCAGAAACAAAAGACACACCTGTAGTACTGCAAAGCACATTGCAAGGATGAAGCCAGCTTGGGTACAGCTGGTATCCCCTACAACACAACAGCGGGGCTGGGGGCATCTCCATATGTGCCAAGGTGCAGCCCAGTGCCATCAGCCACCTACACTACCTCATGCAGAATACACAGCAGTCAGTATGAAAACACATGACAGGTTCAGCCCATGAATTTTGCAAACATAAATCCCAACCTCAAAAACATTTACTTGCAGGCTCATCATTAAGCCTAAGAGCAGACCCTGTCATTCCAAAAGAAAGACCTGGATGTTTAAAATTAAGCATATGCAAGCACAAATATCTAGAAAATTAGAACGAAAAAAACCACTCCACAATATTATTAACTTTTTTTTGCTCCATAGAAACCGTGACCTATCAATCACATAACTTAATACTAACATTTAAAAGCATTTTCATCTTCAAAAGGCACTACAATTTCTAAAGGACAAACTCCACTGACCTAATAAAGCAATTTAACAGCATGCAATGCAATGGTGTCACAAATAAAAACGCTTTTGCCAACCAGATCAACAAAGAATTTTCAAATATCAGAGACAAGCCACTGGCATGTCAAATAGCCAACCAGCTTCCCCTGGGGCCTTTTACATCAGGGAGCATTTTAACACCAAATGAATATTGTTTTCTTATTAGTTACAGCTGTTCATGTCTACTAGCTCTTTAAACAAGCAACATTTTGCTGATGCAAGGCAATAATTTATATTCATTATCTAGTACACATCACGTTTTTACACATTTCACTTTGATATTGTTGGTTTAACTTCTTCCCAGTTGCTTTCAAATATGTTAACATTTTTTAGAAGTACAGAAAACGGAGATGGAAAGAAGAGGGGGATATTTTGGCATATTTTCAGATATACAGTTTTAACTAGTAGCTAACAAACTTCTGCTGCTTTTCAGTAATGCAGGCCCATAAATATATACCAAGATTGTGACTGCTCAGTAAGCATAAAGGCTTACAAAAAAAGAAATTTTCACTGAGGAGATCAGTGCTTCCATGAGAGCACACAACAAACAAATGCCAAAGGTTGCAATGTCAAAGCCACTGGTTTTGGCAGGACAGGTTTTAGTACGCTTATTTTTTAACTCATCTCAAAAGAACAGTATTTTTCCACCCAATCACCAGCTTACATTCCTCTTGCAAAGTTTTGTCCCTAAACTGTCACATGTTTTGTTGTTCTGGTAACAGAAAATTCAGGTGTGGTGTTAGGAAAAGATACTACCTTTGCAAATCTCAGACCTGAGTCCAAGGCCCTCGGCTCCCTCTTGCTGAAGTCACCAAGCAAAGTAAAGGGTGAGAACAGTCAGAAATTCAGTAGTGCAAACTCATAGCAAATTTCTGAGTTTTAATATCCATACATTTTAGAATTTCAACAGTACAAGCACTTTAAAACATAATATCACAACCTTTTTTTATTTTAAAAAAATCACTTGGCCACAATAGTCTTCTTTACAGCCTGCTGACTCTGGAGTTAATAATTTTATATTGTACTGTGTTCAGGGGAGAGGATTTCTTACTCAATGACGTAAGAAAAAAAAAAGAGTAATTATAAAGGACTCCTATTAAGTCTTACGGTTCTAGCAAGTACACTGACATAACTTGTTTCCATTTTGAGGAAATGTGTTTTAATAAAGTCGGGGCAGCATATGGTACTAACGTGGTTATTTTCCAAGTGGTACGGACACTAACCAAAACCATCTGATGTTTCTTCCTAAGCCTCCTTGATCTGCTGCTGGATTGCAGCTTAGAATAAAGCTTTACAAAGCCCGAAGAAGCAGGTAGAAGAATAAAAAAAAATAAAATCAGGAATTCAAAGTGTTTATTTAATGAGAGTGCAGTTCAGACCAGTTCCTATTTTGAACAGAAGTTCGAAAGTATTTATGATTGGAAATTTATTTCCAGAGACTATCAAATGTAGTCCAAAGCTAATCCCTCACAGACATTTTTTACTCTGCACACAAAAAAACCCCAAACCCCTAAATCATGTAATTAAAAGAGGAATTAAAGGAAGCTCAGAAGTACTTAATAGATTTCTAGAGAAGTAAGCAATCAGCACTATGCATTACGAACACGATAAGAAAAGTCACCAGAGACGACCAGATTGATTCCTGCCAGAGCTCCAGGAACGGTTTTCTCCGTTAGTTGACCAAGTACTACGATTCCGTCAAGAGCAATGATAATTTTAAACTACGCCTTGTTAGGAGTATAAAAGGCTAAAAGTTTTCTAAGCACATTTTCATGGCTAAGAGCTAACAATTGATGGGAGAAACCAGAGAGCGTGGGTCAGAGCTCCGAGGGCTAGACTGAACGTTTGGAAATAGCTGCCAACCACACGGACTCCAGCGGCATTTCGCAGCCAGCCCCGAGTTCCTCTGGCGCAGCTGTAAAACACACAACCTGAAACCCGCTCCTGCAGCAGGGGTTCGCTCGCAGCTGTTCCTCTGCCTCCCCCGCACGCAGTAATCTGACTCCTTTCCAGAAAAGCGCTTCTTTAATGAAACCACACGAGAGCAGCATAGGTGTATCGGGGGACCCAGAACCAGGCGTTTTCCGAGTGGGTCTCCAGAACCGGAGTCCACAGCTCAGCCTCGCAGAGACGCGCTGCAGGGGCAGGCGCCGCCGAGCTCAGCCCCGCCGGCGAGCCGGGGGCTCCAGGGCGGGGACGCTGCTCCCAGGCTGCCACCTCAGCCCCGCACGGCGGCTCCGGGGCCCGACCCCACTCCCGTACTTGTTGCCTGCGCAGAGCGGCTCAGCCCGGCGCCGCCGCCCCCTCGGGGACCCCCGCGCCGCTGCCATGAGGGAGGCTGAGCGGGGCTGAGCCGCCCGGCACCGCGCGGGGCAGGGAAGTTACTCACCGCGCCGGCTCCGCGCCGCGCTCTCCTCCTCAGCCGCGCCGGCTGCGCCCGCCCCGCCTTAGGGGAAGCAAACTCCGGGCAGCAGCACTTGGAGAACGTGTCTCGCCGGGCCGGGCCGATGCTCCCGCCTCCACCCCCCGCCGCGGGCAGCGGCGCGGCCCAAGTGACAGCGGCGCTCCGCCACTCCGGCGGCGGCCCCGGGCGCGGGGCCGGGCGAACCGCAGCCTATGGCAGCGGGGCCGGGGCGGGACGCGGCGGAGCCCCGGGCCGGGGTGTCCCCGCCGCTCGCCTGATCGGCTGTGCGGAGCCCGGAGCGGTGGGGAGCGCGGGCGGGGCTGGCGCGGAGGAGGGGCCGGGTGGGGCGCTGCTCGCCCGGGACCGCCCGCGAACCTGTCCCCGCCTGCCCGAGCCCTGCGGCCGTGCCCGAGGAGCAAACCCCGGGCGGCTCCGTGATTAAGAGCGCCAACGGCGCTCCCGCCCTCCGCACACTCAGTCACCGCCCCGCGCCTACTTCCCCCGCCCTGTCGGAGGGGCACGGGGGTCCTCTCCGCTAGGGAGCCCACCGCCCCCGCTCTCCTTGTGGCGGGGGCGCGACCACTGGTGCAGCAGGTGCCCGGCGGGGTGTGGCGGGGCCCGGCTCGCACCGCCCCGGCTCCTCCCGCCGGGGTCCTCGCCGGCCCCTACGCCCGCCCCGCTGTCCCGCCCCGCCCGGCCGACAGCGGATGATGGCGCCGGCCTGCCCCTGAGGAGCCGCAGCGGGGGACGGTGGGGCAGCCATGGAGGAGGACCCGGAGCTGGAGAGGTGAGAGACGAGCGACAGCGCGGAGAGCGGTCCCGAGAGCGAGCGGCCTCTGCGGGGCTGCTGCGCCGCTCAGGCCCGGCAGCGCCTCCCGCGCCGTGAGGCCCGGGCAGCGCTGGGCTGGGGCCGGCGGCGGCTCCTCCCGGCCCGACCGCGCCGCGCCGCAGAACGGGCCCCGAGCTCCGCCGGGCTCTGCCCGCTGTCCCCTGACAGCCCCTGCTGTGGGTGTGCGGTCACGGTGCGCCCCAAGGGCAGCGCGGCTTGGAGCTGCTTCTGCCGTGTCTTCCGCACAGAACTTCGGCTGCGTGCTGATGTTGCTTGGAATCAAAATTGGAAGGACTTTGGTGTTTCACCCGTCATTAGTTACAGTTTGATCAGTTGTGTACTTGGTAAAATAAATTTTGAAAATCCCAAAATACCTTATGTTGTTAGGAATTTCAATTTTCAGTGGATATGTGCCTGTTGACCAGTTGTTAGAATTGTCGTGTTCTTGCATCAAAAAAATACAAAATGCTTGGCAGTTTTTGTCAAAAAAAATAAAACTTTTTTTCTACTTGGCATTTCGTTGGGACCAGTGGATTCATTTTGCTGCACGTTTTGAGTTGCCGTGCTCCCAAGCAAACACTGAGCAATAAAACATTGATTTCTATATTTGGATACTCAAAGTAGGCCTCTCTTGCTTTCGTTTTAGGAATAGACTTTTGTTGTTTATGTCACAAATGTTTTGCAAAATAGTCCTGTTTGTGGTTGGAACTTTTTTTTTTCCCAAGCTTATTTCTGGGTTGTTCACTTTCCTTATGGCAGTTTAAAACAACTGTTAAAGTGAAGTGATGACCAGAGGCTTACTGAACTGCTCTCTCTCCTTTAACTTGTAAGAAACCGTATCTGGGAATGCTTACTGAAAATAACTTTTTTCTGTTTATGTCTAGCAGGTATTTGAAATGTGCCAAAAGCAGTAATACTGACACAGTGGAAGGGCTAGAGAGCTTAATGCTTTCTAAGAGGCTTTTAATTCTTGCTGAGCTACTTCTGCTCTCAGATCATCAGTTTAATAATTAAAGCTTCTTTCTGTGTATGCATGAATGTTATTTGTACTGGTGCCATTCCAAACTTAAATCTTTTTCATTCATTGCAAGTTGAAACTATGCCACTGTTCTTCCATGCTGACTTCTGGTTGCTGTTGCCATGTTGGGGACCTGGATTTCTCTGGGCAGTTCAGGGCATACCTGACCTCACCAGCTGTAGCCAACTGCTCCACAGTCACTTCCTGACTGATGCTCTTCTTCCCAGGAGCTACATTCAAATTTTACCCTTCCTCAAAGGTTCAGTCCAAGTTGGGATTTGCTACTTCTATTCTGTGGCAGCGTAATAGATAATGAGGATGAAGCTAAGTGTCACTTATCAGAACAACACAGTAGGGTTTAGCTGTTTGGTGTCACCAGTCCATGTCACTGTGCACCTCAGAGGGTGTTTAGTTGGCCCCCAACACATTATAACTACAATGTAGTACACTCTACAATTAGCTCATCCTGTCCTGGATCCACCTATCATTAGTTACTTTTTCATACCTTAAATTTTCAATGGTAGTAGCACCCTGAATTCAGCTTGTGCTCTGCATTTAGAGGGTGTCCTTTGGCATTACTCACTCTAAATAGTGCTTCCCTGTGCAGTCTTCAGTACAGAGCCCTTCCAGTCTAACACAGACCTTTCTTTATCCTTTGGGTCACAGACATTATGCCTTAGATTCATATTCAATAACTTACTGATCATATTCTTCTGTCAATAGTGTAGCAATGGTAGTTTAGGCTTGTAATTTTTAAGGGTTTTATAATATGAGTTTAACATACAGATAATAGTGTTTCTGTTCTGTAGCCACAGTGTTAACTACTTTAGGTGAATTTTTAGTGTTTAAAAAAAATAGGTTTATGTGGAATATTTTGATTAGTCTGTCTCTGAATTCAGGTTCGTCTTGCAAGGCACAGGTCTTAACTAAAAACTTAAGGTTTTTATACATGTGGTTTTTATTTAATTTACCATGAGGGAAAAAGAAGTGTAGTATTTTTGTACACTTTGCAGGTCAGAAATAAATTTTGTGTCCCAATATTCCAAAAAAGTGATCTGTTAAGTCAGTCACCCTATATTTTTGTTACTATCTAGGGAGAAGTCTCTTCATCTAGCTTCTTTTATTTTATCCTTACTGCCACATTTCCTGATACTATTTTTCAATTTTACCTTGTCTGACTCTCACTTGATCTTGCTTTTGATGTTTCCTCACTTTAATATGATGTGAGGTTTTCCTAGAAGCTGAATACTAACTTTAAGTTCCCGTGTGACTGTTGCATTCTGTGGATTTTAAAACTCTAAAAGCTGTAAATACCACAGATATGTAAAACAGTAATATTTGCTGCATTCTACTGAACTACTTCTTCTGCTCCGTCTTAGCCAATAGCCTTTGATGGAAGTATGAACTGAGATTTTCCCCTGTGAACTTGCTGGTACATCAGTGAAGACCCTGAGCCTTAAGATTCCATGTGATTCTTAAGAAAATTCTAAATTATGTTAACATATGATTAATGGTATTTGAAGTTATGAGCCAAGAAGGAGGTGGAAAAAGTTGTAAATCAGCTAGTAGGAGCTGTTCAGTTTGTTTCCTCTGCAAGTACCTGTAAGTGATTTTCCTAGTGTGTTTCAACTAAATATACACTGAGATATTATGGAGGTCACCATTTTCATTCTTATCTAAAAAATTAAATATTTCTTCCCCCTCTGCTTCCTAAAGTATTGTCATTGTGGTTCTGTGTGTTTGAAGCACAGAAGATGCATCATTTCTCTTCAAATACAGAGGAAGTGGCTTTGTTATACTGTGTGTCCATATCCTTCCATAATCCATTGTGTCTTTCAATACCTACAAATTTTTCACAACCTTGGATATCATACTTTATTAGAAGTACCTGCCAAGCTTATTTAGAGCATCATTTATTAGGGATTGTTTCCTAAGGAGATGCTGCTCTGAATCACAAAGAATGCTATAATTCTGTAACAAGAGGCCTGTAGGTGAGTTGAGAATCGATAATCTAATTTTTTTGCTGCATGGGCAGCCCAGCTACACTTTTTAACAAGCAAGCTTTGTGCCTTGAAGAAAATTAATGGTTCAGGATTCAGTATTCCTTACCCCTGGTGAAAAAAAAAAAAAGAAAAAAAAGTGGTCTGCAAGCTAAGATTGATGTTTGAAATGAAGTGCTACGTTCACTACTCAGGCTGGTGAGAAAATCAGCACAGAAATGTGCTGCAAATAGCACTCACAAGACTTGGCAAGTAGAATACTTAAATAGGTACAAAACCTGACCAGCAAAGAATGAGAGCATTCACATCCCCAGTGTGGGATGTCTTTGAGCAAATGTCAGGAAGCTTGTGGCGTATTGTGCTTCTTTTTTTCTTCCTCTTGTAGTTGCAGTGTAGATTTTATTCCTGACTTTCATTTTCATCGGTTTTCTTAGTAAGGGTAAGCAGATAGGACCAACTCATGAGATTTAATTTTAAATAACACTGTCAGTGTCTTCAGTTACTTGACTGAAGGTCTTGATATCCATTATTCAGCTGTAATTGGAATACCAACATTCACTTCTATTTCTAGTCCCATGCACAGTTAAAAATAAGTTGTATAGTTAGCATGAAACTGCCTTGAGAAAATTGATTTTAAAAATTGCTAATTGTTTTTCCTGAGCTTGCATCTTGCTGTCACGACCTGGAGTGCCTCAGGAAGTAGGCTTAAGTGTGATTTTTGCCAGCTGCAGTAGAGGAGAAGCTTGGTCTTTGAGCTTTAATAGTAGTGCAATAGACTGCCAACAGTTATTAGTGCTTTCATGAGGATGTGTTTGTTAAAGATGTCCCTTCTCTGACTGGGAGATGTTGGATATGATCACTGCCCTCCTACTCCAGGTCTGTGCCCTTCTGTAGCTGACTGTGCGCTGTGAAGCAATTCCGGTACATATATTTTCATTAGAGCTCTCATCAGGATCTTTAATGAGATGATAGCGTGGGTGGAGATGGCAGAGTTTTTTAGGTTACCTGCCAAAAGCTCCCAGTGAGGACTACAGGGAGATCATGATGGATGGGGGGAACCCAAACATCACCCAATCCTGGCTTCCCCCATCCTCATGCCAAGAATTACCAGCCCATCAGAGCTCCATCTCCATGAGCCCCAAGGGGCATGGGGACACATACAAGAGGTGGGAACTCACAGTAAGGTCAGAGAGAAATGCATGTCTTCTTTGGGCCTCCCTCCCACTCCAGGGCTCATCCCAAGAGACAGCCTGGGCTTCCAGGCATGATACCCATTAAGATCAGTCAGTCCTGGAGCATCTTTGGGACTTACGGACATTGCTGCATAGGGCTATGGGAGGGGTTATGGGATGCAGAAGAAAAGCATTTTGTGATCACATATGGCTTGTTGGGAGAAAAGAGTCAAAAATGGAAGATTTGGCAAGGGGGCAGTAGTTTTGTTCAAGTGGTGTTGCAGCTGGGAATACTAAGACTATCAGTGTGGGAAGACTTCATATATTATGCCTACTGCTGATTATACTCTGGTTTGACAGATCTGTAGAGATAACATAAACATTATCAGAGACTTACAAGGCATTTTCACAGACAGGCTTGAGCCTCCTGCTGAGAGAGACATCAAAAGCCCAGAAATGATACAAAGTACAGCAAGGTGATGAACCGAGGGTGTGCGAGGCCCTTTGATAAACTGGGGCGAGCAGTGGGCTCCCCTAGCCGCTCAGATGAGCTGAGCCTAAGGGAGCCTGTATCCCTGTGTGTCCCTGCTTCATGGCCTTGTTGGCAAGGTAAGGAAAGCAATCCACGCTCTGCATTTCAGCTGTGGCTTGATGGTCACCCTGGTTACCAGTCTGTGTTGATTCAGTGATGGCTTATTATGGGATGTGTAGGGGAGAAACCAAAGAGAGGGAAAACAGGAAGTTCTAGTGATGTGGGGAGAAGTGAGAGTGGGAAAATAAAGGAACAAAGGAATAAAAAGGTCTGGTCATGTGTGTAAAGTCTGCTGGTTGGTACTCTTGTCTGGCCATGCCCTGTGCCTAATCATCACAGTCTCTTGTCTTCCTGTTAAATTCCCTTCTAACTCTGTCTTGGGTGAAGGACTCAGTTTGCGGGGAGAGGATGTACATCCTAGTGCTAGCAGCTACAGTCAGACTGTGGGTTGGAGGGACCATGTGTTCATGGTGCCAGCTACTGACATATGTGACGGTTTGGATGCCAGCAGTTGGGCTTGGGCTGGAGGCCTGGGTGCTGGCAACTGGGGACATGTCACAGAGTGAGTAAAACCAAATGTTAGCCCCTGAAATGGGATTGGGCCCCATCTGTTTATCTGTGCTGTAGTACTGGAGCAAGTATGGGTGTATAAGGGACTGTGTGGCTGTTGGTGAAGATCAAGCTGGAATAGCCGGTAAGTGGGTGAGTAAGGAGAGAGCTGGAGCGTGAGCTTGTATCTCCAAGAGCCAGGAGGAGCTAGCTGTTGGGGCCACGAGGGAGTCCTGGCCAGCTGCTGAAGAGACTGTAGGGTTAGACTGTCACTGTGAGATGTGAATGTGTGCCTGTGTGTCTCTACAGGCAAGACTGAAGTGGGGTTGGATATTGGGGACCAGGGTGTCCCAGTCAGCCCTGTGTGATGGTCTGTACTGGCAGTGCAGTTGGGCTGAAGTTTTGGGGCCTCACACATCCAGCTGGAGAGAGGAGCAGGATAAAGCTGTGGGTCTGAGCAAACTGTGTGTTTGTCTGTGATGGATGTGGCCAGTGGTGTAAGTGCCTGGTGTGTACATCTGCCTCCTGGGAGCTGGTTTTCAGCCTTGCTACTGGTTGGACCTGGACACGGAGCTGTGGCTGCCTGGCCTCTCAGCTGTCAGATCTAGCATCATCTGTCTTTTCCTGACAGTCATCTGTAATCACAAGCCATGGGTGGTCTCTGTAATAACATGGTGTTTTCATTGCCTATAACTATCAGACATACCTCTTTATTACCAATTATTCATTTTTTCAGTCTAACCATTTGACCTTTTGAAAAAAAATTATGAAGCTCTTCCCCTGAGCAAGGAATAGAAAATACTTCTCATTTTGCCTGACTAGGAATTATTCTATTATTTTGGCACATGCATTTATGATACTGGTTATTAAGATATATGCAATGGGAGCTTTGCCTGTAACCTTGGAATACAGAGAGAGGAAAAACTCTACTCCCTCAGAAATGTAAATAGGTCTTGTACCATGCTCTTGAAGATAAAAATATCACTGCTTGTACCTTCATGTTACTGTAATTCTGCAACTTGATTGCCCAGAAATAATTGCCACAGCAAGTTTTAAGTGGTGCTTGCTGTAAAAGATGTCAGAATGATGACAGAGTTCTTAAATTTGCCCCTGTCCCTAATTTTCCCTCCTATCAGTCCCCCAGTATTTGGATGGTTCTCATGTGAAAGTTACATGCTGCATTCTCTTTGCTCATGCTGCTGCCTTTAGAATTGAAGCTGGCAGCCATGGAACTGTTTGTATTGTAACCAAGCTGTAAAAATGAAGAGAGCGAGGAATGTGGAGTCCCACGAGGCCTATAAAAGCAAATTTTAAAAACTTGTTTGCGTAGCTTTTGGCTTACTTGTGTGGAGGATATAAGTTCAGTGAGTGGAAACATTATTCCAGAGAGGACATGGGCATTACATTTTATTTGTCTGTGCAAGCTGAAAGGGCTTTGTAAAGCTGCAGTGAATAAGGGCGATGTTGAAAGAACAGTATTGGGAAACAATGGTTGATAATGAAGGTGTGGAACTAGAAGGCTGCTAAGGTGGATGCCAAGTCAGTCTGAGCTTTGATATAACAAAAAAAGTCTCATACTTAAAGGTGTGTAATTCCTACCCAAGTTAATAGAATTGGTCTCACCATATTAATTTCATATGATGTTTTCCCTAAAACTGAATCATAGCTGTTTAAAATACCTATGTGTGGGCTTTATTAGTGCTTTGTAGCTCAGATTATTTGCTTTCTTATTTCAATTATAAATTGTTACAGATTTTATAGTACAATAATAATTGCAGGCTTTTAATCTTTCAGTCAAGTTTCTTAAAAAGAGAATCACCAAGTTTGGTAACTGATAATTAAAAGTCAGACACTTTCTTCCCCTCTTTCCTCACCTTTGTCTGACATTGCTGTTTGAAGGCTCAGGGCAAGCTTCTATAAAAGCCTTGTGTTCCTACCATGATCACTATAACCTAGCTCAGGATGCTCAGATAGCATATTCTGGGTCTGGAGAAAAAACAAAATTTGCTGTAATTTCATGAAGACCTGTGTATGCAACATCTCTCACGTTCCAGTGCTACAGCCTGTGTTTTGCACCCTTTTTTTCGTGTTCTTCCATGTAGCCATCCCACACCCATCACTTTCTGGGAAGGCAGCAGTAGCTGGTGAGGTTGCTGATGCTGAACTTGGCATCTTGGAGAAGGCATCTCCAACAGATAATGGCTTACTGGGAGATACTCCTTTTCCATGAGTGCCTATGGTATGATAGGATACTCAAGTTGTAAACGGAAGTATGCTTAAAATGATTTGAAGTGCCCCAAGCCCTGCTCTTCATTCAGTGTTAGAGTTTTTGTATTTCCAACACCTTTAGTTGGCTTTAATATTTCAGAATGTTTCTTTTAATCTTGGTGCATAGGAATTTGAATTATCTTAAAAGTCAAGGTGATTTTGGTAGCTTCTTTATTGCTTAATTTGCTACAGTGAATAAAGTTATCTGTTTTATTTGCTTAAGTACATAAAGTAGCAAGTTCTTGTGTTCCACAAGTGGTGA
Source organism: Serinus canaria (assembly GCF_022539315.1). Lineage (NCBI taxonomy): Eukaryota > Metazoa > Chordata > Aves > Passeriformes > Fringillidae > Serinus > Serinus canaria. Next base: position 45,828,642 of record NC_066313.1, read on the forward strand.
CCTTTTCCTTTTTCTCTTACTTAGGAAGGCTGTGGAAGAGTTACTTAAAGAGGCAAAACGTGGGAGAACCAGAGCTGAAACAATGGGAGCTATGGGTTGGTAAGTTGTGCCAGGAGGAAATGAATTCTGATGCCAAAATAAATCTTGTCTTTAATGTGTGATAGAAGTCTCTACCTTTTTATGTGTTTCATGTTTAAATAATTTGTCTGCATCCACATATTTGGGCAAAAATTCCAGTCTAAATAAGAAAGAAGTTCAGGTAAATTCTGTCTGCATGAAATTGCTTGTCCAAATGTGTTGAAGACATAACAATTGGAAAATTGGGAATTTGTTCTTATAATAGATGGAATGGCAAAGTTTGGGTTGGAATCTCGTGAGTCTTTGTGCATGTACTTACATACTGACTACATGTTACTGGTTTAGACTCTGTTTTAAGTGAAAAGAATTCATAACCTGACAAAGAAACCTAAAGATTTATATTAATAAAACAACAAACTGTCCTTTACTAGACAATTCATATGTAAATTGTAGCCAAAAATGAACTCAATGAACTCAAAAGTATAATCCAGTTTTAGAAGAGGGTTACTTTTTAGCACTAAAAAAACCTAAAACCCAGGGGCTAATTTGTATAGTAACTGGGGAAAAAAAACCCCACAGTATTTAAATCTTAAATGAAATACAGCATTAATTCTTCAGTACAGTATTCCAGATTTTGCAGCTAGATTGACATGGAATGTAATGCATGTAATTGTAATTAGAGAAATAATAACAAGCTGAGGAGGGACATTCATCATAAAAAAATGTATATGACTTTAATAAGAAACCATTGGATCTAGGGATGTTCACACAAGTAGTGCACCAATTGCCTGTGCTAAACGTACTTGTAGATAAGGTTTGTCTTCCTCCATCAGCTGTAGTAAGAGATTAGCCTGCACTGTTCATTAAGGTCTCAGCTCAGTTGTCTGTTTTAATAGCTCTGAAGAGATGAAAATAGTGTCCTGCTGAAAAAAAAAGTTATTCCTTTATGTTTTCAAACAAGTTTGGGATTTTCTGTATGTTTTGCTCAGTATTTCTTCTAGGGATGCAGTTCATACCCTTTCAGTTAAAATACCTTAATTGGTTTAGTCCTTTAGAGTTGCTGTAGCAATACTGATCCACCGTGCTTTGACCCTGTCAGCCTAGCCATGTGGCCAGGTAACCCAGTGCACATAATTAGCATAATTAGCATAATGAAGTGATGTATGCATCCAGTTACTGTGAATTTGCAAGTTGATTCCAGATATGGAAACTAAAGATTTCTGCAGGGAGATAATCAGGTGCCCTTGTACAATTTTGCTGTCACTTGTGCAGTCTGGAATACCTGCCAGGAGAGTGTATGGGTATCTGCTCCTGAATGTGGCTCCTTCTTATTCCTTGTTTGTAAGAGGACAGTGGTCCTGTTCAGCTGGCTGTGATGATCAGCTCATAATGCAGTTTGCTAAAACCTCATGTCTGAGGCCTGCCAGGAAATGGGATAGGCAAGGGTGACCTGTTGTTCAGAGCAGTTGCAGATTAATGTTGTCTGTCTAGGTCAGGGTTCTGTTAAAGTTTTAGGAGGAAAGGACTGTCAAGACAGCTTCAGGCAGAAGAAGACTGTTGACATAGGGATTGGCATGGTGATATCCTGAACTGAGGCTGTTGAAGTACTTTCCACTGCAGAGGTGAGCAGCTGTACTGGGTCAAACAAAGGATCCATCCTTGCAGTGCCCTGTATCCATCAGGGGCCCATGCCCAGTGCCTAGGAAGTGATTTGCTGAATATTTTTGTTTCTGAATATGCTCAGTAGTACCTTTTTCAAGGTACTTCTTCTGCAGCTCAGGATATCATGCTCTTAGAGATGATTTCTTTGTATGTAGTACATCTCCAGGGATTTTTACCTCCCTGAATTTATCCTTAGAGAGACTGGTAGTAATCCCTTTTGTGACAAATCTACTGCTGTAGGGTTTGGCATAAGCTAGTGTATGGCTAGCATGTGTGGCTGTAAGGAAAGTATAAAGCCACCAAAGGCAAACTCCCAATAAGTCTTTGCTGTCCAGTCCTGCAGGCACAATAGACAGAACAGAAGCTGCCACTGCTGTCGCCTCTTCAATATTTCTTATGCCCTCTTATGCTGTTCTGGTGCTTCTGAACTGGCCCAACAGCTAGGTATTGCATAAACACATAGGAGATATAATGGGTAAGATATTTGGAAGAAAACTTAACTATGCTCAGTTGAGTATCACACTCTAGCAAAATGCTCTCAAGTGTTACTGATCCTGAAGGGCTTCAGAGATTACAGCCATGTAACCTTGCAAGGCGTAAACTTTCTTCTCTTTACTGAGAAGAAAGTAACTTCTGCTTAGAGCTCTGTGGATAGCAGATGAAACGAGCAGAAAAATTAGTTCATGAAAATGTATTATTAGTAGACCAGATCAAGGAAATCATAACTGATAGAAGCAAAGACAAGGTCATCACCAACTTGTCTAAAAGCACAGTGCTAACAGGTGAAACACAAAACCTTCCTTTCTTGCCAAACTCAAAATGCTTACAGGTGTGTTTCATGAGGACTTCTGGGATTCCTCAGCCCTTTGTCAGAGGAGTCCTGGAGAAGAGATGCACACACCCTGGAGACATCTAGTGTAAGGCCATCAGTCCTGCATTGGCACTGGAAAGTTGAAGCAGCTCAGCCTATGAAGAAAAGATTTATTCTGCCATCTGTCTTTGGGTAAGAAGAAGCAGAGGCTACTACTGCTCATACTTCACTGATTCCAGTTTATGCTGCTCTCCAGCAGCTGTTGAATACTGGGAAATACATTTCTGGAGTCAGTGGCATTTGACAGAAGTTGGTCAAAGGGAGGTATATGGAGAAGTGGCATTCCTGGGTGGGGTGACTATGTTGTGCATACCATTACAGAGGAGTGGTGTCTCCTGGTGAATATTGATGGCAGCAAAACCTTAGGCACAAAGCCTTTCAACACTATTTTGGGACTGCTCTCAGGTTCAGGCCATTGCTCTGTTACTGTCCAGAGTGATTACTTCTCCATAGCTCAGGTTTGAAAAAGTTCCCCAAGCACCCCTGCCTAACCTTTTGCTGTCTCATCATTTGAGATAGATGATGGTTGCTGGAGCCTAAAGTCCAAGTATCCAAACCAGCTTAGCTGACAGGTACAAAAAAAAAAAAAGGACAAAGCAATCAACCTGCAGCCCAGTCTCTCATACAAAGACTGAGCCTTGAAATACAGGGCAGTATTGTTAATATTTCTTCTAGTTTGGGAATGCTTTGCTGGTTTTACATTGTCTTACAAGTTTAATGTAGATGACATGGGCAGGTGGTGCAACCTTAGAGGCTAGTGGAAGAAAGGCTTGTCCCTGTTTGGCACAAGTAACCAGCAGGGACGTTGGCAGTGATATTGGCCAAGAGTTTGTTCTGCAAGGGAAATTATTTGAGACTCTCTGGACATGGAGCAACTGTCAGTATTGCTGGAGGGCTGCATGATCTCTTAGTTGGTTAAGAATCTCAGCTCACTAGCCTACATACTCTCAGGACTGCTCAGATAGGCAGTATGTATGTCCATGGTAAATGAATCCAATAAATGCTGGATTCTCCTATTTGTAGATTTCATTCAGCAATTCAGTATTTCTAGTTCCTGCAGTGTTCCTTTTGTATGTACTCTGTGGCCGTGGTGATTCTGTTTGGGGGGGTCTCCTGAATCCATATGTTAACATGTGATGTAGATCCTGCTGCTAATGTATCTGGCTCAAGCATTAGTACAGCTAATCGCAAATAAAGAAGTGTGTGAGAGAAGGCTGAGGAAGAACCTTCTTCTGAAGGTGTCTTAATCCTGGAAATGTTAATCAGAACAGAGCAGAATCTGTGGTTGAATCCTAGTGATGATGCTGTGATGCTGGAACTTCCGAGGTGAGAAAAGACAGCAGAGCAGTTGTCTGGAAGCTAACATTTGAAGGATCCATTGTATCCAGGGTGAGAAGTTTTGGATAAATAGTCTAAGAACATTTGAATGGTTAGATAAATTTGTTTCATCAGAGGCTATTGGACATAGATGAAATAGGATATTTGGGGGTTTCCATTGTTTCTAGTTAAAATAAAGCCAAACATTCAGCTTCTTTGAAGTGTTTCTCTTGGTTCTGTGTACATAATTCATGAGCTTCTTTATAGCAGTGAAGTTAGGTCCCAGTTTAAGCAGTTGTTCTGCTTTAGCTAAAAAAGGCAGTTAAAATGCCACAAAAGTTACTGTGTGAAAAATGTTCTAGAAGCCTTTTTCCCAGTGTGTAGGTCTGGTCTTCAAAGATGCTGATAACATCAGCTAAAGCTAAATCGAATGTAGCTTCTCATCTGATTTGAAAAGCTTACGTAAAGTAAGAACCGGAAATTGGTATTTTTGGATGGTTTGTTCAGCTCTGCATTGTAAGAGCAGATGAAATTACAATTAAAAAATTTGGAAGCATTACATTATTTTTAACTCTATTTTTTTGTAAAGCAATCCTAAAATTGCTTTCATTCCTGTAGATAGCTTTCTGTTCAGTACCAAATCTGTTAGAAGTACAGCAGAATACAAAATGATGATGATACTGAAACTGTGAAGTGCTGTGTTGCATCTTGTCTGTGAATGGGTGTTGTGTGCAGGAACACTGCAATTGATTCCCCTCAGCTTTCATTTGAATATGAGGAGGAGGAGGAGGAGGAGAAACAGGGTACAGATAGAGATTGAAAAATAAATATGTTGAAATCTTGTAATGAGGGCACATCCTAAGTCAAGCTGTCACTGGAACAGATTGCCCAGAGTAGCTCTGGATCCCTCATCTCTGGAAGTGTTTAAGACCAGGTTGTATGGAGCTCTGAGCAGCCTGGTCTAGTGAAAGGTATTGCTGTCTGTGGGGTTGGAACTTGATAATCTTTAAGGTCCCTTCCAAACCAGATGATTCTATGATCCTACAAAGTCCTGTCAGCTGTACCTGGTTGCCAAGACCATATTTCAAGGCTTCCAGGGTCCTCTAAGGCATCCTCTTTTGAAAGGTCCCCCATAAGAGGGTAACAATATAGATTACTTGGTTTGGCAAAACAACCTCTAGCTGTTTCCCCTCCCCTTCAGTCACTCTTCTATTGAAATATTATATTTTCTATGGCAGTTTGGAAATGGTAGAAATGTACTTGTCAGTTCATCCACAGTCAACTTTTTTTCTTGGAAAGATGGGTTTTACTCTGTATGGTAAGGCTGACTGTGCCAATCCTGTTTGGTGTGCCCAGTTACTCAGCAGAGACAAGAATGGCACATGGCGTTGTGCTCTTGTGTCTTAAATGGTGTCAGCATGTTTATACTGTTAAGAACTTGTATAGTACATTTCTGGACTGAGCTGCACTGCTGCACTGGATGACAAGCACTGGTTGGAAATTCTGTGTTACTGCACAGAAGTTGACTTAAAGGGTCAAAAATATGGTTAATATTTGACCTACATTAACAATGAGAGACTTAATTTTTTTCTCAAAAGGCAATATCATTGTCAAAATGCAGTCTGATGCACTGTCTTGGTTATTACATCGTGGAGAGATTTTGAGGGATGTGAGATTTATTCACAGGTGGAGGCAAGATTCTGTCTGAGAGAATAGCTTGGTCTAGCTTTTGGAGCATGCAGAGCAAAAAGTGAACCTTACAGTGGGTGAAGACTTTGCTACAGAACTGGAGTCTGGTAGACAGGAAGGCTCTAGCACTGCAGTTTGTGTCCTTGCCTCACACATACCTGCAGCCCTGCTTGGGGCACATTTCAATTCAGAACTTCAGTGTTCTTTTAACTTGTTTGGTTTTTTCTGGTTGGTTGGTTGGTTTGTTTTAAGGCAGAGCTTCTCAAATCAATTCTGTGGCACTGTTTGCTGGTCATAGGAGTATTGTGTTCCACCATGCCCAGGCTGAGATTGCCTCCCAGCCCTTCAGAACTCACCTGAGGGCAAACCTGTTTGCAGGATCAGACCCTACAGCAAACCCAAGGCTGATCTTAGGAGTTGTCAATTTCCTCACCATTAGAGATGCTCTCAAATGCATTAGTGGACTCATACAGTTCACTTTTAATCTTCACAGTTCCATGTATACAATGGCTATATATAAAAGTGTGCTGTATGTGGGCCTGTAATACAGCACATGCCAAACATCTTGTTTGCTTTAAGACTTAAAGGTAATGTTTACTTTGTTGAAGTCTGAAGTCAATAAAACTAAGAACTAATGTTTTTCTTCAGTGCCATGACTTACTGCTGTTCCATGAAAGCCTGGTGGCTCACTTTAATCACAGTATGATGGTAAACTAATAGCATCTCTTAGCTGCCTCTCAAGTCCAGCATTTCTCATCAATTTTCACTCTAAGTATATCTCAGGCAGCACTCATAGTGTCAAAAAGAAATAAAAGCTTCAGCCAGTTGGATTTATTTAGGGCAAATTGACTGTCTCATTCTAGCACTATATATTAGTGCTTAAATCAGTGCATTAGCTCTTAAGAAAAAGCAAGAGGAAGAATAAATGTGAAATAGATTTTGCCTGGATGCAGTCTAAAGAAGGCTGCCTTTCTTGGTAGGAAATGCTGAGGTACAATAGTTTAATGCACTCATAAGACGTACAAAGGACTTGAATGTTGGCTGGTTTCTGTTCTGTCTTGAGTGTAACCTGTGCCATGACTCGTTCAGCACCATGTTCATTGGTGGTGTAGCCTCAAATAGAAACCCTCTTCTACTGACATTTATTTATCTAATTTACAAAATTTATTTATCTAATTTACAAACGAGATATACTAGATTAAAAAATCTTATTTATTTAAAACTGGGATTTGAGAAAAATAGTGTAGATTTATATGAAGAAAGTTTAGAAAATTGTAAAATTCTGTGCAGTAGAAACGTATCAGAAAATACCTCGTAGAAATAAAACAGTGTGGCTGTATACTTCTAAAATTGCTTTCCTAAGTTCTTGAAGGATTTTGCACAAGAACAATTATCAGGAATGCTTAGTAGGTAGACCTGAAGCAAAACACCATGGTAAATTCTATGTCCAGTTAAGTCATGAAATATGCTAAATAATCGTGTGTGATCTTTGTTGTAGTATGCTTGTTCTGATAGTTCTGTAGTTCTATCTTGTTCTGATGGTTTAGAGATGTCAAAGGTTTTCGAGTAGTTAGGGTATCATTTCTACACTTACACAAAATATTCAAGTAGAATAGATGATCTTAACATTGTGGTGTTAGGATTCCATGACTATGGCTGATTCAGTAAGTTGCTGTGATCTCTAACAGCTCTGATTTTTTAAAAAGAATCCCGTAACTTGTCTCAAAACTGTGAAGACAAACACCACAGTGAGTCCAACTATAAACAAAGTCTTCTGAGTGATTTCTGCTTTCTGTAGGAACCTATTTAAACTTTTTTTTTCTTATTCCATTCTTTAAGAAATGATAAATTTGGAAAAAGTAGAGTACAGCTGATACCAACAAGATAAATGAAATTTACAATACTTGTTTCCTAAAACTAGCTGATAAATTATGTGCAAAAGTGTTAAGCCGCAAGAGGAGAAAGTAAAAGCAGAAAATAGTTGAATAAGTTCTTTACTGTTTAAGAAAAAGAAATAAAACACTTTGGTGGTTGCTAAGTATAAGTTTAAATTGGTATGTCTCATATATATGTTTATGCTACAGCTATTTGGGTTCTTCATGCATGTGCATCTTACTTTCTGAATATTGCAGTTCACTAGATAATGCTGACTTTAGAAGATCATGATATCTGTAAGCCATTCTGATGTGATTTTGAGTATGTTACTAAATGTTTGATTTCTGAATACCCAAGTTAGGCACCATCAACCTTAAAATATATTGGCATCCTTTGCTTCCCCCTACACACACTACCTTGAGAAAATCATGTGGATTTTGAAGTAAAATAATTTTCTTCCCATAAAGAGTAAGGCAAAAGAATGGTGATGATCTGGAACTTATTTTTCTGTACTAAGAGTTTACACTAGGTGGCATGCAAGGAAAGCCAAAATCACAAACCTGTCTTAAAGTCACTGAAGTTAAAATCTCAGACTTGTTTTGGGATGTTTTTACCTTCTCTTTTGATGACTTTTACATGTCTTTACAGGTTGAAATGTCCTCTTGCTGGTACAAATAAAAGATTCCTTATTAATACCATCAAAAACACGTTGCCATCTCAAAAAGAGCAAGACCAAGAGCGTGAGCAAAAGGAAGATGATAAGGAGTCTGAGCCAAACAAAAGCAGGAAAGAAGAAAAACCAAAGAAACGCAGAATTCACCCGTACACACCCAGCTTTCAATCCAGAAGGAGGGTCAGCTACTCTCCTCCAAGGCACCAAAGCAGGAACCAGCACACAAAGGATAAACATGAAAAGCGATCAAGCAAGCGATGAGGAGAGGAGAGTGACAAGTACCTGTTGTTACAAGTCAGGAGTGTCATTGAGTGTAGGAAAGCAGAGGTGTCTCAGTTTTTCAAGAAGAGTTGATGTTCAAACTTGAGTTTTGAACCAAGTTGCCTGTGTGAGAAGTAACCTTGAGGTAGCTTTAGAAACTTTTCTTTGAGACCTTTAAGAGAAAAGCAAAGTACAGCATAAAATAAAACTTTCAGTTGTTTTAGAACAGTCATTCCCTTTACTGTGTTCCTCTCTCCCCTTCTGACTAAGCCTAGGGCCTTGGTGATGGAGCGTGATACATGTGTCATTGTCTAATACAAATCATTTAGTCATGTCACTCTTTTGGAAATAAATTTAAATCAAGCAGAATTCTGTTTATTGTGTGAAGTTTGCAGAACTTCTTTGCTGCTAACCAATAAAGAAGTTTTGCTTATTTGGGTTAGAATCTCGAAGAAGAGAAAGCTGGTCAGTGCCTGGCCAAGCATATGCATTTTGTATAGAATATAAGAGATTTCTGTCTTTAATATAAAAAGAACAAATTTCAATTGGGCAATGCTGGTTTTGCTTTCCAAGAGGGACTGCTGGGAAATACTGTTTTTGCTTGTTAATGTATATTCACAAACCTATCATAAATAACAATAAACATTACCCCTAAAAAGCTGCAACTGCAATAATTGTCTCTGTTTAGACTTCCCTCTGTAAGGAAGTAGTTGGAACAGTCTGTTGTCATGGTGCTTTCAGAACAAACCCTGAAGACAAAATTTTCATCTTTTCTGTCTACTGCTAGAAAGTTTCCAAGTAAATATGTAATACTAGAAATACAGAGGTTATGCTTAAACTGTCAAATGCTCACTTTCCAAGCCTGTGTGACCATTCTGTAGTGGTACAGTTCTGAAACTTGTGACCATGAGCACAAATGATACCCATTGGCATCTACTATGTCTCACTTCTGTTTGTGTTACATGAACAAACTTCTACGTGAAATATTTTGTATTTTACTGTTCTCAGAAATAATTGTTTTCAACGTAGGTTTGTTTTAGAGTGTATTGACAATAAAATCGAAAACGTTCATTGAAAGTGCCCTGCGGAATGAATGCTTTTCATGGGTTTCTTACCTGAGATGTGCCTCTGTGCGGGACGGGGGGACCGGGGTTCCGGGGCCCGTCCGCCTTGAGTCAGAGCAAGAGTGCCACCTATAGGCCTGTGAGCGCCTCGCCGCTGCACGGTCCTGCCTCCCGAGAGCTCCTGGAGCTGCGCCCCAGAGGGACAAAGCGGGGGCTGCTCTGGCTGCATTTTGGTGCATGAACTGGGAGTTGCTCTTCTGAGTAGCGGGAAGGTAGAAATACTGGCGCTGAGCCCACTAGAGACTGGCAGGGTCAGCATATCCAACGAAATAGGATGCTTCAACGTTTCCCCTGAGGAGTTATGTACAGGTCCTCAATTTCCCTGCAAGACCCACAGCACTAAAATAGAACTCAGCCTTTCAGAAAATTTACAGTTATTTAGGTGGGATCAATGAACAGGTAGTATTTTTGGAGAATACAAGGGCTGTCTTCAGTGTCAATAAACAGATGGTGTTTGCAGTCCATATTTTGTTGAGGACAATCGCTGTTGTGCACTCCTTAATAATCCATTTTGGAAGGACAGCAGCTATAACACGGTCTGAGTTCTGCTGCAGTGACAGTGCTGGATGGATGTGACTTTGAAGCAGAGAATTCATCTCACCATTGGTCAGAATTTGACCTGGAGGTTGTTCCACAGAAAAAAAATTTGTGAATTCTTGCTGGTCTGGCTTGTGCTGTTATATGCTGTCCTGAGAGATTTCAACTCTCAGGCCTTCAAACACCACTTTGGCATAAGGGCTGTTGTTGATGCTATATTAATTTTTGCCAGGCTTTCAGGTAGGGAAACTGATTAGAGCATGCTCTCAAAATTAGTCTGGATTGCTGATAATGCGTGCATACTGGAAATGCTCAGCTAAAGGATCTGACATGATCTGCACTGATAACTAGAGAAAGCTTTTTATCAGTGGTGGTGGTGGTAGGTTCAGATTCAATTCCACATTTTACTGACTTACAGAATATGCACAAATTTTCTTGCATTGGTTAAGTCCATCATTTAATGCTTTTTTAAATGTACTTAATAAAAACAAAATCCTCCACTGCTCATTAACTGTTCTTAAGACAACTCTTTATAGAATCACAGAATGGGCAAACTTGGAAGGGAGCACAGTGATTTTTTAAATAAGAACTTGGGTGCACAAAGCCAGTTTTGTATTTTGTCTGCAGTTGCTCATATTGTGTATCCCCAGCATCATGTTTATAAGGCAACCTAAGATAGGATTTAACCCTGAAAATAAGACTTGTACCTGACTTTTCCAAATGTGTTACTAACTGCTGTGCACTTGTTACTTGTAAAAGTGCCTTGTCCTTAAATAAATATGTAAATAAATAGTATGTTCTTGGTCTCAGCTCCCCTAGTTACTCCCATGGGAAGGGAATGCACCTTACCTTAGTGTTGCTGCAGCAGTACTTCACAGATGTTCCTTGTTAATCTGTGAGCTACCAGTGATGTCTATTTAGTTTCAGTGCACATCATGTGCATAAAGTTTATTCAGGTGAGACTATTCTCTTGCCATAGCCAGAACAATTTGTTCTTTAGACTTTATTATTATGTTAGATAGAAATCTTCCAAATGTTCACTTTCATCAATCTGGTACTGAATGTAGATCACAAAACAATGTGAAAGAGGAGAAAACATTTTATGTAGCCTTCATGAAATGCTTTTGTTAGTTTTGACTGTCAGAGAGATAGTAACATGCAGTTCTTGCATTCATTGTACAGCCTCCTCTCTTTTGTAAATCCAATCTGAATTATTTACAATGAACCTTGAACGTCCAAGAAAAGCCCGACAGATTTCATGTATAACACAATTTAAGGGCAAAAACACAGCCTCTTTTTTAGACTCTTTTTCTGGACACTCTAAACCAGAAGTTTCTTGAGGTGCAGTTGAAAGAATGTTTCTTAGTGATCATGAAATTTCTACAGAAAACTAGTTAACAAAGGAGATGTAAATGTTTGTAGATCAATGGAATAATGTAGCAGGAGGGGGTTGCTTTTCCTGCACAGAGCTGGTTTGGGCTCTTTTTTGTTGTGGCTGCAAGTTGATCACCAAGAAGCATGTTTCCTCTCCTGTCCTGTCGAAGCTCTCACTAATAATTATGTGCTTTCAGTTAATTAAGCTGGAACAACACAAAAGCAGACTTGTTTGGATAAGTAGCAAGAAAACATATCTGGATTGTGTTTGAAGAAGGATTTTAGTCATTTTACCAGTGGAGTCACTGATCCACCAAATCTTTATTCATGTGAGTGATCTTTGCACTTGCAAATAATCCTGTTTGTAGCTCAATATCTATGAATGAAACTCCTGTCTGCATTAATATACTCTTTGTTTTAGTGACTGTCAATAGGAAATAATCAAGAGTAAATGTTAAAGAGCACATAGCTTCGATTAAAAGAAAGCCTTAAAAATTTTACCTGCAGAAGGTGCTGCAGCAGCAATATGACCACTCATCCCAATATCAACTGTGTAACTACAACCAAAGTCTGGTTTTGGGAAACTTGAGTGGGCATTCTGCTCGGCTTGAGACTCTGTCTTCTGAATTCTTCAGCTTTTCCTGGTAAAGAATTGCCTGTGCCTTTTAAAGGACCACATGAGGGATGAAAGTTTGCCTAATGCTTGTCATTTAAAATTTCTCAAAAATGCCAGCAAGCAACTAATCCTTCAAGACCAGCGACAACTGACAATTGCTGGAAATGAACTGTTGTTTAAGTTAAATAATAATAGTATTAAGAAAGGAGTATAACACATGAAGGAAAGCCAAGGCCCTACATGAGCTGTTACCTTATCTTGATTCTTATTATATTATATTCAAATGCATTTTTCTCTACCTGCCATTGCTCCTTTAGGCAGTGCTGCTGCATGGTCAGTACCTCTCTGAACCCCTCCATGCAGAGAAGGCACTTGCTAAGTCCCTGGAGAACAGAAAATGCTTTGTCTAGAAGAGTTTGAGTGTTACCCCCTTCTTTCTCGCCATTTACTAAGTTGGGGGATGCCCCAAGGAGAGACAGGTGAAGTTTCCCATGTTTCAGCTCTCCACCTCCCTCCCTGAGGACTCCAGCAAGACACTGTGTGGGGCATGGCTACTGGAAAGACCTCCTTCATGGCAAGCACCTGAGTCAGTCTAGTTAAATAAATCTCTGTGAGAAAGCCAAGGCTCCTAGGGAAGTGGCTGGTCCTGTGTCAAGGAGTAAACCCACAGCTGGTGTGAATCAGGGGAGTTCTGCTACTCTGAGCTCCTGCACACGTCCTGCCTGCCAGAAGTGCTGCAGACCTGCAGGTAGATGTACAGCTCCTTGCAATGTCTGCCTGGCAAAAGGACTGAGGATCAGCCCCGCTGTGGGGGAATTCCTGAGGGTGCCTCTGCATCTGCCTCATCAACAGGTCTCATTTAGACTTGGATTTCTGCAGGAAATTTCTTGTGACAAGAAAGGGACCAGGAAGGCACAGCTCTACCTTTCTGTAGCAGGACCTATTGCAACCTGCCCAGTAAGCTCCCAGCTAAGAAGTGAGTTAAATTAGCAATAAAAGTCAACTGTAATGAATTTTATCTGAACTTCATTTTTTTTGCCCATGAAAAATATTTTCCCAGGTATCTATGCCCTAGGAAAGGAATGGTGAGCCCCCACCGTACTCCCATTACTTAAGATGCACCTCCAGCCCTTGCTGCTAACATTTTTTCCTTTTTTTTATCCTTTCTAGGTTGAGTTCTTTAATAATTTCGTGTCTCTTTCAGTCTAGGCTGCAGCCTGGGAAAAACAAACCTGCTAGCCTGGCGAAAGCCAAACACACATGGCCCAATTACCAGCTTCCCCACTGTTCCTTTGGGCTGGCTGGTATTCTCCCTGCTTTTGTGTTGCTGCCTGCTCCCTGCCTCTGAGCAGCTTCCTTTGACTCCGCTCCATGCAGCCAGGCAGAACAAGATCCAGCAGGTAAACTGAGGAAGGGCTATTGTCTATCTGCCCCTCGCCGGATCGCTGCAGTTTATCTGCCAGCAGAGCTTCCTGCAGGCATACACCTCTGTGAAGAGCTGCTTTGCTGTGGAATTAGGGAAAACACCTTGTTCTTTGCATGTGAAATGCTTGTGCTTGTGGAGAGGAGCATTGGTGTGTCTCAGCAGGCCAGGAATTGTAGGTGGGGTGCTGGACACAAGGTCATGTCACTCCAGCTCTGTGTGGTGCTTGTCTGTCCTCCAGCCGGTGCCTTGGCTGGCACTTGTCCTGAATGCCCTGGGAAGAGCCAGGAGGATGGATGGCATTGTGTTCACAGCCGTGCGCTCCCACAGCTCTCCTGGAGGAGGGAATGTGTGGGAGCAGCACGGTGAGGATGGGGCCTGGCTGCCGGGGGAAGGATGGTGCCCACTGTTACCTGTTGGTACCATTTGGGAGGTGGGCAGTGGCAGGCCCTAGGGGCAGGTGCTCCCCGTGGCAGGGTCTCAGCTTGTGCCTCTACCAAACTTCCCTCTGCAGCTGCAGGGGTGTCCACCTGGAGGGGACAGGAGAGCAAACTGTTCTCTAAATGTGTTGTGCCAGCTGGGATCCCCTGGAGAGCTCTCGGGGCGATGAGGAGTGCCAGTCCTATGTCCATTTGTCAGGCTTGTCCCCCTGTGCCAGCTACCCAGTCTTGCTGAGATGTGAGCTCCCCAGGCTCAGTGATGAGGACATGGCTGAGGACCAGCTCTGCACAATGACATCAGTTCATCCTTCAGCTCTAGGAATGCTGCCTCACACCTGCCTGGCTGCAGCACCCTAAACGGGGCAGCCCCAGGCAAGCTGCCCACGCTGAGCCTGGCGCCCTCTGCAGTGGGGCTTGCTGGTGCACCCAAAGCTGTGCCAGGGTCACAAGCCTGGGATTAGGTGGGTTTCTCCTGCAGACTCAGCCGAGTAGCGTAAAGGTGCGAGGTGCCAGCCACACAGCCGGCTGCTGGCACCTGTCCTGGAGAGCAGGATGCTTCTGGACCTGCAGTGGATGCCCTGAGGCAGAGTACCCCAAATGTCCAGCAGCCCCAAGGCTGCTCTATGAGTTAACAACCAAAAATCAACTTTCAAGGGTGAGAACAGACCAGAAACAAAATATCTTCCCCATCTTTTTAATAGCACAACTAATTAAATAGATTTGCCCTTCTCATAGGGTTTAGAGTTCGTGAAGGATTTTTGTGTGGGGAGGGAGCCAGCAAGGGAAGCGCTGGACAGAAGCTTAGAATGTATCTCCCTCTCAGTGCTCAGTTTGTAAAACAAATTCTTCAGACAGGTGCTTGAATTCACAGGCTCTTCAGAGGGAATTTATCAGCCTTCAGGAATATACTGGCTAAGAAAAAAAAACCGTATCACCATCAGCTGCAAGGAGGGAAAAGCTAATCATCTAAACTTTAAGGCGGGAGAGGTGCAGCTGTCAAAGCTATAAGGTAAATGAGCCTGAGGCTGAAATGGTTTTTGCAGCAGAACTCTGCTCCCTGTTAAATAGGGGAGATTGAACTATAGCACTATTCCACTATTCCCTGGTAATGCACCATTTTGGGGCTGACTGGGTGGTCTTAAGTCCATTGCCACAGTGGTTATATCGCTGATACCAATCAAGGCCCCGCAGCTGAGACCCTGAGTGACCTGCTTCAGCAGCTTTTTTCAAACCCCAATTCACTCATTTGTGTGGGATGCTTTTCTGCTACTTTATTTATGGGATTACATAAATGAGCCATTAAAAATGTAAATCTTCAGAACAGTTGAATAATACAGATTTAAACAATAAGCTCAGGGCGGTACAGTACAGAAACTTCCCCGAACCAGCAGTACTGCACCATCGTGGCTATGGCAACAATAGTGGGTTAAGGGAAAGAGAGAGCAAGGAGGAAAATAAAACGTCCCAGCATTGTTACAGTCACTGGCACCACAGAAAGATTAGGGATTTTTTTTTTTTCAGAGTATTAGAACAATAATGAAGATGTGTCATTATGCACCACAAAGGAGACCATGCCATCCCTCACATAGTGCAGGTGTCAAAACAATCAGACTGGCCACAGAATTGAGTTTAAGTGAAGTTTGTCCTACCTCACCACAAAGCATTTAACCCTTCCAGGTCCAGAGCCAACTACCATGGCTAGTGCAGGCTCTTTTCCTCTCTCCTGTGCCATTAGGCATCTGCTCTGTGCATCCTTTTCCATCAGCAGCGGCAACGGAGCTGTACACTGTGTACCTTGCTGAGGAGGAGTTGGCTGCAGGTTTTATTTGGCTTTCACTGTGCTTATATCATGTTAAATTACCTGGTGAAGCAATAACACAGAGAAGAATTGTACTGAGGTTTGGTTAAATCCCACAGCAAGCTTCTCTCTGCAAAGGATAAAAACATGGAAGTAGCTTCTAAGCTCTGCCAGGTTCAAAATATCTGAGCTATAATAGCAGTCTACTGATTTTCCCACTTCAGAGGTGCATTTTAGCTATTACATAACAATCCTAATGTGACAACTGTAGTGAGAAAGATGAGCACACCTTGCAAACAAGCTCTGAGACACATCAGTGCTCTCCCTAGAACCACATTACAGCATGTGTTCTGCTATTTCAGTAAGCTTTTCCTATCATTTAGTTCTGGAATTGAGTAGGTATTTTATGTAAGTAAATTTGGGAGAGTAAATCCGGGAGAGTAAATTCAGGAATTCATATGAAAGGCATATAACCTCTCGATTTCAGAGGTCACCACTCCCTGAAGTTTAATATTTCTAACCTAAAGGCAAATGTATACCTCTACCATCCTAAGTCCTATGCTGTAAGATGGGCAAAGTTTCTTCCCAGTGAGTCACAACTCACTTGCAAGAAAGACCATGATCCAACCAAACCAGAGCTGTGTTTATAGGTCTGACCATGATGGCAACAGCTGAATAAAGATACAATATTCTGAGTTGCTTGTAAAAGCTTATAAATTAAGTGTCTTCTGGGGAAAAAGAAAGCAGTTAAATTCTTCTGCAAATAATGTAAGTAGGCAAGGTGTGAAATGGCTTCCAAGTGAAGTTTTCCACAGCAATGGTTTTCCATGCATTGTTGTACTTAACTTATCCTTAAGACACCCTATTTCAGAGCTATGGGACTTGGTCTGGATTCCTTTTTTAAATCTGTGCAAATCCATAAACCAAAGAGTTACTGTGAATTTATGCTGGTGCAAGTTTGAAGTGAAGCTGTTTTGTAGTCTATTTAGTCCCTAAAGTTCAATATCCTTTGCTGACTTTTGCTACTTTTCCTTTCTGTAGTCTGTTTACATTAGTTTATCAATATCATAAAGAGTTTTTAGCATTATTATGACACTCAGCATTCAACCTAGCATCACAGAGCAGGTGAAGTTGGAAGGCATCTCTGGAGATCACTTGGTCCAAACCACCTGCTCAAGCAGGGCCACCTAAAGCTCATTGACCAGGACCATGTCCAGAAGACTTCTGAATATCTCCAAGGAGTTATGAGTATCTCCAAGCATCACACTGTGATGATTTGTTATTGACTCAGCTGCTTACTGGCAACAGTGTGACTGATTTCACTGTTGTAGATAATGGACACCATCAAAGCATGTTGACTCCCTAATATTTTGTACCTGCTGTAATGGGACAAGAAGAATTCCTGGTAGTGGAAATGGGAAAATACTTCAAGAATACTATGATTATCAATTATGCTAGCATAAAGATGTTTGTTTTACTGATGGTGGCTCTCCCAGTGGGATTGTTTCTTTGGCTTGGAGGAAGAAAGAGATGAAATGGGAAATTTGATTTATTGGCAAAATAGAGAGGCCACAAGAGCACAGAATGCAGACAGCTTTATGCTAATGAAGAAAGTCTTCCTCTGGGAAGGAAGATATGAATATGAGCCTTTTTGAGATCACTGGATTGATCTCAGGGCAGAATTAGGGTAGTAGTATAGATGGATCTTTCTCCCAGTCCAAGAGATGGCATTTCCAGATGTTCTGCCTTATTGTGTGTGATGAGTTACAGGTGGCTACAGGATTGGTCTGTGCAGCCGTGGGCACTCAGAGGGCAGGTCATGGACTGCAGCCCCATCCAGCCCACCCACCAGGTGGGCAGCACTTCAGAGGGGCTGCACATGTTGGGCAGCCCCTGCAGGAGTCCCCAGGTTAGCTTTGCCACCTCAGAGCAGAAAGTGGAGAAGGCTGATGCAGAGGGAAGCTGGCCTTGAGGAAGGTTTTCTGTGGGTTAATGTGTAATGTGCATGTTCAGGCTTCTAAAGTACTGTGCACTGAGTGATCTGGATCCAGGTTTTTAAGTGTATTTAAAGAAGTAGCAATGGTCTACAATCCTGTTTGCTTCAGGGGAAAAGCTGAATATTAATCTTCAACTTTTCAATCTGAAAGCAGGTAGTTCATGGAAAATAGAGGCTAAAGGAGATCAGCCACTCCATCATCCTTATGTACACTCTTTTCTTTGTTATTCATTCTACATCAGCTCAAGCAAGTACTTAATCTAAATCAGACTGTAGCCCCTCTGGTATCATCAAAGTGGTTTTTCCTCTTTGTTCCCTCAGTCACCAGCATTGAAGGAAGCTTTGTGGTCTTACCTAGTTTAGAACCTCTCTTATGATTCAGGAATAAAAAATTTGAACCTCACTATGGGGGAGGGAGGGAGAGGGAAAGAGAGGGAAAAGGGGAGGAAGGGAAGGGAGGAGAGTAAGAGGGAGGGGAGGGAGGGAAGGGAGGAGGGCAAGAGCTTTTTTAATTATCTGGTATGGTGTAAAGAGTGGCATGGGGGAGTGCAAAGCACAGCATGCAGGGAGTAGTGGTGACTGTCACAGTCTGGAAAGGGCTTGGGAAGTTCTTGTAGCAACAAGTCCTTCTGCTGAGCCAGAAAAGAGACAGAAACCTTTTCTGCCTGCAGTCTGTGGTTCCTGGACAGATCTGAAGAAAATCTCCTACGCCTGAAGGTTTCTTTCTTCATCTGTATCATTGGTTTAATCAAAAGCTTCCAGTATACCGACACAAAATGCTTTCTTCACTTCTTTCTCCTTTCTTTTTTAACCTGTTTTTCCCCAGATGAAAGTGACAGTTTGACACCCTGAATAAGGCTAGATTTTGCCCTCTCATAAACCACAAATGTAATTGCAGGAACAATGTTGACTATGACCACATGGCTAAAGAAAGGAAGAATCAAAAAAACCAAAAATAACCAGTGTGAATCCAAAGTGAAAATGAATGGAGTCTGTCTCATTCATAAATGTCATACGAGACTTTGGTTAAAAAGGCAAGCCTGTCATCCCGAGGCCAGCAGCTGTTGTTATGTTGAACAAAATGGATACAAATGGGTATTATTTTAAAGTGAAATGCTTAATCCCAGGCCTAACAAGCCCACTGTCCTCTCTGTAACCCTGTGTCATACAAGCCATGATCTCCAGTAGAGGGCTTGATTGCACAGGAAATAAAATTCCCTGGCTGTGCCCTACCAAACCGACAAACACCCTGGCAATGTTTGAGTTACTATGGCAATCACAAAATAGGAAGGCCTTTTCTTCTTTTCCCCATCTCTGCATGCAGCCACAGGCTGCTCCTGAATAGCTCACATCTGCAAAAAGTTTTAACACGGTACTCAGATAAAGAAAAGGATCCCAAAAATGGGCATTGACCCGTCTCAAAAAATGTTGCAAATTTTATATACAAGAATTGGGGAGCTGTGCCACTTTGTGCAGGTTATGTCATAATGTGAACAAAAAGGGATAAAAGCTGATGAAGGCTTTTGCTGCCAAATATGGAGAGAGGGGAAAAAGCATAAGTAAATGACAGCTTTAATGCAGATGTAAGAAGAAAAGTCAAAGATGGGTGACAGAAAGTTGCTGGTCAATGAATAAGGGAAAAATTTCTAACACAAAAACCAGACAAAAGAGTAAAATACAATAAAAATCTCACTATAGAGAATACTGAGAAAAGTCCCAAAAGCACAGTGAGCAAAATCTTGGAGCTATCAAACCATGTGAAACGGACATGTGGTTCTTTAGAGTGGCCCATTTCAGGCATTAATAGTTCCTATTATAAAGGGGGAACCTGATCTCTGGCCTGGAAAGCTTTCAAGAAGCAGACTTTTTACAACAAAATTGAAAAGCAAAACAAAACTGAACCTTTCTGCCTTGCACAAATTAACTAGGATTTTGGTCTTTCCAGACAAATTTGGTCCTGCATAATGAACTGTTACACATTTTACCAGTTTTCTTTGGACAAATGCTTTCTGGTAATGAAGAATAATTACATATTTAAATGGAGATTTGCTTTCTGGCAGATCTGGCAGATCCCGTGCTTTCTGTCAGTACACTTTCCACCATTGAAATATACTCATTTTTGATGATGGAAACTGAACTTTACCAACAAGCTGATTTCAAACACCTAACTTAGATGCTGGCACAGAGTGTGTGAACGTGTGTTAAGTGCCTGATGGTCTCACCAAGTTGTTTAATCCCAACAAAAAGGGGAAAGGTATGAATCCAGAATTTAACATACAGCTCTGCTGCTCTGAGCTAGCTGTGACTCAGATGTCTGGATCCGAGAGGTAAGAGCTGGAAAGTGCCACCACCATCTTCCCACAGGGTAGCTCCATCCCTCAAGAAGGTTCACTGAGAGTAAATTTATTCTTAATTTGTTCTTAATCTTAGATTCAATTGACATGTTATAGCTTCTGAAAGTATCATTGCACTTTAAAAGCTCTTACTGACAAGTCACATTAATCACTGGCTTCTGAGAAAGGCTTAATGTGAGGAAATGAATGAAAATGGCATAAACCGTTCACAAAAAAAGTCCAAAGGGCCAAAAGAAGCCCCAAATCCAGTAAAAGTGGGACTGCATTATACATTCATTGACTCTTGTTCTTTTGGGGGTGTTTTGGTATGAAAAGAAAGAGACAATGGAAGACAATAGCAGTACCTTATCAAAGTTCATTCAAGCAGCTATTTCAAATACTTTTAACGGCTTGTCACTGGGTCTTGCAAGTCTCCGAGAGTCTAAACACTCTGTCACATTTGTGTACTAACCACTTAAAGTGCTGCTAAAGCCTTTTGACCTGGACTGACTCTCCTTTATCTAGGTCAAAATGCAAGGCAAAGCCTTTGTGTTCCACGGCCTTCATTAAATTCATTGATTTGACCTGTATTTTAAAGACCAAAAGTCAAATGGAATGGGAAGTTAAAGTTCCCATACAAAATCTTCCACTGAGCACTTCAGTGCCTCCTTGAACTATGTAACATACAGAAAAGGCCATCTCACGGCCATTTGAAGTGTGGGCTATAGCTGGAGTGGCAGTTTTGTCCAGTTTTTTCAAGAGCTTTGATGGAATTCATCAGAGCTTTCCCTCTCTTAAACGAGGACAAAAAAAGTTGAAGCTTGCAGACAGTCCCACTGGCCATTTTTTCTTGCCCCGAGTCATCTGTTCAGCAGGGCATAGCAAAGTTCAGGGGCAGATAAATAATATTTAAATCTCTTTAGCACACAGACAGGCGGGGATGAGATTTGTTGCTTTGCGTTAGACTCTTGTCATGCTCAGGGTCAACCGCACTGTCGGGGAGAAAGAAGTGACCAGCTTTCACTGTATCAGGAAATAAACTTCTGCATTTGGAGATCAGGTTTTGCAGCTCGTGTTTGGTCTGCCTGGAAACACAGCATAAAACCTAAGGCCTTTAGAGAATAAGCATAGGTCTAAGTCCCAGTTTAGGCTTCAACATGGACTCAGACATCAAAGAGCTGGAAACCTGGGGGCTCACTGAGCCCTGGTAAGAAGGACCCAGGGATGTTTCTGCATGTGGCTGACCCTCTTGGTGTTGTGGGTTTGAGAAGGGGCAGACTGACTGTGAACTGGCAGGGGCAGTCCAGAGGCAGGGGATAGGTCAAGAGCAGAAGCCAAGGTCCCTGTCTTTCCCCTGGGATGCCATTGTGTGAGTCTGGATTGGACCGGTCACCTTGCTTGCCTGGCAGAGGTTCATGGTTTATTTACAACAGGAAGAGTGGAGTGAAATAAAAATAAATTGCAAACATGAGAGTGAACTTCAGTCAAATGACAGGCCACACAGATCTTCAAAAACAACTTGCCTCAGAGAAGATCTGCAGTTTTATAATGTCAATAAAAGTTATCATGCAAGATCCAAGTATTTGGTGGCACAACCTTCCAGAAACAAATTGTTTTCATGACTGGCATTAGGAGGGAGATTCAGCTGCCCAGAGGTACTAGGTTATGTGACTGAAGGCTCAACCCAGTGAACACAAAGTAGAACAGAGGAGCAGTGGTGACACTGCAGCAGTCCCCATAATCCGGTCGGAGTAAACCAAGATAACCTGGTGGAGGTCCTGACTTTCCCAGGGCTCTCACAGACAAAGCACCAGGCCCATGGGCTGCGGAAAACAGCTCCTAACCGAGAGGGTCCCCACTCACCTTAAAGGCTGAGGGGGTTGGTGCCTTTGGAGATGAGGGACTGAGTATGAGAAGACTGGGAAGACAGCAAAAGGAAAGCACAGAGAGATGTTAGCCTGTGCTGTGTTTGGATTCCTGCTCAGCCACAGTTTGGCCATCTCAACACCCACTCTTTTTCCTCTTTCCCTTTGAACACAGCTAGCTCTTCATGGCCCCTTGGAGTAGCAAAGCTCTCAGGAGCTTTGAAGAAGTTAAAATGCCTTCTCAGGAGCTTCCAGCAGAATGCATCCAGCTCCGAGCTGATGCAAAACCAGTGCTCTAGTCCATGAAATGAATGAGCTCAGTAAACACAGCAGCTCATATGGGATGGCTGATGAGTTTGTGTTCAACAGAAAGTCCAAGAGCAGGTTAAATCCCCTTCATGTAGCTGTAGGTCTGTAAAAGTGTAGGCTCTGCCTCTATTTCTAAGTTCACAGAATTATGATTTTATGTACCTCATCACCTCAAAGATGAAAGGAAGAAGCAGAAACAGCAGACAGAAAGCTTTTGGTGTTGGCTAATGGCAGAACATCATCTTACAGAAAGGCTAGCTGGAAAAATGGAGGTATGAAGGAAGGTTTCTATAGCTTTTGATTGAACCCTGTAGTTCCCAGAAATCTTCCAAGGGCATAGTGTTCATTCAAAAGAAGCAATTGCAAACTTAAGGAAAAAAAACACCAAACCAAATCTGAAACAGCCTTTTGAACCATTATTTTCTGTTATTCTGATTTTGTACAAAGTCTGATTCCAAAATCTAGATCAGGAGTCTGGAACAGAGCTGGTTTATTTGACATTTTCTTGTTGCAAAATTATCTGTAGAAGGATTTTGTTTGCCTTAATTATTCCCCCATAGTGGTGTTCTGCTCAGCACTGGGCAGCCTCTGGATTGTCTGCAGATTCCTTGTCTATTGCTTTGCACATTTCCAAGACTTTTTTTATGTTTTGTGACTGGGTCATAGCTGGTAACTTAGAGACACTATTTTCTCATGTCCAGTTGGGCAATTCCTGGAGCTTTGAAGATTTACCAGATGATCCCTCCTACTGTGACTCTTCATGGAGGAACATGTTTGCCAGGCTCTGTGTCCATGAATATCCTAAGAAACCATATTGCCCTCACATTTCTGGAAAGGAATGAGATGAAGAAGGAATTGAATGCCACCAAAGAAGTCTGATTATTTTGTATTCGGGAAAACATTTACAAAAAGCTGTTTGGAGTTGACTGTAAACAGGGTCACTCTAAAACAATGTTTCTATTAAAGGAATACAGTTTCTGACCACCAGAGCAGAATAAAAGTAGCTCCAGGACCGCATTGAGAGATGTGAGAACCTTCTTGTCCATGGCATGCGCCCCTTTCCTGCCAGTCCAAGGTGGTCCTCTTTGCAGTGAGAGCTTTCCTTGGGCTCTGGGGGAAGCAAGAGTCCTTTGGGGAAGAAAACTGCAGAAGGTGAACTTGAGACACACCCTAGCGGGTCAGGGCAGAGGACCCATCCACTCCTCCTTTGTTGTGGGCAGTAGGAGCTCCTGGGAGGGAGAGAACAGGATGTTTATCACTCGCTGTGGAAGCCCCAGCCCCAGAGGTGATGGGATGTTAGTGGGAGGTACCTGCACAGATCCTGAATCCCAGCTGAAGAGCCTGCTGTTAGCAGATGTGTCTAATCCAGTTGGGAACCTGCTGGTACTACTCAGCTTTGCATCCTCCCATGGACACGATTTCCAGACATTTGCTACCAGCCATGCACTGATCTCTGTTTTAAACTGATCTCAAATTTCCCTGAGCACTCCCTGGGATTAAGGGATTTACTGAACAGCAGTTCCAAGTTTGCCTTACCAATCACATTTGTGGTTCGGTGAACTTTGCACATAACCCCTCAGCCCTCTCCCCTCTAAACCAAGGAGCCTCTTTAGTGTCCTCACCTAAAGTGGCTGCTTCACCCCAGAGTCATTTTCATTGTCTTTTTTGCTCTTCTGACTTTACTACATCCTTCTTGTGATGCTGAGACCTGAGCTGCGCCCAACAGCCAATGCACAAGAGAAATAAGGCTTTCAATCTCTCTTCATCCTAAAAAGAAAATGAAAAAGGATACAAAATGAGATCAGTGGAAACTATGTTATGCACAGTGTAGAGGGTTGTTTTATATCTTGAACACCGTGGGTAGCTTTGGCTCAAACGAGGTTCACAGTGGGAGAGATTTTGTCCATGTGACACCTACTGGATGCTCTGGTGGCTGCAGCACACACAGGCTGCCTCCTGAGCCAGGCTGCTTAAAAATATGAGTCCAGGTAACAACCCCTGAGCTCAGGCTGCACATCTCTGAAGAACAGAAACATGGGCAAGCCTCACACATGCCCCAGGTAGGATGTACAACTGATAGGCTACGGTTTTTTATCAATTTACGTAACAATTTTGATGTGTCCTCTTTATTTTAATACTTGCTGTCTTTACTTGGAAGTTTGAAGCCTATGAACTGTGAAGACTACAGCTAATTCAAACTATGGCTGTTTGAGGAGCAGAAAGGAAAACATAAAGCATTTAAGGCTCATTTTATTCTGATTAACTGCAGTCAGCACTAGAGGCATATTATGCTGATTCAGATATGTCACAAGAAACTTTCCCTGCTTGAAGAACTTGCAACCAAAATGGGTAAGGGATGAAAAGGGGGAACAGGACCAGTGAGTGAAGGGTGATGCTACATGTGGGACCAGAGAGATGTAAAGCCTGGCTCTTTTATTGCAAGATTTATGGTCTTAGAAGAAAGATTTTTCACACAATAAAAGTATCCTCAAACACTCCTACCTTTGTCCTCTCTGCCCCCCTAATCTCCTTGTCAAGACAGTTCCACAGAAATTTGCTCTCAGAAGTCAACTGGTGAGTACGCCACAGTTACTCTTGCTTTGTAGGAAGACACAGCAAAACAACTTACTTGAGCTGAAATCATAGCTCAGACTGAAAACTCTCTTCATGCAGAAGTGCAGTGCTGGCAGCTCTGACTCGCAGCTCAGTCCCAGTCCCAGTCCCAGCACAGGGGTGTGGCAGGGAGGTTGCTCTTGACCATGGCAGCCAACCTCCGCTCTGCCCACAGGAATGTCAGGGTCACCTCTGGGACCAGCAGTGCTTCCTGGGGAATTCAGCACAGCACAGAGCACCCAGGGTCACAGGGACAGCCACCAGTACCTCTGTGTTTGACGGGGGCCTGTACCATTGTTTGCACCTCAGGCTTTTTGTCCTTACAGACCTCGAGAGCTTTCTCTTTCTCCTTGTTCTCACTTCTCTTCCCAGCTCTTCTCTGCAGGTGTACAACTGTACTTTCACAAGCAGCATCAGCTGTGCACAAGCACAGCCATCCTCTGCAGGGCACCAGCACACCTGGGAACAGCTCACATTTCCAGCACAACTGCAGAGCAGCAGCACTTGAATGCCAACATAAACACCCCAAATGGTTGGGTTTGTCTCTGCTGCCATCATGGGAGTTCCCGCAGCTCCCACTCTGCCGTGTGCATCCTCCCGGGCCACCTGTGGCAGCTGGGATGACACCCAATTGATACCACGGGAGCACAAAGCCTTGGTGTTTTACCTTGTCACTTAAACTTTCCCAGGGGGAAGGGC
Source organism: Serinus canaria (assembly GCF_022539315.1). Lineage (NCBI taxonomy): Eukaryota > Metazoa > Chordata > Aves > Passeriformes > Fringillidae > Serinus > Serinus canaria. The sequence continues at coordinate 45,854,195 of NC_066313.1, forward strand.
ATTCCCTGCAAAATGCCTGCCTGAGCCCCATCAGGTGGGAGCCTGTGGCCTTCTGCACTGAAGAGTTGAGGAGAGTTGTGTTAATCCTGCAGGTCCTCCTCATCTGACAGCCTTGTTTGCCGAGCTGTGAGCCAGTACCAAAACCTAATGATGTGCTACCAACACCCATGGCAAAGACAAGGCCATTTAGAGCAGAGAGACGAGCTGAGTTAGCATAAAAGAAGAGGCATCAATCACCATTCCCCCAAGACAATGGCGATAATTTAATGGCTGTTTTTTAAGAAGAACTGACACTATACAAAGATTGAGGAGAAAGGTCTGGTAGGCTTCACCTGCAGCTGAGAGCTATTTGTTCCCATTGTGCCAACCCAGAGCGAGGTTTGAAATGGCAATTTCTGCAGCTGGCATCATATGCATCAAGTTATGCACACAGCTAAGGGCTGTGTGGTTTTACTAATGAATTAACTTTCTATTGAATTTTAAATGTAACTGCAGAGCTGTTTAGCATGATTTTTCTTCCATGAAAATAATTCAGCTTTTTTGAAATTATTTCCCTTTATCAATTCTATAACACCTTTTTCTATTGGGTTCACAAAAATCAAATTCAGACTTGGGACAAGAATTTGCAAACCTAATGCATTTAGCTGAGTTGTTCCCACATACCAGAGACCTGTACTTGACACGATTTTGTTTTTAGAGGGATGAATCCTTGCAGACACCCTTACATAGGGTGTGAGGTGACTCTACAGAATAAAACCAAAGATATCCAGAGAGCTGAAGTCATCAAAGCAGATTCACTCTGAAAGGTTACAAAAATGAGGCTGGAGGGGTTTCCAAGGAGTCTTTTAGTACAAACCATCACCATAAGACACGATGACCCTTACCTGTAAGATGGGGTATTCCACAAGCTGTAGGACAGCACACACCTCTCCAGGGCAGCTCCAGTCCCTCCCTGTTCACGCTTTTAGCAAGTGTCCCAAGTGTCTCATGGGAGCCCCTACACTGCACCTGAGTATGGTAGTTCTTGTCCTGGGTGGGCAGCAAGTGCATTCTGCTGCTTTGCTGCAGGTCTTGATATACTTGAAAAATATTATCAGAAAATCCCAGACATACAATAGAGCAACTCCAGTTCTTTCCTTGTCTATCACCTTTCTGAACTTGCTGTCATTATTATTGTCCTCACTGGGCTCTCTATTTTGCCTGTACCTTCAGAGGTGTGCAGGCCCCAGGCTGAGCCCTGGTGCAGCATGAATCACTGCTGAGCAGGGAGGGAGTGTTAGTCACAGCCCAGCTCAGTCTGTAGCTCTCCTTGCTAGATATTTGAGTAAACATTTCCCTGTTTTGCCAGAGACCTTCTCAGGATTCCAGCAGAAACAACAAATTTGCTTTTGCAATCTTTAAGGAAAGTGTGGTAAGGATACTGAAATGCCTTGAAACTTAGAAACAGCAGGATTCAGAGTCTTGCAGTGAGAGGCAACTAGACTCATTGACCCCAGAACTGTGTTCAGTTTATCTGATAGATTTTAGTTCTATATTAGCTTAATTGAAATTAATCTCTCCATTTTCTCCAGCAGCAATGGCTTCTGTTCTGGTAACCCTTTTTAGTGATAGCTGCTGAAACATGTGCCAAGGTGATAGCAAGGCTCTTTAACCATAATGAACGATTTCTAAAAAAATTGCAGCTTTTCACAGATGGGTTTTTGTTTGGTTGGGTTTTTTTTTTCCTTTTGTATAGTTTAACTTCCGTTTCTACTGTGCTCATCCAGACTCCTTCAGCATGAGCTTCATGAGCAAGATGGGGCAGAGAACAAGCTCAACCATCTGGCCTGTGGGCATCCTTCAGGGCTCTGAGTGTGGCTCCTGAAGCCCAGCCTGCCACTGCCCTCAGGTGTGGTGCAGTGAGCTCAGTCCATGTGAGTGATGGTTTCCTGCCCCACTGAAACCTGGAACGGGCAGCTCGCTGGTGAGCACGTCACACACGCTGCAGATGGGACAGCAATGGGTCAGCAGTGGCATGGTTACAATTTAGAAGCTCTGCCTTTACCTCAGACTTTTTTCCTCCTGCCTTGCTGGTATGAAAAGAAGGCAATTTTGGTTTTACATCTAGGTTTCAGGCACCAGTCAAAACATAGCTTGTGCACCAGGGCCTGCCCCACTCCGTTCTAGCACTGACTCCCTACACTTTTGCAAAGTTGGATTTCTGCACTGAGAAGGCTCCCAAGGAGACAGAAGCAGCAATATCTGTGAGTAAGTTTGTCCAAGTGATGTTGAATGTCTGTCCTGACCTTCCTAAGTCTTTCACTTTGCAGCATTGCTGAGCCCACTGCTACTTCCAGGGGAGCATCCTGCAGTGATGCCACTGCCACCCTCATTGGGAAGAGCTGTTTTGAGTATTTTTAAGAAGCTTCTCGTGTGCTTCAAGGTTTAGTGTGCATCATCTGAATACTTCAAGCCTCCACATTTTCTATCAAGTCCTATTACCTGCCAGCTCCTACGTGGGTAGGAGGATGTGTACAAATAAAAGTGTTAACAGGCTAATTCTTCCAAGCAAGGCAATACCACTCCTATGCAGTGTGCTCAATCCCCGAGACACTCTCAAAAGTCAGAATCCTTCCCTTCCACAGTGGAGGGCAAGCTGGGGTGTTGGAAGCCACATGGAAAGTACTGATCTCTTCAGAGATAATTTAAGGTCTTGCAGCGCCTGAAACTCTTTCAGTGTGGACAGTGGCTGTGCATGCTGCCTTATGGTTCTGAGGTATGATTTCAGGGTGTTCCATCTTGGTTATTTGATTCTCAGAACCACATAAATCTTATCTCCTTTATAAATAATTGCCCTACAAATTGCCCTAGGTTACTAGAGGGACCACTACCAGATCAGGGAAGGGAGCTAATGATGTCCTATTATTCTTCCATTGTTTCTTAGCTACTGGAATGTTAACAGGGACATTAGTAGCAGTTTGGGACTGCTGATTGTTCTGGAAATGGAAATTATCCCAATCTGCTTTTCACAGAGGACCCAGGACAAGTTCTTTGTGTAAGCTTTATAAAATCCAAGCTGAAGTGTGACTGTCTTAACCGTGGGAAGGAGCAGTCCTCAAGACAACTCCTGGCTGAGTCACTGATTCCTTGGAAGACAAAAGCCAGGTCTCTGTCTCACTGCAGCAGGAAGCAGGTGATATGTTTGGGACACCTTGGTGGTGTACCCCAGGACTTGCACTGGGAAGACTTGTTTACTCCTATTCAATAACTATCCAGACAGGAGGGGCTGGCACGCTGCAGACTGAGGCTACCAAACTATCCACAAAGACAGAAGCTTCACCTGGACTGGAGTAATGTTGGTAGAAATGGGAGATTGGTCAGTTCCCCCCTTCCAGGGAAGGGTGGAGGTGAAGGGCAGAACCTTCACTGGTACACTGCTATCTTCACTAGAAGGATAAAGGAACACCAGCCATTTCTTCCAGCTTCATGCACTCCTGGGGTGTCATGACAATTTCTCTCTGAAGGTTTGCCTTTAGGAAGTGCTTTATATAATAGGATTACAGTTGTGCTTCATATCTTCCAATGAAGTGGATATGCCATCAAGTCCATGAGGTTGCTGCACTTGCTCTGAAATGTTGCAATCTCTAAAAATTAAGTGGAAAACTAGGTGGAATCTGAAGTGTCCTTATTTTTGTCAGAGCTTTACCAAAGCTTTCAAGGCAAAATAGATGAAACCATGAGCAGATGGTGTAGAATCAAACAACACTTGTGCAAATATCTAAGCTTTGGCCAAAGGAATAACCAACACCCTTCATTTGAGCAAACGCATGGAAATACTCGGCTTGCGCGAATGCGCAGCAAATTATTTTAGCTTTTTCTAAGGAAGTTTATCAGATTTGGCAATCAATCATCTGAACTGACCAAGAATACGGTGTCTTTGCAATAAATGTTCATGCTTGTCGTCAGTAACATCATTTAGATTTTAGACTTTTTCTAATTAAGAAAGGTTCCCACCAGCAACAGCAAAAATCCCCACCACCTCTTTCATTATCTCAGCTTTTCTTCCCTTTAATTACTATTGAGCTCCTGGCTGATTAAATTAGGTTTTTTAGGTCTTTTCTGAAATCTTAGGGAAATTATCTAAAAATCATGAAATCAATTCCCTTACGCTGTTTTAATCTTTTATGTTTTGGGCTCCAAGAGGGACGGGCGGACAAGTGCAGCCCCTCGGAAAAGTGTGCAGCACTAGACTGCTTGCCAGCCTTCTATTGCCTTTGTGGACCATCTGGGTCAATTTCCTTCCAACTAAATGAAATGCAAATAAAAATTCCAGCAGTTTTTCAGCTGCAGGCTGCCCAGCTGATTAGCATGACAGAGGCCGGGAGATGAGGCCTGACCCTGTGCACTTCCCCTCATCTCATTAAGTTGTAACTCTACCGTGGCTGCATTCATGGTGTTTATTGACGCTGAAAGGCGTCTTTATCCAAAACTAGCTAAATTCACATTCAGAGTTTTTCCATGAAGGCTTGCCTGCTACAGCATCCACATGAAAGTGAACCTATTGTAGCTTGGTGATGTGTCCTGCTGATTCCTTAACAATCTGAGCTTTCTCCAAAAATGCTAGATTCACAAGTTTAAGTTCCAATAAAAAAACCCCAAAAAATGAGCCCCAAACATTTTAACTATTCTGCAGTTAAAAATGTAGAGAGTATAGACAAGTCCCATTCTGGTGGTGACAGTGTGTATAATACACTCACACACGAGGAGACAAACCAGCCAAAGAACAGTAGAGAGCAAGGGCCTGTACCATGTAGGATGGCAGACAATGGGGTATTATACATATCCTCACATCCATCAGCAAGGGGAAGAATGTAAGATTCATGAAGGCAACATCTTCAGCAATTTATAGTGCTCTGAGAGTCACAGCTGGACAACGGAGAGAAATACACCTTCCATCTGTCCAGTGTTTCATGTCTTGCCACAACCCTATACCAAAAAAAGTGAAACCAAAGTCTGGTGGAAATGAGAATAGTGATGGCTATGATCCTTTCACCTTTCCCTTCAGTGCCATAACTAGCATCCCTGCTGAGGGACAGCAGTCACAGAGCACAGGCACTGCTGCTAAAGCTCCTGGGTGGACAGCTCTGGCTGGCAGTGCATCTACTCTGCAGTAAAGTTTGAGGGCCAGGCTGTAACTAAGGTGGACAGATTGTTTCTAGGAGGCATGGAAGGGAGTAGAAGTTACTACAGGTTTTTTGAAAGGAATAGCCAAATGCTCATGCTCTCCCTACAGTTTGAGTCTACAGGGAATGCACAGTAAAGACTAAAAGCTGTTTTACAGGGCTCCCAGAGTATGAGGAGGATTTGGGGAGGGTCCAGCCCTGACACCAATGCACCTCTAGAGTGAGAGTTTCAGTTCTAATATTTTCTGCTTGTGGTAGCTGAAAAAGTGAACAGTGGAATTTTCACAAGACAACTGCCAAGTCTTTCATGAGATACTTTATGATTGTTGTGGAAAGGAGAAGATGTGGGGTTTGGGGTTTTGTTTTTGGTATTGTAACCAGCTTTTTTGGCTTCCTCTGTGCCGAAGAAGGTACAGGTAAGCAAACGTAGGAGAGTCAGAGTTCAACACTCTGCATGAAGTCAGAAGAAGAGGTTACAGATCTGTGAGCATCTCATCAAATAATTTATACCTGTGCAGGGCTAAAAGGTGAAGTCAGTGAATAAGGCATCACCGGCTGTGAGGAAAAAAAAGGGGAAATCTTACATCTCTACGCCACTCAAAAGCCACATGGAGCAGAGAATATTGAAAAGTGATCTCTGTTTGATTATCACATGAAAAAAAAATTCAAGAGTAATTTACCTATGACTCCTCCCTAGACTTTCCATCCCGTCAGCTAATGAGTTCACTTTGCTTGACACAGTCAGACTTGTACAAATGTCTTGATCTGAGAAGCAATACACAATGCTTCACAACGGGCAGGGAAATTAGCTTTTTAAAGCTCAGAGTACATCTTCCCACTGAGCTCCAAACTGTTATGATCATCAAAATAAAATTTTGGATCTTTTCCTCACAGTCCTACTGAAATCAGAAATGTTTTATTATTTTCCATAGAGTTTTGGTTCTATTCTTTGATAGTCTGGCTTAGGTAATTGTTGCCACTATTCCACCACTCCATGTGAGGTGGTAGACACCAATCCAACAAGCACCTCCATGCTTGGCTTTCCTGTCAGTCCAGGTAACTGTTTGCAGGAGAGATGAAAAGCACTCAAATGTATTCTCCCTCAGATGTATTGTACAAGCAGGCTCTTTGCTCAGGGGCATGTGAACAAGGATGTTACTCTACAGGCTTCTACTTGAAAGCCAGGAAGAGGAACATGTGGAAGAGCAGAGGGAGAATGATGTGTTTCAGCCACTTGTGTCTCAGCTTTGCAAGATCCTGGAAACATCTCCTTTCTACATATCAGTTCAGCCTCATCTGTGGCAGAACACAGCTAAAGCTTGCCTGAAATCAGGAGTTTAAACACATTTAGTCAGGAACACCCTTGTTTGCTTTAAATGTACATCGAATTTCAACAAAATTTAATGAGGAATTATTATCATTAAATGGAACCCAAAACCTTAAGCTGTAGTGAGAGTGTCATCACTGCACAAGGCCTTGGTGAAAGTAGATGAGTTCAAACATTTTGGTGTTTTATCAGGAAAGTTTCAGCAAAAAGATTTTGCTTTGGTAATTCAGTATCTTTTCATATAACAATTCATTTTACTTTAATAAAGAGAAAGCATTGTAATAAAAAGTTAGATAATGATAAAACATGTGCTACAGTAACACCATAATGAATAGGAGTGTCAAGCTTTATGTTTTGACCTTATCAAAATGGAATATTTTAAGGAATTTTTATTCCTTACTAAGGAACAATAAAAACAGGATAACACACTGCAAGTTCTAAATGAATTTTTTTTTGCTTGTTCTCTTCCTTGGACCCATTTTGGTTTTGACAAAGATGTCTATATGACAAAAAATTGTCTTCAGGATTTTCCATCCAGACTCAATAACCATTCAATAGAATATTGGACTTGGGACCTGCTTCACTTGAGAAGGTGAAAGTCGTGATAGTTGTACTTTTTTCTTTAATGTGTCATTTATTTGTTTATGTAGCAATAGCCAAATATAACTTTTTCTATATTTTGGACTAGAGCAGGGAAGAGAAAGTAAAGGGTAAAGACAGGGAAGTGGGGAAAAAAGTAAGCTTAATTCAGAGGCTGAATGATAGTTGGAGATTGGACTTTTCCTGCAGCTGAAAAACAGAGCAGCTACAAACACACACCTTGTGTCCAAGGTAACAGAAAGGAGGGACCACATGAAAAGGAGCAGGCAGGGAAAAGACCTGGGAACACAGAGTCAGGAAAACAGTTCCATGTAGGGAATCTGCAGTGTGACAGAAAGTCCTCACCTGGGTTGCTTTGTGCCAGATCAGCACAGCAAATGGGACAGCAGCAAAAGAGAAGTGAGCTTTATCACCTACCATGTTTGGCAGATACAGTGCCATATATCTCTTGATTTCCATTTTTTCTCAGTCCTGATTGTACAGTTCTGGGTTACATGAAGTTTTCAGCTTGGGCTAAGGAGCAACCATAACACCATATTGCACGTTGTCCAAATTGCAGAGGAGAGTTTGAAAAGGTGGCTGCTATTGGGTAGGAAACACCAGAAACAAAGAAGACAAGTTGAGATTTATTTTTACAACCACATTCTTCTCTGAGATATGGAGCTGTCCATATTGCTTATCTTTGAGATGAGATCCAGAAGTGATGTCCATCCTTATTTTGAACCTGCAAAGACACTGTCTTGTCAGGAAAACTGAACTAATTCCCCAGAACACAAAGAAAGGAGTTTGCAGGTACAAACTTCACTGCAGCAGCACAGATCAAAAGGCATCATACAACAGAAGACCATAATGCCTCTCCAAACACAAGTTAAAAAGAAAGGAAAACCTCAAAGCCAAATCCTCTGTGAAGATTCCAGGGGAAAGTATCCAGCCTGATGTGGGACAATGCAGAGTTGAGCAGAGGAGCGGGTCAAGAGGCCTGCAGCAGGATGGGTGCAGAGCAGGGTGCAGGGATCCCACTGCCTTGCAAAGCTGCCACTGTAAATGCCCCATTGACACTTCTTACATCTTGGTCTGAATCCTGTGGGATGAGAGTCTCCGCGTGCTTGGGGACTGGTTTTGTTTCCTGCTGTGTTTTGAGGTCCACATCAATACAAACATGTTTGTTTGCATCAGACCAAACGTGCCTTGCCTGGGATTGAATCCAAGTTTCTTATTCCTCTGCATTCAGCTTTGGCAGCCGCAGGGCAACATTTGCACTGAATTGCAGTTTAGCAGTTCATGGGTCTGAAGTGCTTCTTTCTCCCTTGCTGTCCTCAGCGAATGCTCTGCAGGATGTGCATGACAGCCCAGGGTATTAAGCCAAGGTCAAAGCTTGTGGCATCTTTGGCCATCTCTGTGCTGCTAGGAACAATGAAGGGGCAGAAATTCCATTCTGTGATGTAATGTTAATAGTCTCTGCCCCCATCTGACTCCTTCCGACCATCCTCATCCCATTATCTCCTTAGCACCACAATTTCTACTTCAGCCATTTTCCCCCCATTTTTTCTCTTTTTGTACCTCCTTTCAGCTATTCTCACAGGCCAGTGATGATATTTCTGTCACAGGTTTCTTCATAGTCCCATTCCCTGACCCAGATTCTTGAGGTGCCTGGGCTATCTCCTGTGCCAGGCCACATTCCCCACATCTCCATCACATGACCAGTCCTGCCCAGGCAACACTGCTGGCTCAGTGCACTCCTCCCAGCCATCCCTTCCTGCCTGACCCTAGCCCAGCCCATTCTCCAGCTGCTTCTCCTCCTCAAAAGCATCAGAGTGAGTCCCCAGACATGACTGGGTCACACGTGTTCTTAACAGCAGGCGCTCGCGGGTGGAGACTCAGGCATGTGCAGGACAGTTTTCAGCCTTGGGGAAATGAAACTGCAGTGTGGTATCAGTCACTGCTCAGGGGCAGAGTGTGACTGACAGGTGGCTGACAGAGTTTTGGGATGGGGTCTCAGGGAAATGAGTTTGGCTGGAGCTCTTGTAGAGCTGCAGGTCACAGAGACAGGTCCCCTGTGACTGTAGATGCATCAGCTGGCCATCCTCTTCTCTCCCAGGGTTGAGGGCATCTATCATCAATGAGGAAAGTCCACTCAAAGGACTGATGAAACCATGAACTTTCTCAGTTAACCTCTTTGAAATTTTATCATCAAGTTTTGGCATCTGTCTCTTTCCAAAACCCAGGAGCAAGGTCCCAAATGTCCCACCATACCTAAGTACCTGAGGCTCAAAATACCTCAGAGGTTTTGTCTCCTGTGTTGCTCAGCAGTCTTGACCTACAGCCCCTCTGGATGGCAATCCACAGAGAAAATGATCTGTCTTTTCCTGCAGAATGGCTGCTCTGGCTCTCCCAGCAGAAGCACCATCAAAGGTGCTCTTGTTTGCATTTGCTTGCCAGCCAGATCTTCCCAGCTTGTCACAGACAGCTGATATTTCCTCTCCAGTCTCCATGAGTTTTGTCCATCAAAGCAGCAGCCAGTGTTGTTTTATGATGTGTTGTAAAACTACCCTGCTACCCTGAGTGTGCTCAGTGTGGCTGCCTCATTTATCACTGCTCAGCCTTCACACTGGGCCATCATCCATCACTGCCTCCTCAGAGCTGAGAGCCAGAACCTGGTCTGCAGTGCTGCCATAGCCTGGAATCGTGTGAACACTCATCAGCAGGTCCCTTTGTCCTCAGGCTTTTTTTTTTTTTTTCCAGGAAATGTGACTTCTTCTTATATTTAGCTCCCAACCAAGACTCCAGAATAAAAAACCCAACTTCAAAATTCAATTGACTGTGCCTAATGGAGGGGATTTTAATGTGTAGCCTTTGACCCTTATCTATTATTGAAGGAAATAAAGCCTTTTTTTGTCCCATATTAGAAGTTAATGGCAAAAGAAAAATTTGGAGGTTTTAATTTTTTGATTCCAATAGTGACCTCCATGTCCATTGTGAAACCATGAATAGTCACTGCTTGAGAAAGGCATTTCTGTGAGCAATCTAGAAAGTGGACAAAGGGACCTTTGAGACATATACAGAAAAGAAGTTCAAGAATATGTTTGTGTCTAGTTTTCATCTTCAGCTGTAGAAAGACAACAGTCCTTTTATTAATTATATTAATCATTTGTATTGCACTTACGTCCTTATCTGCCACAAGTTTATTCTGTTCTAATGATACTAATTAAAAAGCCTGTAAAATATCAGCCAACAAAAAACCTGTAAATTCAGAGCCTTGTCCTACTCCTAGTGCTACCAAAGCACTAAATAAAATCCCACTGTTTTCATCAGCAGGTCTGTGTATTAGGGTAGCTTATTGTACTGCATAAGGTGAAAATGAGATTGTGCTGGTTTCTGGGCTCTAACACCTTTGTTCTTTAGGGCTTTCCTACTTCTGGGTACACAGCTCTCTAATGCATGAGGAGTTAACAAACATAACTCAGGCACCACATTATTCCCTCCTTGGGGCTTAGCCTCCTGTGCTGGCAGAAATGCTGCATTGTGCAGGGCAATTGTCCTCCCAGAGAATCCAAAGCATGTGCAGTGAGCTGGGTGTACTCTGCTTTACACTCTTTTTTGGACATGAATCTTCATACAAGTGAGCTGCCAGGAGATAAACACAGCTGTGCAAGTAGATGGGGACAGGCCATACACTGATTGTGGCTTCCTCTGTTCCAGGACTGAGATAAGCACTGTGCAAGTCTCATTCACGGCTGTCAGTGATGTTCTAGCAGAGAAAGATGGGTTTAGAGACCCAGATCCTTGTTATCTTTACAGCAAAGTGGCCAAAACATAGACAGTCATTAGGATTAGAATAAACAGTATTTAGGGTTTAGATGTACTGCTTTTCCATTGCAGCTCAGCTTTCCATCCACTCAGTAATTTAGAAACAGTCACAGGCTCAGGATGGTGAATTTGGAAGGTGTGGCTAAAGAGACAATGTGCTTGTCCCCTTGGATGGGTGACACTTGTCTTCTGGGGCTGCACCCACCCCAGCAGCAATGCAGCATAGCAGGGGCAGCCTGAAGTCTCTGCAACACCTTCTTCTGCATTAATTTTCAGATAAGGGGCTATCTTCTGAGCATGATTTGGATCCAATGCATCCTCTGCACCTCTGCTTTGCTGCTCTTGAGAGCCCAGTAGCTGGTTCAGGTACTCATGGCCACATTTGTGGGTTGTACCCATTTCATGTCCCTCTTGGGCAAAGCTTCCCTTTTTGTTCTTTCCCAGAAGGCACCCTACTCACATGCACTTAAACCATTCAGTCAACCAAGCCTGAGTATGAGTGAGGAGATGGCCAGGGGGGTGATCCAAGATAATTGAAATATTGCTCCCTATAAAAACACTTACATAAACACAAAAATAAGCAAGATGTATTGCCTGACATTAGCTCCTACCTTGGATTTAATCACACAGAATGTATCTACTCTTGAAGGCCCCCCTGAAGTTTGAGCACAGCTCAGCAACTTGTGCTGCTGCTCTTGGCACTTGTGGGAAGTGAAGAGGGTGGCTGGACTGTGCTCCCTGGTGTCAGAATGGGAAACAGAGGTTTGTGAAGATGCACCATGAAGTGCAAGGAAGATCAGAGACTGCTGAGCATTTTTACTCAGCTGGTGTAAACAACAGCACAAAACAAGTTCCTAGAAGAAAGGAAAACCACAAACCCCTGGAAAGTACTGCAAGGTGATAGGTATTCATTGGAAGCAATGGCAGTTCTTCCACTGACTTCAAAACATACCTGACCAGGGACCTGAATAATACTTAAGACATAAAGTTTAATTTGAGGCAAGGAAGGATAGATGTAGTAGTTTTTCACTTGCAAGGGCCCGCAGTCTCTCAGCACTGGTCCTGTTAGGATGCTGAGAGGTGGATAAAGGTCAGGAGCCATGCACCATTCCCAGCTGAGCAGGAGAGGATGTGAAACAACAGAAGGGAAGAGTGACAGAACAGGTATGATATGCTGATCCAATAAATAAAAAAAGCAAATGGGATATGCATCATAAATGGAAATATTTTTAAAATATGTTAAATGAAAGGGCTGGGTTTTTTGTTGTTGTCCTTTGTGAGTTTTTAATTCTAATGGAATATGTGCCTCTCTCTCCTGAGCTATTCTGTGAAACTCTGCTGGGGACATTTTTCCACAACTAGGGGAAAATTTTTCTTGATTATTCCCTCATTTTTATCATAACATTTTATACATTATCATTTAATTCTTGATTATTTCCTCATGTTTAGCATAAAACTACAAACAGTAAAAATAATATTTGTTGGAGCTGGAGGTGGTAGAGCTCTACCCCTTGTGCACTTCCACATCTTGGCTGCCTTCCTCCTATCTCATGGGAGCTGCAGCAGAGATGACTTTCCCCATTTCTCACTTCCAAGCATAACTGAAGGGGCCACCAAAGGGACATGTACAAAGAATGTTGGACTTGTACTGCTTTGCCCACACTGCCTGGGTTGAACAAGCCCATACAACCAGGTGAAATATGAGCCAAACATACAAGAAAGTGTTCTTTAACCCTCACAAAGTGTTTTCAAGCTGTGACAGAGATGTGACAGGACCTGTGGTGCTTCACACTGGAGTGACCCAGGGTCTGCAGGATGAGCTGGTCTCAGAAGAGCATTACAGTGTTGTTTTGATCCCTGACAAATAACCTGAGCTTACAAACAGCTGAATCAAATTCTGCATGCTGGTAGGCTTCATGGAGGACTCAGTGGTGATTTTCAGACTCGGGATTGGATCTATGTGTGTGTATCTGTGGTTTGTATAATCATTTTTTAAAGGTTTTACTGGCATCATTGTTATTTCTTTTGTTTTCAGAGAGTGGAAAACACTTGTCATGATTTTGACTCTGTAGTAGAACCCTTCACTGGATGTTCAGCTTAATTCTGGCAGGTTTTACATGAGATTTTTTTGTCATATCTGCAAAGCATTTTTGGCATCTAACTTAGACTGCAAACATGTCTCAAAGGGGCATCTCAGCTACAGACAGCTCCTGAATAGACAGGCACAACACACGCATGTACTCTCGTGCTCTTTTTGCCCATCCCATGCAACCACTACAGTAATTCCCTCTGAAGGTCTCCTCCCTCAAAAGGGAGACTTTTACCATTGATCTAAACCATGTTGCTCTATAAAGAAGCAGAGAAGCCTTGCTGATGCATGCAGCAGCACAGAACCAGGAGCCTTCCTTCTCTGCCTCAGCTCCAGGAAGGAAGATGTAGTTTTGAGACCACCAGTGATAAAAAAGAACATTCCTTTCTGAAGGGCGAAGGATTTTCCTTGATGTGAGGTTGGTTATACTGCTGGAAGAGATTTGATGAAATAAAAGACAGAGGGTGTCCATAGGACAAGTGAGATGGAAAATCATGGCAGGCACTCCTCAGTCTGTTTTTTCTTGGTGTAGAACATCTTCTCTGTCAAAAGAGAAAGAGTGAAAGTTTGGTTAAAATCTCTTGAGAAGAACGGACAATTTGTGCAATTGCTGAGCTTTTCCAGTTGGTGCTGAAGATTGGATCTCAGCTCTGAAAACAATTAGTCTCCTGACATCTACTGAAATTTCTGAGTTTATCTTTCCTGATTGCCACATTCCTTCTCCCCCAGCTTGTTCTTTCCGGCAAGCTTAGCCTACTGCTTTTTTTTATGTGCCTGTGACCAAGACAGCAGAGTCTCTTCATCTGTTAAGGGTTTTGTTGGTTTGGATTTTTTGATTTTTTTTTTCCTTGCCCTGCATCTGGACAATGTGAAAAATTTGGAGAAGACTCTATCAACCCTTCTACTTTTATCTTTTGGAGGAGACAATTGGAAGACTTCAGACTCAAAACTTTTCCCTCACACTTCTGGATGAAAAGCTATTAGAAGACTTGTTCCATTTACTGAGAGACTGATCTGGCTGAAGAGAAGAAAAAAGAGACAACAAGGGAAGATGGTGATGGAAAAAATTACAGACACTCCAAAGAAGAGAAGGAATAGCGAGGACAGCATCCAAGAAAGGAGTGAAGTTGAAAAACTGGAGGTAAAAGTTAGAAGATACAGAGTACTGGGGAATAGCTGCCTAAAATCTAATGGATCAATCTGGTCTCCTGGGACAGGAACACCAAACCCACACAGGGTTCTAATTAGTTTCCATACTCTGGGACAGAAGTAGAGTTAAAAGGCTCTGACCTCATCTATACAAGCTGCAAGAGGTGACAGAAAAACAATGATTCATTGTCAGATTCAGTGATTCAAAAGTGGGAGTAGAAGGGCTCCAGGCAGCTCACGCTGTGCAGCTCCATGCCTTCTGGAGGGTTCAGTGCTCCAAAGAGTCACAGCCTGCATCCATGAGAGAAGGCAACAGCTGAGGCAGGGCAGGACAGACACACAGCACCCATAACCCTCACCTCACAAATGCATTTGGGGTAGGCATTCAGGGATCCTTTATAGAACTGGGTAAGCATTTCTGGTGGGATATTTGCATTTTTTTAACTTTGGGGGTTTCTGCAATAAGTCAAATGAATCCCTCTGTGCAGGGACATGTTTCTTCCCACTGAATACGAAGGAAGTCAACAATGACCAGCTCTTCTGTGGACTCCCTCTCCTTAAAACAGTGCACTGCCTGTATGTCTGTAACAGGTGCAGTGGCAGGTAACACATTGAGTAGAGTTTATGTAGCCACAGCACAACTACATAAAGAATAAAATTTGGCTAAGATTATTTTGTTTCTTACAGTGGAGAAAGAATATTTTCAATGGCTGGTGATCAGCATTTATACAGCCATAAACTTATCCTTTCATGATTAAGTATTTCTCACAGACTTCAAGAGTTGAAGGGACTGACAAGCCTGAGGGATTCCAGAAGTCCAGGAAATCCAACTTGTATTTTGGAGTATGCTGCCTTCCTATTGAACTTCACTGACATAAGGCCCATATTTTTGGATCATCTTTTTCATACAAAGCATGCAGCTTTGGGCTATTTTCCCAAAATATAAGACTGCTCTGCTTGGGATGATGTGGTGGACAGTATTTGTGGACCATAATGGAAGGAACCACCTTAGCCCGTGGTGGGAGGGACTAAAGATAAAAATTGAGCTCTTTCAAGAGCAACCTTGAGCCTGTTTGCTCATGCACATCCCCAGCAGTAGCTCAGCTGTGATTCTACACACCGGGTACACAGGGACACAGCACAGGAGAGTCTTTGACACCACTCTCCAAATGTGGAAGATGAAGATCTAGCAGCAAAAGGGCCTGAAGTCAGATTTGTGACATTCACATTACAATTAGGAAACTTCCCAAGTCTGTTACTAATCCAGGACAGCCTGTAACAACTACAAATCCAAACTTTGTTAAGTGTTAGCATAGTGTCAGTATGCTAACCAAAACAAACAAGCAGAAGAAAGAAAATCACAGGCTTTACTTGCATTTGAAATACCAAAAAAAAGGCATTGCCATCACATATGTTTGTCATGTACTGGCTTAGATATCCTTTACACTATTTTTGTTAACCAGTGGTTGGTTTGTGTCTCTAAAAAACAATCTGCTGTAAACTAGAAGTTTAGCATGCAAATATAAAGAGGTCAACATATGGCTCTGTTTCCAGGAAATGATTTCTCATATAATTGCCACAGTATGGTTGTAGGGCTATAAACATCCATCATACACACTTGATATGTCTATCTATAGATATATGTAAACATAAACATAAACATATATAATTTATCAGTTCATGTCCAGATATGCAGACACAAACACAAGTAACCTAATATGTTCTGGATACTCTACTGTGTTCAAAGGGATGTTAAAGTCCTCAAAAATGTAACGAAAATAAGAAAATTACTTTGTCAGTCTACTGCCAGGACCAAGGCAAGTTAAAGGAATTTACATACCTTGGTGAGGTCTGCTTTACACAAGCTGAACAAACATTTAGAACAATCCTTTCATGTTCATGCATGATAAACATTTGAGAAACATGTATTTGTCAGCATCAGAGAAGGATCCAAGCTACACAGTTCTGCAGCTTTCAGGCTCTGTCACCATATCCTTAGCAGTGGCCAGAAAACCCCGGGGCAGGTCAGCAAACCTCTCTCTTTGCTCACAACCCTTGCCACTCACCAGCTGCAACCTACCAGCACCTGATCCAGAGCAGACACCCTGCCCCATTTTCCATACTCCTCCTTTGGCAGCACTGGTGATGCATTTCTGCTGGTGCCTGCATAGCAGCACTGCAAAAGCATCCAGGAAATGCCTTCTGTGTGTTGGGGAACTCCACCTGGGAGCTTGTTCTGCAGTGGCTTTATTGGCTCTAGTATCTTCAGCTCTCTGATATTCTCTTTTAAATTATAGAAAAGGGAAAACCTGCTTTTTTTTTTTTTTTTCTGTTGTCTTCCTGTAGAACTTCACTTGGAAACCAAAGAAAGATCTTTATCAGTGAATCTAACAGACATTTAGTTCTCTCTCTTCCATTACAGAATGCACTAACCAGATGTCTCATTCAGCAGTAGCTACCTCCACTGCAAGACCCTCCAAATCTGCCAGGAAGGGGACAAGAAGCCAGCACTGAAACCAGTGTACCCACAACCTCAAGCACCCATGGTGCAGATCAATATGGTTTGATGATGCCATCCACACTAATGTGATTAAAAAGGAATACATCAGCTACAGGAAAATGTTCAAATGCTTCATATAAACAGCAGATGTGATACAGCTTCTTACTGTACAGGATGACAGAATTTCCCCTTGGATGTTCTCAAAGAGCAGTCTGACAACCTCTAAAGCTTTCAGTTTGTAGAGGACTTGAAATACATAAAGGTGAGGAGTTTGGAGAAAGGAGAAGATGGCAATAAAAAAGGGCTGGGAAATAGGGTGGATTCTGAGGTTGAAGGATGGTGTTTCTAACAATTTTGTATTTTAACAACATTTGCAGAGCTAATATCCAACTCTTTTGCAATTCCTAGTCTTCATTACCCTCAAGCACTTCTCCATCCTTTGAGTACTTCTGTCCTACAAGGTCACCAGCAATTTAAAATGTGGTCTCACTATAAAAGCAAAAGGTTATTTTAAATTGTTTGGTTTTGCATATTCCCACTTTTCTTGTTACTTTGTTGTTATTTATGTCCAGCTACATCTTTGGAATGGCCTCCTCAGTGAAGGGTCAAATCAACAAATTGTCTTCTTAGGAGATGAGTACAAGATTCCCTTATAAACCAGCCCTGTTAGGAACCAGTGGGACTGAAGAAGATCTAAATGGCAAATCTCTACCCTAAGTATCTGCTGTGGAAAGAGAAAATAAAGGTTACAGAAACCAGCAGCCTTGATTTGGTCCTGTGGCACAGATTTTACTGGCAAGATAAGCTATTGTCTTGATAAATTGTGATGGAAAACAGATGAAACTGCATGAAACACATGGAAATGTGGCAGGGCTGGGTCGTAGAAACATGGAATGACACCCAGGTCTCAGGGTCCCATTACAACCTGGCCTTGAGCACTTTCAGGGATGGGACATCCACAATTTCCCTGGACAACCTGTTCCAGTGTCTCACTACCCTCTGAATTTTTTCCTAAAAACTATTCTAAATCTCTCCACTTCCAGTTTAAACCCATTCTCCTTTGTGTTAGCAATATTTGTCCTTGTAAATAGTCTCTCATTTTTAAAAGCCCCCTTTAAAACCATTGCTGATAGGCTACAAAAATTATACAATTATAAATTTGAGAGGAGTTGAATGAACAGACAAGAGATAAAGAAAAACTCACATAACAAAACCCCTTGTGGTTTAGCCTTTATTTTGGAAAAACTGAAATGAAACACAAACATAGCTTATGTTTCTGGAATCCCTGTAATTGTGGATCATTGGAGGCCAGAAGAAAACAAAGTAAACCAAAAACTGTTACAGGTTACTCAAACTCAGAATCATTCAGTGATCAGGATAATTGAAGGGATTCATAGGTATCTCACAGGTTTGCTCCTGGGTGTGTTTGTCCAGTGTATAAGCACATTCCTTGGACAATCCTTCACATGGTGTGTGCCTTGTGGCTCAGTATTGGCTTTGATTTACATTTTGCTAAATACTGGAAAATTGGAAAATAACTACATTGGAAAATAATTACTTGGGATAGTCTGGGGAATATTACAGTCACTCACAAATCGTCAGCCCTGCTCAGCTATCAAGGACGTGTTCTGCTTGGAAATAGCGATTCCTTCCCATTAGAGCGGGATTTCATCCTCACGTCCCTACAGCTCCCAAACTAACGCACCTCTCCATGCCGTACTTAGGGATTGATGGTGCGTGGCACCTCCTACCCTCGGAGAGAAGCGGCGAGCACCGCGGACGGCGAGGGCCTCATCACAAAAGGCGATGATGGCTGGTGCCTCAAAACGAAGAGGGAGCTCCTTTCAGCCGCCCCCAGGCAGCGGCAGTGTGACACCTTGTCCCCTCGCCGGCAGCCGCGCCGCAGGTCACCCAGCCCCAGGGGGGCAGGCACGGCTCAGTCAGTGCCAGCGCTGTTGCCCTCTCCCTCCTGCATCCCCCACAGTGATCCCTGACGTTTCCCTCTCTAAGGGTCCCCCAGCTGATGCTCACCCTGATGCTCCCCTGTCCCCATGCCCTTCCCCGTGGGGGTCTGACTGCGCGGGGGGAGCAGCTACCCCCAGCCATTCTCTCCGTGCGGAGCCTAAGCGCCGGCACTTCCCGCTGCCGCCGGGGACCCTGTCCCTGCAGGACCCCCCCGGGCCGGGGCCGCCCTCCCCAGGCAGCAGCGGCAGCTCCGGGAGGGGCTCCCCCCGCGCCCCCCGAGCCGCCTGCAGCGCGTAGCCGGCCGGCGAATCTCTTCGCCCGTCTCTCGGAGCCCTTTTCGTTCAGCGGCGATGGTTTCGCGATAGCAAATATACGAGAAGAATTTCCTCTATTAAAAAACAAAACCCAAAAAAAAAGAGGGGGGCGCAAAAAGACGGGGAGGAGAGCTAGTTTAAAGTGCTGGGATTAAAGGTCTGTGCTAGTTTCAAGCGCTCATAAAACGGCTTGAAGGATGCTATTTTGCTGCAGACTAGGTTATTTCAGCCCACAGTTGCACAACAAACCATTTAAACATTTCAGCACAAAACAAATTCCATTGTTGAGCTGCACATTAAAAAGTGTTATTCGCTTTGAAGTTTTTGTCTAATGGCTCTAAACTGAAAGAAAATGTTTTCCTATTACTTAATTCAATCATAGCGAAGAGGCTTGGTAAAAAGCCCACGGATTTTGCCCAAAGTGTGACAGAGTTCTCTTTGTGTTTGCTTATCCTCTGCTGTCACACACTTTAATTCGCCTCTCTTTATCTGGCATTCAAAACTTTCTTCAATGACATTCAATAAGGTCCAGCGGCTGGAAAAAAAAACTGGTTATTTTTTTGGATATTCTTTCCCAGTAGCTTTGGGCTTGGTGTGCATTCAGAAGCTGT
The DNA here is from genome assembly GCF_022539315.1 of Serinus canaria. Taxonomy (NCBI): domain Eukaryota; kingdom Metazoa; phylum Chordata; class Aves; order Passeriformes; family Fringillidae; genus Serinus; species Serinus canaria. The sequence goes on from NC_066313.1 coordinate 45,873,719, forward strand.
TAACCCTTTGCCTCCCTGCGGCTCGGAGCCCCGGGGTTCAGCCCCTGGGCAGCGGGAATCCCTCGGAATAAGGCTGAATCCACCACCCCTGGTGGCGAGTCACTTCTCAGCGGGGAAAAATGCCCCTTCCCGGGACCCGGCTCCTGCGGAAAATGTTTTAAAATACCTTTTCCTCAAAAATCAAAAAGAAAAATCCAAACCCTATTAACACTTTCAGGGAAAGGACACTTGGGAATCCTTTCTATATAATCGCGGGAATGAGGTTTTATTAACATTCGTTTTTGTTCGCTCTGTGATTTTCGCCGTTCATTTGTGCACATCAGTACATTTTTAGGCTCGGGCATCAATAGTCTCTAGGCAAAACTCCCGTGGATTGCTATAAGAATTGTGACCACAGGCAAAACAACTTCTGCACAGCCCTGGGACACGGAGTACACCACTTTCAAGGCTTTTTCTTCCTTTCCCCCTTTTTTCCCCTCCTTTTCAAAAAGTCCGTTTGGTTTCGACGCGGGCAGGTTACTGTAGGGACCAATCTCCCCTCGTTTTGACAGTGGTGGGAGGGTGCGTTTGTCTTTTTATTGCCCATCTTAAACTGGAAAACCGGGGTAGACTATATATCCCCACGAATTATTTCTTTTTCTTATTTGTTAACATTCCTTATTCACCTACTAAATCAACGAGCTCCGAGGAGCGCGGTGCGGGAAGCGGCTGCACGGGGCAGCGCCGGTGCGCCTTGGCTCCGAGGAGCGTGCGCTCGCTTTGGCGACCGCTGTGAACTTAGAAGGTCCCTGTGCTGCGACATCCAGACACAGCCGCGGTGTTTAAGTTAAATCTCATCGTTCGGGGAAAATTAGCAGTTTCCCTGTCCCCCCCACAGACCCGGGGACTTCCCGGCGCGTTTGTGCGCGGAGATGCGGGGCCGGGCTGGCGCCGTTTGGTAGTGGCCGGGGTCGGGGCTGCCAAACGTGGGTGCCACGGTGCCCTGGTGCGATGGCAGGTGTTACCGCTGGGACAGGTGTAAAGACACGCGGAATGTGCAGAGCGCCTCTTCTCCCTCTGCGGGAGCCGCAGGCACGGAGCGGTATCTGCGTGTCGGGTTTTCTGTACCCGCACCAGCGCAGCCGGGATGCTTGTGGCTCTCCGCACCCGTTAGCTGTGGCCGGGCGCCCACGCCCACGCAGAGGCCCGGCGGATGTCCTTGCCCGTGGAGCACCGGCTGGCACATCTCTGCGGCCCGGGGCTTCGCCCGACGGCGGCGAGAGCGATAAGCGGAGGGTCCGGGACCCAGGCTGGGAACAAAGACGCGGGGTTGGGGAAGGCGGCTGGCGAGGCAGTGGGGACGAGACATCCCGGAGGCGAGGGGAGAGAGAGACGCCCTCGGCACCGGGGGGCCGACCTGGTGCCACAGGTGGGAAAGGCACCGGGGGTCTGGCAGGGAAGCTGCGCCGGCGGAGACCGCGGCTGCAGCCGGCAAAATAAGCAAGTGGGAGCGGGCTGAAAGCTGGGCTGAAAGCGAAGGAGAGTGATAAAGAGAAAGAAAAGAATATTAAATCGCGAGAGAATGAGAAAATAACCCCGCCAAAGGGAGAGGAGGGGAGAGGCCGCCTGCTACGGCGTGGGTGGGGTCGACAAGAATAGAGTACATTATGCAGTTCATTTAGTTAACAAGGGAAATAATGAGGGAGCGTGCGGCGTGAATGCCAAGAGAAGAGCCACAGAAAGCCCATTGAGCGCCCGGCGCCGCCATCACATGGCTCGGGCGCTATTTAAAGCGGGCAGCGGGCGCCGTTCAGCACCACTCGGGCTGGCCAGCGGCGCCGGGCGGGCGCTGCGCGGGGCGCTGCGCGGGGGCTGCGCGGGGCAATGCCGCGCTCCTTCCTGGTGGACTCGCTGGTGCTGCGGGAGGCGGGCGAGAAGAAGGGGGAGGGCAGTCCTCCGCCGCCGCTCTTCCCCTACGCCGTGCACCCCTCGCACCCGCTGCCCGGGCTGCCGGCCGGAGCCTGCCACGCTCGCAAGGCCGGGTTGCTCTGCGTCTGCCCGCTCTGTGTCACCGCCTCCCAGCTGCACCCGCCGCCGCCCGCTATCCCCCTCATCAAGGCTTCCTTCCCTCCCTTCGGCTCCCAGTACTGCCACTCGCCCCTGGCCCGCCAGCAGCACTCCGTCTCCGCCGTCAGCGTCGGGCACGCACCGGCGCTCTACCAGGGCGCCTACCCACTGCCCGACCCCCGGCAGTTCCACTGCATCTCCGTGGGTAAGGCGGGCACGGGCGGCGAGCGGGGGGTGCATGCCTGCATGACAGCGGTGGGCTCTGCGGGGAGGTGATGGGGATGCCCGGGGACCCTGCCGAAGACCCTGGGGAGGGGTGTGCCTGCCCAGCGCACGGAGGCTGGACGGGGAGTCCAGGCACCTCTCTCTGCCGGTGCCCCGGCCGACGCGCTGGGAAAGCCCCCTGCTGCCCGCCGAGCCTCCGACCCAGGCTGCGCGGACGGGGAGGGAGAGGCCGCCGCGGTACGCTTGTGGGCTCGGACTCCAGTCTGGCAGCAACTTGCTGGGTCTCAGGCCCCCCGGGGAAGAGGAAGAACTGCGGCCCCGCAGGGTGGGCTGCAAGGAGGGCTTAGCGGGGAATGGCGAGTGCCCGGCTTTGCGGGGCGGGCGGCGGAGGGTCCGGCCGGTCCTGACAGTGCCCCCCTCTCCATTCCCAGACAGCACGTCCAGCCAGCTGCCCAGTAGCAAGCGGATGCGCACCGCATTCACCAGCACGCAGCTCCTGGAGCTGGAGAGGGAGTTCGCCTCTAACATGTACCTCTCCCGACTGCGGCGAATCGAGATCGCCACCTACCTGAACCTCTCCGAGAAGCAGGTGAAGATCTGGTTCCAGAACCGACGGGTCAAGCACAAGAAAGAAGGCAAAAGTAGCTCCCACCGGGGCGGGGGGGGCGGCCACAGCTGCAAATGCTCGTCCCTTTCCACCACTAAGTGCTCGGAGGACGACGAGGACTTGCGCATGTCTCCGTCCTCCTCGGGGAAGGACGACAGAGGTCTCGCAGTCACCCCCTAACCGCCCGCACACCCACCCCGGCTCAGCAGGAACTGTGGCGAAAGCAGGGGAGGGAGTCCTGCCTGCCCCGGTGCTGACATGCAGCCGAAGGATTTTATACTGTTTTGTATAATTTGTGTAATTTGCGAAGGACTTTCTCGCCTTTCTAGACCCCCGGCCCAAGGGAACGGGTGTCCCGGCACCCTGGTGTAAATAAACTCCTCCCTAGGACCCCAGACGTCCCCCCATAGTGCTCTCTCACTTGTCTCCCCGCAGGCGCATCCCCGGGCCCGGGAAGCTCCTCGCAGACCTCCCCGCGCACCGAGAGGGGCGCGGAGTGCGCGGATGCTGCGCGGCACGGGCGGCGCGCCCGCCTGGAGGGATGCTCCCTCCGGTAACTCGGCGGTGCCCAAAGGCGGGCGGACGGACGGGCAGGGTTGAAGATTGTTTGGGTTACTATCTTTCCCCCGTTTTTGGTTTGGTTTTTTTTTCCCTATTTTTTTTTCCTTTACTAAATGTTTTTGTTTTGACTTCGTCATGCCGGGCGCACAACTGTGGTTGTACCGTTCCGTCCCACTCCCTCCCCGCGGGAGATATTTATTTATTTATTTATGTGCAGAGAAACGATGATGGCGATGATAATAACGATTATGATAACAATAAAAGTTCGTTGGTGGTTTATTTCCTTCTCCTCGCGTAGAAAGCAGCCACTCGGCGTCCGCCGGCGTGCGCTGGGAGCACCATCGCTCTCCAACCCTCTCCGCCGCAGCTCGGCACCGAGACCCGCCCGCTCTGGCGAGCGCAGATGACGGGAAGTCCTCCTTTCTCCGTGTCGAGCTGAAGATACGGGGTGCATGGGACCCCCGCCTTCTGAGAGAACCCCTGGGGCTCTCTCGGTCTTCCCCCGCGAAGCTCAAGATCGGGCCGGGGAGAGGCCGGGTTGAGCACCTTTCATTGCTATCCCAGCCACAAGCCTGCCCAGGGCTGTAGGGCAATATGAACACCTGGCTGCCGCCGCGACTCGTCTCCTCCGTCCCGGTGTCCGCAGCCGCCAGATAGGAAGGACTATCCCAGCCTCCCGCTACCCCTCCGGGGCTGGGGCCGGGGCCGGGACCGACCCTGCTGGGGCTCCCTCCATCACGGCTACCGTGTCCCGCCAGCCCCGCTCCCGGCAGCGCCTTGCCGTTGTTTCCCGTTGCGCGATGACTCGTCCCGGTGGCTAGCGGGGAGCCCCGTCGGAAGCAGCCGAGAGGTCCCGCAGCCCCGGGCGTGCCACAAGCGGTGGAGGGGGGCTGGACTGGCATCAACCTCCTCGGGCGCGGGACCCCCAGAGCCCGGAGCTCCGGCCGCCGTTCGTGCAGAAAAAACCCTTTGTGCCGGGACTCCCTCTCCGTTCGGGCTGGCGGAGACCATCTTCAGTGGGTGCAGCCACCGTCCCTGCACCCGCAGCCGATGACTTGATTATCCCCGCGAGGCCGTAGAGCTGCACCGCACGGGATTCATGGCCTGGCACGGGATTCATGCCCTGCGATCCAGGGAATGTGCTTGGGTCCCTGGGCTACCATAGGTTCCTGCCCGTACCGGGATGGGACCTAAATTTCATCCCAGAGCATGTCCAAAACATGCACCGGGAAGAGGCAGGGAGATGTCCCTCGTGAGAAATCCCTGCTGCTGCACACACAGGCTGAAGTTGGTGTGGGAAGCTGTGGGTTTGAGATCCCCAGGCACCAGGGTAAAGGCAGAGCAGGTAAAAGTCCCACTGCTGGGAAAACATCAAGTCTTGTCAATAAAACAAGCATGTCACCCTCCAGCCTTCCCAAGACACCTTGTAGAGCTGTGGGGCTGTGAGATCTATGGATCTGGCAGCTTCACCCCCCAGATGAGTGGTGTGACCCTGCAACCCACAACACACTGTGGACCTCTCAGGACACTCAGGATGATGTAAAGTGGGGGGGAAGCATTAGACATGATAGTGCAGGACAGGCACAAGGCAGTACTCTCACCCTGCTGTGACTGGTCTGATTTGTGTTCCCTTGTCTGGAAGCTGCAAGGATTTGGTGACACTAGGTAGCTGCATTATCAAGATTGAGGCACATGGATGAATGTTCAGGCTCCTTGGTAGCCTTCCTTCACCCACTGACTCCTTAGACCTCTTACCTCTTTGTCTTGGCTTCCTCCTCTGCTGGCTTCCCACATTACCCAGCTGAGATGGGATAGCAGGGCAAGCTTGTAGTTACAACATCCCATGGGCAGCATCTTCCTGGCTCCTTTTCCCTTGACTGTTGGGGGTGAACTTGGCAGGTTTGAGACTAGAATCTGGCCTTGATACAAGAGTCAGTCAGTCTTGCCTGGTGCTTGGCCCCATAATGCTCCCTGCATGCCCGTTCTTCCCCAGTGGACTAGTTTCAACAGAAAAGACCCCTCAGAGGACCTTAATCTGCACAGCAGGGCCCTGTAGATTTTCCAGCAATCACCTCCCATCCTGCTCATGTTTACCAGGCTTCTTTTGAAAAGTCATTGCAAAATAGAAGCAGAAACAGCCTAATTTAGGTTTAGCAAGGAGTCTGGCATCCTCTTACAGAGCACTGGCACTAAAGTCAGGGGCACCCAGGCTCATGTGTGTGCCCCTCGTGCCTGTTCAGCAGCAAGGGTTTGAGCCAGTTGGCTGGCAGTGACATGCAAGGAACTCCAGCACTGAGTGTTTGAGTGCTGCTGCTGGAGTGGTATTGTGGTGGTGCTGCTGAAGGTCTTAACATCCTTGTCTGCTAGCACATTCCCACCATGTCTCTGTTCCTTCATGCCACAAGCTCGGATGTACAAAATGTGCCTTCTCACACACCTGTTTTGAGGCTGAGCAGAGGCAAACAGGGAGAGTTTCTCACCACTGTGGTAGGGATGATGAGGCAGTGGCATTGCCCACACAGAGCTTGCTCTTTCCTCACTGTGAAACCTGGGCAGCAGCATGCCTGACAGACAAACAGTACCTTGTGGACAAACACATTTTGTCCTGAGGAACCAGAGCTAGTGGGATCTGAGGGAGCAGCTGCAAAACTTTATGGGTGTGCAGAATCAAGTTCACTATCACATCCTCACTGCAGGCACAGCAGCTGTGGGCTGCAAGAAAGAATCTTATAGTGATGCTGGTGCACACATTACAGAGAGTGTGGGCACACACGTGACTGCATCCTTTATGGACTGAGTTTGTCAGCCAGACAATTTGGAACAATCCTCAGCTCTAAAATGTACCTCATATATGTAAAGTAGCAAAGAGAATTCCCTCATATGGTATAATTTTGTCTGAACAGCAGTGGAGTATCACAATGGATGGCCCCAACAAGACAGTATTAATATTCTCCGATGCATGCTGGCCTCTGCTGCAGACCCTGTGTACCTTGCAAAGCCCAGTGGGGCTCTCAGTGCACTTGACAGTCATTATGCCACATCCACATGCAGAGATAATCCCTCCTTAGTTGGGCATTTTTCTAATTTAGTGAGAAATCATTACAGCAAATGCTCAGAGTGTCATTTTCAAGGACTCTGAGGTTGGGCAAATTAAAGTCATTTTGCTGTGGGAAGAGCGTGGGCACCTCTGCTAAAGCGAATGTCATAACATGCCAATTTTCAACTTTCTATCTCTAGCCATTTTGGCAGCAGGTTTCTGAAAGTTACTTAAGCATTTTAGCATCTAAAATGCCCAGTCTCACCTGATTCCAACAGGAAGCAGATTTATTAGTGCATAAAGTGGGTTTGAATATTTTCCAGCATATCCTTTTTTGATCATATTTCTGCCTTAAAGTTGACTTACTTCTGCCCTAGCATGCAGAGAGGGGATTCTTTGGATGCTATGAAGGCTGTAAAGACTGTAGCCCAGAGCAAAAGTGACTATCCTGGCAGGGGAAGTAGGACAAAAGATTATGCTGAGCTCTCTTTTCCGCACACTGGCATGGCTGAATTTTGGTGTCCTACACCCCATCCCATCACATACACAACCACTCTCTTTTCAGGGACACAAAATGTGAACCTGATATGGATACCTGGGGAAAAAAACAAAGGTTTGGAATGAAGAACCTTTTCAACATTAATTACCTATGTACTTACATCCACTCAATATTAATTTGCATTGTTTGGCTTTTACATTAATGTGATTTTTATTTTTATCTCTCAACCTCATTTGGTTCCAGATAAAGGCTGCACCAAATAGGTTTACAGCTGAAAACATACATTGGTATTTTAAATGTTGTTGCTCTTAACCACAAAACCAGTATTATTAACTCAGGAATTCCATAATTTGGTTTATCTACAGTTAATGTATTTATGAAGTGCCAGCTCTGAGCTGGCCCCATGGATTTGGAATAGTGTTTGTGGACACTATTCAAATGGACTTGCTGCTTTGGAATTGCATTACACTGTGGGTAACTGGGTGTTTTTCTATCACTCTTGTTTACTTAAAATGAACCTTACCTATTCATTTACTGGGAGAACAAGAATTAATTTTTAATCCTTAGGTTCCTGAGGGGAGCTCTGAAATTTGATTCTCTAAGGACAATATAATTTGGTCTGTGAATGTGATTACTTTAAAATACAGGTGGGTGTTAAAAAAAAGATCCTAAATCAAACAGTTTTGCATGATATTCCAAATGATTTGAAGACAGATACATCAACAGTAGCTCTCTCAATTACATTAATTTTGAAAGTGTGTTTGCTATGAGCACAAAGTACTCATTTATCAGGATGTAATTATGCAAGATCAGGACATCTCCTAGGATACTGACACTGATGATGATAGCAAAAGGCTGGGCCTGATGCTTAATATGGCTGTAGCTCTACAGGAATGGTGAGTAGTATATAGAGTCCTGGTGCTGGACAACTGGCTGCTCTGGAACTACTCTATATTCTCTATTTTATATAACCCACATATATCCAGCATATATATATAAAACCAAACTAACTAGCTAACTGAAAAAAGAAGTAGCAATTATTGTATCCAGGAAAAAGTCTTCATTGTTAACTTTGCTATATCCCCTTTCTTATTCTGCTACAACTTTCTCTAACTAGCCCTTTCCTCCTTGGCATTTTTTATTGGGCTTGTTCCCAACAGAGAGTACCAGGAAAAGAGTACATTTATATCACATATTTGCTACCAGTCCATATAGACCAAATTGGAGAAAACACATCAATAGGATGTTAGCATGGACCCAAAACATGCCTTGGAGACAGCAACTCCTGTCAGATCTGCGTCTATTCTTTTCCTCAACCTCATGTTTCCAACTGTGAAAGCTGTTAGCATCAGCTACAGACTACAAATACATTATTTTATGCACTTTGCAGCTGGATGGGCAGTGGCTCCCATGCTTGAACGTAGGTGTGTAATAGTATGTTAGATCTTGAGTGGGAGTATCTGGTCTGGATGGCTTAAGTCACTGCTCCAGAGGGGTCTGCAGCTGAAAGGTCACTTCTACCAGTCTGATGAGGATGTCAGGTACCCTGGTACATCTGAAATAGCACTAGGTACACATACAGGCACCTCAAATGGTTCTCCACAAGTGAATTTACACCTGAAAGCATAAACACAGAAGACACAGCCAGATTGCCAGAGAGAATATATGGTAGCTGTGGCTGCGAATACATCTGGATTTAGTTTTATTTTAAAATATTTAAATATCCTGTGTGGGGGGATAACTGCTTGTACTTGACTGATCCTGGTCAGGGTAGACTACAAGTGTGCAATGCCTTGGATTACACCTTTTTTTTTTTTTTTTTTTATGAACCCCCTTTTCAAGCAAGACTCAGCTAAATACCAAAGAATAATAGATGATCCATACAGACCTGAAAAATGTGCAGGTGTTCAAGCGGTTTGTAATGTGCATGGCAGAGCAGAAGGATTAAGCATAATGTGGTAAAACATGAAGCACAGAATGGTAAAACACACGTACATATGTTGTTTAAGTTTTCTTTAAAGTCACAATCTTTTTGCACTTGGTGTGATATAAACCCAGAGGAAGTTCATGGGGATCAGTAACTGGGGAGAAAAGGCCTCCACAAGGCAGGTGATGCAAAGGAGATTCATGGACTGAATGAGGCAGAGGCCGCTACCTGAGGAGTGACACAAATACACTCCTGGGAGCTGTCTAATTCAGACCTTCACACTAGACAGGGCTCCTTCAGACCAAAGTTGTCTCTTCGCTGGTGTTCTACTGGAGGTAGCCCAGAGATGCCTGATCTGTGAAGGCTATCCTGCTGAGCAAGCTGTTCACATCTGGTGTGGGTTGTCTCCTGAGTCTATCCCCATGGTCTCAGCTATGAACAGTGCACAGGATTGCAGATCATTTATTACAGCAGACACAGAAATGTTAACATGACTCTCCATTAATTCTTTCCTCTAGAGAAAACCAGCTTTGATCTCTGAGTTGACCAGAGTCTGAGAGATTCACTGAATCCACAAGAGATACTTATCTTTGATGCCACCGTGTCAACTCTGTGATTTCTTTAGTGTCTGAACTGGGAGGACACCACACTGTCCTAGGGGAAAAGTAAATGAAAGCCAATGATATGGGAAACACCTGTCCTTAGTTCCTGGCCATCAAAATGCTTTTGTGAGCATGACCAGTCCCGGGGCTAGATGTGTTATGGGCACAGAGGGAAGACAAGACAGCTGAAGTATTGCCAATGTCAAACCTGCTGGACCTCATGCCTTCTACCTAGATGCCTGTGACTGCAATGAAACAGTTCTGATGGTGTCTGAGACCTGTCTGAGTCCTACCCTGGCCCCTTGCAGAGCTGACTTAATCTGTCACAACCCAGGTACAAGCTGCTCCAGCACATCAAGAACCTGTTCTGCTGTTGCCTCACCTCCTAGGCTTTCAGCCTCCCCACCACTACCCTCTCATACTCCTGCCTACACTAAATGGTAAGATTTCCATCTTCCTAGCTGACTCCAGCTCCAGCTCTGCATACTTATGGCCATTCACTACCATTGATCGCAATTCTTGCCCCACTTTCTGTCTTGTCCCCAGGCCTCATCCTTTCAGACACATTTTGGGGCTCTGTTTCACTCCCAGCCCTGCTTGCACATCTGTTGAAGCCAACACTCAGGTTGTCAGCAGTGGTGAGCAAGCAGAGGAACCACATCAGTTTATGCCAGGTGATACCTGGGTGCCTCATTCACCACCACAGGGGCTTCCCTGTACACGATGTCCTGGCACAGCTCTCCATGCACCCTTCCAACCCACCAGCCATTCCCAGCCAACACACCCATCCTGGCCTTTCTGCAGTGCTGCCAGCTCACACAGCAGAGCTGACTCCCTGACATCATTCCCTTTTCTTCTACTAATCTAAGTTTTCTCACTTCCCTGTGTCTTTTTATTTTTCCTTCCCGCATTTCAGTCAATCACCTGTTTAAAGTTAAGTACATGCTTAAATATTCTGCCAAAATGAGTCCTGGATATTCTCAGTTGTTTTCCACACTCTGCTGAATAATTACCCCCCCCTCTTTCCCCAGAACATATGGGGGTCATGTATCCAGCTCTTATGTTTAATTTTGCACACAGTTTAGATTACACTTTGTATGAAACATGCTACCAAAAGTAAAGCTCCCTTCTCCTTTCTCTTCCTTTCTTTCTCTTTAGTTAAGCATACATGTAAAGAAACCTTTCAATGCATTTGCAGAGCCCTAATACAGTAGAGTGACACAAAGCATTCTGGATATTGCTATGCAAATGACATGCCAAGAATGTTTAGACTGTACCTTGAAGCAGTAAACAAGTTGATTGTCATGGTGTCATGGTAACTAGAGCTGGATCCGCTTCATACGAATGAGGTCCCAACCTTTGTTTTTATTTGGATTGCTAAAGCAACTCAGTGGTCCAAAGCTCATCACCCCCTCCGTCCTCTGGAGAATCAGAGGTACAAGAAATGGACTCTTATCAGAACACCATTTAAAGAGAAACAATGAGCTACTCCGACACACAACTTCAGGTCACTGAGGATATTCAAGCATACACGAGTCTGAGTTGGGAGATGCTGTCATCATCTCTGGAATTTACCATGTACTCTGGGCAGAGTTGCTGTCCCACCAGTGCAGTTATTACAAGCAGAACTTAGATTTGGAGGTGATGAAAATTGTGCTTTTAAACTGGTGAATTGCTGCCCTCTCACAGAAGTATGGATACTGGAGAAGGCAGCAGGGCTCTTCTGTGAGCAGTCTCTCTGTGTGGGACTGTAGGATCAAGAACTCAGGCTGCTGGTCAGCACCTTGTATTGTCCACTTAACACATGATTTCTTGCCAAGCAGAGCAAGAAAGCATTTCCCTGGTTTTGACTCAGCCATCCTTCCCTGGGTAGCAGGAAAGCTCTCTATCACCACAGAAGAATAACCCAATAACTCAGGGTTGATACTCCAGGCTCTGATGAGCCACCTCATTTACCAAAATACATTTCTGGAAATTGTTCATCCAAGGTGGGCCACGAGACTTGACTCCTAACTTCCTTTTTTACCTCTGCAAACAGAAAATGCTTTCCCAGACAAAGCCAACAACAAGGCAACACTGTCCTACAGTACAAAATAAACTAATTAATTTCCTAGATGGCTGTGGCATTGTAAGTTTGAGACTAAAAATTCTCTTTACTCCACATACTCAAAAGTGAACTTTTTTTTTGAAGAGTTGTGTGGCCAATTGTAAATGCCAGCTGATCTCATAGCATTAGACAGAGGAGCTCCCCTTTTTGCACTACTTATCACTGCTGATCTGGGCTTTAAGAGGAATCACAGGGCAGCTGAGCCAAACTGGCTTCAGCCACAGGGACCGACACAAAACCCAGTTTGCTGTCTGTCTCTGTTGGTTCTTCAATCCCACAGTTTCAAAGCACAGGCACAGAAGGATAGCCCTTCATATGATGTGAAGTGTGTGAGGTCCTTGGTGCTGCACCAAACCTGTCTCACATTGCCTGAGGCCTTCCCTGCTGTATATTGGGCTCTTCTCTGTGCTTGTCTGGACTTGAGATGTCACATCCTGATGTCCTGTTTCACCTCTTGTTACTTGAGGTGATCTGCAAAGACCTGTCTGAACCACTCAGGTGCAACTCCTTAATTTATGGTATCAACATAAGGATGGCAATTGTCCCACCAGCTGCAGGACCTGCACAGAAAATGTTTTGCAGCTGTTTGAGCAGACTCCCTGTTCAGAGTCAGAGCAGAGGAGCAAGCCCTGAATGATAAGAGTTACCTCTTGCTGCAGGACTAATCCTGGTGAGGCTGGCTGAATCAGGCCCTGCAAACCATCATAACTGAGGCAGTCTAGAAACACCAGCCCCAGTGCAGCTGGAGGCATTGTCAATACCAAGAGGGAGGCAGGGAAACCTCTGGAGAATAGTTGCTCAGTGAACTAAGTTCCTTAGCTGTAAAAACTGCATTTATGCAGCTGCACTTGAATAACTCTGTTAAGGATATCAGAGGCAGTGGCACCAAAGAGCCACTGGACAGGTTGTAGAGGTGAAACATTCTCAGCTGGATGCAAAAGTGGTAACTGAGCATTCATCCCTGTTGCTCATCAGCCATCTTAAGGCATCCTTGGAAGTAGCTCATGGGAAATATGAGGAACAAAGCAAACCCTGACCTAAGAAAAGAGGGGAAAGAATCTACCCCACAGATATAAACCCATTCCTGAAGTGCTGTCAGGGACCAGATGCTAACATTTGATTTACTAATGACAAAATAACTTCTCTGGTGTCATTGATTCTGAAGTCTGGCCAAGTCTTTTACAGTCTCTGCAAACTCATCAGTGGGAAAGTTCTCATTCCTTGCTGAACCACTTATTTTCCTGAAGCAGGATTTCTACAAGTTCTGGATGGTTCAGTAAATGCAGTAGAATGATTGATGGGGCTGAGATAGGCACTAGAGCCTAAACTAGGTGGAGAGAGAGGTGAAGATCTGTATGGCCCCACTGCTGCAGGCTCCAGGCTGCTCAGAGGTGCTGCAGAGCAATCCCCTAGGAGAGCTGATCCAGGCAGAAACTCTGTTCACATGGTGTGATAAGTGTGTAGAACTGAATCAGCAGCTGATTCTAAAAAATGCTTTTGTGTTGCTCATCTATAATCTGAGCAATCTGAAAGCAGAGTGGTGTTTGCAGGCATATATTTTCAGGTGGATATGTCACACTTTTCCACTGAGATTTGAAGATCCCTTTGGTGCACCTGCAAGGAGGGAGAATAACATCTTAGCTTCCAGTAAAAAGATGATCTTACAGTACATTCTGTAGAATGTAGAGCAGAAATTCTCATTTATGAGCAAGCTCCTACCTGTCCAAAAGCTACTAAAGACACAGCAGTCTCAGTGCTCCAGCTGCCACTTCTGAGATTTCCTTGCATGTTTAATTTTATCAGCAGCACCACTAAGATTTGAGCATAAAGCAGGGAGCAGCTGGTATTTAAATATCTTTCTGTATGAGGACATGGCCCAAGAGAGTCTCTTCAAGGAGAGGTTAATTTATTTTTTCAGTTGTATCAAGTAGTCCAGACTAACTCAGAATGACTGGCAAGCCCTCTTCACCAGTGAATTCATGAGCTTCTTTAGTTGTTTTATCTCTGGATGGTGCTACATTGCTGGTCCAGTTGTTGCTTGTTCCATGGGTTGGTGTCATCATCCATAATCCTGTATCTGGACACATGTATGTGCCATGGCTGGGCTCAGACCCATTTGAAGACTTCCTGGGATGTGCACTGTCCCTTTGGGAATCCATCCTTTCTTTGGTGCAGTGTATTCGTGTGGCCATGCATCAGCCTGCACGGACCCCTTGTCACTTTGTAAGGAGCTGCTCCAAGTGCCAGGCCTTCAAAGCTCACAGTGAAAACTGGGCAGACCAGGCAGACTGGATGTTCTCCCTTCTTGACTTGCCCAAAGTGCTGGTCTCCTTTATCCCTGGTTGCATTTCCAGCAACACCTCCATACTTTCGCTGGCTGCTCCCAAACCATTAGAAGCTTACAGAAATACACCACCAGTATCATATGCACCTTCAGAGCTCTGTTTTCCTGACTGATGTAACACATTGATCCTGGTGGCTCCATCCCGCCCCTACTGCTGCCTCACGGCCACTTGCCCCTTTCCTCTCCCAGTTGCTGGTAGCCATCCCTGGGCTCTTCTATTCACCAGCCTTTCAAGGAAGGGAGACCTGTTGTGTGCTCTGTACAGCACCTAGCACAACGTGTGGCCCACACTTTGTGCTCTCCTATGTGCTTACAGAGACGTCCAGGCTCACATCCACACACAGAGCCCATCCATGGCACGTCACACATGCCACGGCTCGCTGGCTGCGCTCACCATGTTTTCTGAAGTCCCTTTGTTAAATAAACAGCAACAGAGATTGCTGTGCCCTGCCTGGGTTATTGTATTCCTAACACAGAGTTTCTGCTTTGAATAGCAGTATGTACAAAATTAACAGTCATGTCTTTGTCCTCCAAAATGTATAAAATGCCCAAAAATGGGAGGATGTTTTGTTGTAAGATGGAGCGGGTGCAAGTGTGACCGCAATTTTGTCCCAAAAGTGC